>NW_028125877.1:0-385000 GCF_965194825.1 Balaenoptera physalus
AGGGGTTCGGGAACGGCGTAGGGTATGGGTTAGGGTTAGGGTTAGTGTTAGGGTTAGGGCTCGGTTTAGGGTACGGGTTAGGATTAGGGTACATGTTAGGGTTAGGGTAGGTGTTAGGGTTAGGGTACGCGTTAGGGTTAGGGTAGTTATTAAACCTATCCCACTCTCTAGATACACCTTAGCACGTAAAGGAATATTATTTGGGGGTCCAGCCATGGAGAAGAGTTTAGACACTAGGATAAGATAAGGAACACACCCATTATAAAGAAATCACATTAGGATTCTCTTTTTAAGCTGTTCCTTAAAACACTAGTGCTTAGGAAATCTATTGGAGGCAGAAGCAGTCAAGGGAAGCCTAGGGTTAGGGTTAGGCTTAGGGTACGGCTTAGGGTAAGGCTTAGGGTACGGGTTGGGGAGGGCTTTGGTACGGCGTAGGGTATGGGTTAGGGTTAGGGTTAGTGTTAGGGTTAGGGCTCGGTTTAGGGTATTGGTTAGGATTAGGGTACGTGTTAGGATTAGGGTAGGGGTTAGCGTTAGGGTACGCAATAGTGTTAGGGTAGTTATTAAACCTAACCCAGTCTCTAGATACCCCTTAGCACGTAAAGGAATATTATTTGGAGGTCCAGCCATGGAGAAGAGTTTAGACACTAGGATAAGATAAGGAACACACCCATTATAAAGAAATCACATTAGGATTCTCTTTTTAAGCTGTTCCTTAAAACACTAGTGCTTAGGAAATCTATTGGAGGCAGAAGCATTCAAGGGTAGCCTAGGGTTAGGGTTAGGCATAGGGTTAGGCTTAGGGTACGGCTTAGGGTACGGGTTCGGGGAAGGGTTCGGGAACGGCGTAGGGTATGGGTTAGGGTTAGGGTTAGGGTTAGTGTTAGGGTTAGGGCTCGGTTTAGGTTACGGATTAGGATTAGGGTACATGTTAGGGTTAGGGTAGGGGTTAGGGTTAGGGTACGCGTTAGGGTTAGGGTAGTTATTAAACCTATCCCACTCTCTAGATACCCCTTAGCACGTAAAGGAATATTATTTGGAGTTCCAGCCATGGAGAAGAGTTTAGACACTAGGATAAGATAAGGAACACACCCATTATAAAGAAATCACATTAGGATTCTCTTTTTAAGCTGTTCCTTAAAACACTAGTTCTTAGGAAATCTATTGGAGGCAGAAGCAGTCAAGGGTAGCCTAGGGTTAGGGTTAGGCTTAGGGTACGGCTTAGGGTACGGCTTAGGGTACGGGTTCGGGGAGGGCTTCGGGTACGGCGTAGGATATGGGTTAGGGTTAGTGTTAGGGTTAGTGTTAGGGTTAGGGCTCGGTTTAGGGTATTGGATAGGATTAGGGTACGTGTTAGGGTTAGGGTAGGGGTTAGGGTTAGGGTACGCGTTAGTGTTAGGTTATTTATTAAACCTATCCCACTCTCTAGATACCCCTTAGCACGTAAAGGAATATTATTTGGAGGTACAGCCATGGAGAAGAGTTTAGACACTAGGATAAGATAAGGAACACACCCATTATAAAGAAATCACATTAGGATTCTCTTTTTAAGCTGTTCCTTAAAACACTAGTGCTTAGGAAATCTATTGGAGGCAGAAGCATTCAAGGGTAGCCTAGGGTTAGGGTTAGGCTTAGGGTTAGGCTTAGGGTACGGCTTAGGGTACGGGTTTGGGGAGGGGTTCGGGAACGGCGTAGGTTTTGGGGTAGGGTTAGGGTTAGGGTTAGTGTTAGGGTTAGGGCTCGGTTTAGGGTACGGGTTAGGATTCGGGTACATGTTAGGGTTAGGGTAGGGGTAGGGTTAGGGTACGCGTTAGGGTTAGGGTAGTTATTAAACCTATCCCACTCTCTAGATACACCTTAGCACGTAAAGGAATATTATTTGGGGGTCCAGCCATGGAGAAGAGTTTAGACACTAGGATAAGATAAGGAACACACCCATTATAAAGAAATCACATTAGGATTCTCTTTTTAAGCTGTTCCTTAAAACACTAGTGCTTAGGAAATCTATTGGAGGCAGAAGCAGTCAAGGGAAGCCTAGGGTTAGGGTTAGGCTTAGGGTACGGCTTAGGGTACGGGTTGGGGAGGGCTTTGGTACGGCGTAGGGTATGGGTTAGGGTTAGGGTTAGTGTTAGGGTTAGGGCTCGGTTTAGGGTATTGGTTAGGATTAGGGTACGTGTTAGGATTAGGGTAGGGGTTAGCGTTAGGGTACGCGATAGTGTTAGGGTAGTTATTAAACCTAACCCAGTCTCTAGATACCCCTTAGCACGTAAAGGAATATTATTTGGAGGTCCAGCCATGGAGAAGAGTTTAGACACTAGGATAAGATAAGGAACACACCCATTATAAAGAAATCACATTAGGATTCTCTTTTTAAGCTGTTCCTTAAAACACTAGTGCTTAGGAAATCTATTGGAGGCAGAAGCATTCAAGGGTAGCCTAGGGTTAGGGTTAGGCATAGGGTTAGGCTTAGGGTACGGCTTAGGGTACGGGTTCGGGGAGGGGTTCGGGAACGGCGTAGGGTATGGGTTAGGGTTAGGGTTAGTGTTAGGGTTAGGGCTCGGTTTAGGGTACGGGTTAGGATTAGGGTACATGTTAGGGTTAGGGTAGGTGTTAGGGTTAGGGTACGCGTTAGGGTTAGGGTAGTTATTAAACCTATCCCACTCTCTAGATACACCTTAGCACGTAAAGGAATATTATTTGGGGGTCCAGCCATGGAGAAGAGTTTAGACACTAGGATAAGATAAGGAACACACCCATTATAAAGAAATCACATTAGGATTCTCTTTTTAAGCTGTTCCTTAAAACACTAGTGCTTAGGAAATCTATTGGAGGCAGAAGCAGTCAAGGGAAACCTAGGGTTAGGGTTAGGCTTAGGGTACGGCTTAGGGTAAGGCTTAGGGTACGGGTTGGGGAGGGCTTTGGTACGGCGTAGGGTATGGGTTAGGGTTAGGGTTAGTGTTAGGGTTAGGGCTCGGTTTAGGGTATTGGTTAGGATTAGGGTACGTGTTAGGATTAGGGTAGGGGTTAGCGTTAGGGTACGCAATAGTGTTAGGGTAGTTATTAAACCTAACCCAGTCTCTAGATACCCCTTAGCACGTAAAGGAATATTATTTGGAGGTCCAGCCATGGAGAAGAGTTTAGACACTAGGATAAGATAAGGAACACACCCATTATAAAGAAATCACATTAGGATTCTCTTTTTAAGCTGTTCCTTAAAACACTAGTGCTTAGGAAATCTATTGGAGGCAGAAGCATTCAAGGGTAGCCTAGGGTTAGGGTTAGGCATAGGGTTAGGCTTAGGGTACGGCTTAGGGTACGGGTTCGGGGAAGGGTTCGGGAACGGCGTAGGGTATGGGTTAGGGTTAGGGTTAGGGTTAGTGTTAGGGTTAGGGCTCGGTTTAGGTTACGGATTAGGATTAGGGTACATGTTAGGGTTAGGGTAGGGGTTAGGGTTAGGGTACGCGTTAGGGTTAGGGTAGTTATTAAACCTATCCCACTCTCTAGATACCCCTTAGCACGTAAAGGAATATTATTTGGAGTTCCAGCCATGGAGAAGAGTTTAGACACTAGGATAAGATAAGGAACACACCCATTATAAAGAAATCACATTAGGATTCTCTTTTTAAGCTGTTCCTTAAAACACTAGTTCTTAGGAAATCTATTGGAGGCAGAAGCAGTCAAGGGTAGCCTAGGGTTAGGGTTAGGCTTAGGGTACGGCTTAGGGTACGGCTTAGGGTACGGGTTCGGGGAGGGCTTCGGGTACGGCGTAGGATATGGGTTAGGGTTAGTGTTAGGGTTAGTGTTAGGGTTAGGGCTCGGTTTAGGGTATTGGATAGGATTAGGGTACGTGTTAGGGTTAGGGTAGGGGTTAGGGTTAGGGTACGCGTTAGTGTTAGGTTATTTATTAAACCTATCCCACTCTCTAGATACCCCTTAGCACGTAAAGGAATATTATTTGGAGGTACAGCCATGGAGAAGAGTTTAGACACTAGGATAAGATAAGGAACACACCCATTATAAAGAAATCACATTAGGATTCTCTTTTTAAGCTGTTCCTTAAAACACTAGTGCTTAGGAAATCTATTGGAGGCAGAAGCATTCAAGGGTAGCCTAGGGTTAGGGTTAGGCTTAGGGTTAGGCTTAGGGTACGGCTTAGGGTACGGGTTTGGGGAGGGGTTCGGGAACGGCGTAGGTTTTGGGTTAGGGTTAGGGTTAGGGTTAGTGTTAGGGTTAGGGCTCGGTTTAGGGTACGGGTTAGGATTCGGGTACATGTTAGGGTTAGGGTAGGGGTAGGGTTAGGGTACGCGTTAGGGTTAGGGTAGTTATTAAACCTATCCCACTCTCTAGATACACCTTAGCACGTAAAGGAATATTATTTGGGGGTCCAGCCATGGAGAAGAGTTTAGACACTAGGATAAGATAAGGAACACACCCATTATAAAGAAATCACATTAGGATTCTCTTTTTAAGCTGTTCCTTAAAACACTAGTGCTTAGGAAATCTATTGGAGGCAGAAGCAGTCAAGGGAAGCCTAGGGTTAGGGTTAGGCTTAGGGTACGGCTTAGGGTACGGGTTGGGGAGGGCTTTGGTACGGCGTAGGGTATGGGTTAGGGTTAGGGTTAGTGTTAGGGTTAGGGCTCGGTTTAGGGTATTGGTTAGGATTAGGGTACGTGTTAGGATTAGGGTAGGGGTTAGCGTTAGGGTACGCGATAGTGTTAGGGTAGTTATTAAACCTAACCCAGTCTCTAGATACCCCTTAGCACGTAAAGGAATATTATTTGGAGGTCCAGCCATGGAGAAGAGTTTAGACACTAGGATAAGATAAGGAACACACCCATTATAAAGAAATCACATTAGGATTCTCTTTTTAAGCTGTTCCTTAAAACACTAGTGCTTAGGAAATCTATTGGAGGCAGAAGCATTCAAGGGTAGCCTAGGGTTAGGGTTAGGCATAGGGTTAGGCTTAGGGTACGGCTTAGGGTACGGGTTCGGGGAGGGGTTCGGGAACGGCGTAGGGTATGGGTTAGGGTTAGGGTTAGTGTTAGGGTTAGGGCTCGGTTTAGGGTACGGGTTAGGATTAGGGTACATGTTAGGGTTAGGGTAGGTGTTAGGGTTAGGGTACGCGTTAGGGTTAGGGTAGTTATTAAACCTATCCCACTCTCTAGATACACCTTAGCACGTAAAGGAATATTATTTGGGGGTCCAGCCATGGAGAAGAGTTTAGACACTAGGATAAGATAAGGAACACACCCATTATAAAGAAATCACATTAGGATTCTCTTTTTAAGCTGTTCCTTAAAACACTAGTGCTTAGGAAATCTATTGGAGGCAGAAGCAGTCAAGGGAAACCTAGGGTTAGGGTTAGGCTTAGGGTACGGCTTAGGGTAAGGCTTAGGGTACGGGTTGGGGAGGGCTTTGGTACGGCGTAGGGTATGGGTTAGGGTTAGGGTTAGTGTTAGGGTTAGGGCTCGGTTTAGGGTATTGGTTAGGATTAGGGTACGTGTTAGGATTAGGGTAGGGGTTAGCGTTAGGGTACGCAATAGTGTTAGGGTAGTTATTAAACCTAACCCAGTCTCTAGATACCCCTTAGCACGTAAAGGAATATTATTTGGAGGTCCAGCCATGGAGAAGAGTTTAGACACTAGGATAAGATAAGGAACACACCCATTATAAAGAAATCACATTAGGATTCTCTTTTTAAGCTGTTCCTTAAAACACTAGTGCTTAGGAAATCTATTGGAGGCAGAAGCATTCAAGGGTAGCCTAGGGTTAGGGTTAGGCATAGGGTTAGGCTTAGGGTACGGCTTAGGGTACGGGTTCGGGGAAGGGTTCGGGAACGGCGTAGGGTATGGGTTAGGGTTAGGGTTAGGGTTAGTGTTAGGGTTAGGGCTCGGTTTAGGTTACGGATTAGGATTAGGGTACATGTTAGGGTTAGGGTAGGGGTTAGGGTTAGGGTACGCGTTAGGGTTAGGGTAGTTATTAAACCTATCCCACTCTCTAGATACCCCTTAGCACGTAAAGGAATATTATTTGGAGTTCCAGCCATGGAGAAGAGTTTAGACACTAGGATAAGATAAGGAACACACCCATTATAAAGAAATCACATTAGGATTCTCTTTTTAAGCTGTTCCTTAAAACACTAGTTCTTAGGAAATCTATTGGAGGCAGAAGCAGTCAAGGGTAGCCTAGGGTTAGGGTTAGGCTTAGGGTACGGCTTAGGGTACGGCTTAGGGTACGGGTTCGGGGAGGGCTTCGGGTACGGCGTAGGATATGGGTTAGGGTTAGTGTTAGGGTTAGTGTTAGGGTTAGGGCTCGGTTTAGGGTATTGGATAGGATTAGGGTACGTGTTAGGGTTAGGGTAGGGGTTAGGGTTAGGGTACGCGTTAGTGTTAGGTTATTTATTAAACCTATCCCACTCTCTAGATACCCCTTAGCACGTAAAGGAATATTATTTGGAGGTACAGCCATGGAGAAGAGTTTAGACACTAGGATAAGATAAGGAACACACCCATTATAAAGAAATCACATTAGGATTCTCTTTTTAAGCTGTTCCTTAAAACACTAGTGCTTAGGAAATCTATTGGAGGCAGAAGCATTCAAGGGTAGCCTAGGGTTAGGGTTAGGCTTAGGGTTAGGCTTAGGGTACGGCTTAGGGTACGGGTTTGGGGAGGGGTTCGGGAACGGCGTAGGTTTTGGGTTAGGGTTAGGGTTAGGGTTAGTGTTAGGGTTAGGGCTCGGTTTAGGGTACGGGTTAGGATTCGGGTACATGTTAGGGTTAGGGTAGGGGTAGGGTTAGGGTACGCGTTAGGGTTAGGGTAGTTATTAAACCTATCCCACTCTCTAGATACACCTTAGCACGTAAAGGAATATTATTTGGGGGTCCAGCCATGGAGAAGAGTTTAGACACTAGGATAAGATAAGGAACACACCCATTATAAAGAAATCACATTAGGATTCTCTTTTTAAGCTGTTCCTTAAAACACTAGTGCTTAGGAAATCTATTGGAGGCAGAAGCAGTCAAGGGAAGCCTAGGGTTAGGGTTAGGCTTAGGGTACGGCTTAGGGTACGGGTTGGGGAGGGCTTTGGTACGGCGTAGGGTATGGGTTAGGGTTAGGGTTAGTGTTAGGGTTAGGGCTCGGTTTAGGGTATTGGTTAGGATTAGGGTACGTGTTAGGATTAGGGTAGGGGTTAGCGTTAGGGTACGCGATAGTGTTAGGGTAGTTATTAAACCTAACCCAGTCTCTAGATACCCCTTAGCACGTAAAGGAATATTATTTGGAGGTCCAGCCATGGAGAAGAGTTTAGACACTAGGATAAGATAAGGAACACACCCATTATAAAGAAATCACATTAGGATTCTCTTTTTAAGCTGTTCCTTAAAACACTAGTGCTTAGGAAATCTATTGGAGGCAGAAGCATTCAAGGGTAGCCTAGGGTTAGGGTTAGGCATAGGGTTAGGCTTAGGGTACGGCTTAGGGTACGGGTTCGGGGAGGGGTTCGGGAACGGCGTAGGGTATGGGTTAGGGTTAGGGTTAGTGTTAGGGTTAGGGCTCGGTTTAGGGTACGGGTTAGGATTAGGGTACATGTTAGGGTTAGGGTAGGTGTTAGGGTTAGGGTACGCGTTAGGGTTAGGGTAGTTATTAAACCTATCCCACTCTCTAGATACACCTTAGCACGTAAAGGAATATTATTTGGGGGTCCAGCCATGGAGAAGAGTTTAGACACTAGGATAAGATAAGGAACACACCCATTATAAAGAAATCACATTAGGATTCTCTTTTTAAGCTGTTCCTTAAAACACTAGTGCTTAGGAAATCTATTGGAGGCAGAAGCAGTCAAGGGAAGCCTAGGGTTAGGGTTAGGCTTAGGGTACGGCTTAGGGTAAAGCTTAGGGTACGGGTTGGGGAGGGCTTTGGTACGGCGTAGGGTATGGGTTAGGGTTAGGGTTAGTGTTAGGGTTAGGGCTCGGTTTAGGGTATTGGTTAGGATTAGGGTACGTGTTAGGATTAGGGTAGGGGTTAGCGTTAGGGTACGCAATAGTGTTAGGGTAGTTATTAAACCTAACCCAGTCTCTAGATACCCCTTAGCACGTAAAGGAATATTATTTGGAGGTCCAGCCATGGAGAAGAGTTTAGACACTAGGATAAGATAAGGAACACACCCATTATAAAGAAATCACATTAGGATTCTCTTTTTAAGCTGTTCCTTAAAACACTAGTGCTTAGGAAATCTATTGGAGGCAGAAGCAGTCAAGGGAAGCCTAGGGTTAGGGTTAGGCTTAGGGTACGGCTTAGGGTACGGGTTGGGGAGGGCTTTGGTACGGCGTAGGGTATGGGTTAGGGTTAGGGTTAGTGTTAGGGTTAGGGCTCGGTTTAGGGTATTGGTTAGGATTAGGGTACGTGTTAGGATTAGGGTAGGGGTTAGCGTTAGGGTACGCGATAGTGTTAGGGTAGTTATTAAACCTAACCCAGTCTCTAGATACCCCTTAGCACGTAAAGGAATATTATTTGGAGGTCCAGCCATGGAGAAGAGTTTAGACACTAGGATAAGATAAGGAACACACCCATTATAAAGAAATCACATTAGGATTCTCTTTTTAAGCTGTTCCTTAAAACACTAGTGCTTAGGAAATCTATTGGAGGCAGAAGCATTCAAGGGTAGCCTAGGGTTAGGGTTAGGCATAGGGTTAGGCTTAGGGTACGGCTTAGGGTACGGGTTCGGGGAGGGGTTCGGGAACGGCGTAGGGTATGGGTTAGGGTTAGGGTTAGTGTTAGGGTTAGGGCTCGGTTTAGGGTACGGGTTAGGATTAGGGTACATGTTAGGGTTAGGGTAGGTGTTAGGGTTAGGGTACGCGTTAGGGTTAGGGTAGTTATTAAACCTATCCCACTCTCTAGATACACCTTAGCACGTAAAGGAATATTATTTGGGGGTCCAGCCATGGAGAAGAGTTTAGACACTAGGATAAGATAAGGAACACACCCATTATAAAGAAATCACATTAGGATTCTCTTTTTAAGCTGTTCCTTAAAACACTAGTGCTTAGGAAATCTATTGGAGGCAGAAGCAGTCAAGGGAAGCCTAGGGTTAGGGTTAGGCTTAGGGTACGGCTTAGGGTAAGGCTTAGGGTACGGGTTGGGGAGGGCTTTGGTACGGCGTAGGGTATGGGTTAGGGTTAGGGTTAGTGTTAGGGTTAGGGCTCGGTTTAGGGTATTGGTTAGGATTAGGGTACGTGTTAGGATTAGGGTAGGGGTTAGCGTTAGGGTACGCAATAGTGTTAGGGTAGTTATTAAACCTAACCCAGTCTCTAGATACCCCTTAGCACGTAAAGGAATATTATTTGGAGGTCCAGCCATGGAGAAGAGTTTAGACACTAGGATAAGATAAGGAACACACCCATTATAAAGAAATCACATTAGGATTCTCTTTTTAAGCTGTTCCTTAAAACACTAGTGCTTAGGAAATCTATTGGAGGCAGAAGCATTCAAGGGTAGCCTAGGGTTAGGGTTAGGCATAGGGTTAGGCTTAGGGTACGGCTTAGGGTACGGGTTCGGGGAAGGGTTCGGGAACGGCGTAGGGTATGGGTTAGGGTTAGGGTTAGGGTTAGTGTTAGGGTTAGGGCTCGGTTTAGGTTACGGATTAGGATTAGGGTACATGTTAGGGTTAGGGTAGGGGTTAGGGTTAGGGTACGCGTTAGGGTTAGGGTAGTTATTAAACCTATCCCACTCTCTAGATACCCCTTAGCACGTAAAGGAATATTATTTGGAGTTCCAGCCATGGAGAAGAGTTTAGACACTAGGATAAGATAAGGAACACACCCATTATAAAGAAATCACATTAGGATTCTCTTTTTAAGCTGTTCCTTAAAACACTAGTTCTTAGGAAATCTATTGGAGGCAGAAGCAGTCAAGGGTAGCCTAGGGTTAGGGTTAGGCTTAGGGTACGGCTTAGGGTACGGCTTAGGGTACGGGTTCGGGGAGGGCTTCGGGTACGGCGTAGGATATGGGTTAGGGTTAGTGTTAGGGTTAGTGTTAGGGTTAGGGCTCGGTTTAGGGTATTGGATAGGATTAGGGTACGTGTTAGGGTTAGGGTAGGGGTTAGGGTTAGGGTACGCGTTAGTGTTAGGTTATTTATTAAACCTATCCCACTCTCTAGATACCCCTTAGCACGTAAAGGAATATTATTTGGAGGTACAGCCATGGAGAAGAGTTTAGACACTAGGATAAGATAAGGAACACACCCATTATAAAGAAATCACATTAGGATTCTCTTTTTAAGCTGTTCCTTAAAACACTAGTGCTTAGGAAATCTATTGGAGGCAGAAGCATTCAAGGGTAGCCTAGGGTTAGGGTTAGGCTTAGGGTTAGGCTTAGGGTACGGCTTAGGGTACGGGTTTGGGGAGGGGTTCGGGAACGGCGTAGGTTTTGGGTTAGGGTTAGGGTTAGGGTTAGTGTTAGGGTTAGGGCTCGGTTTAGGGTACGGGTTAGGATTCGGGTACATGTTAGGGTTAGGGTAGGGGTAGGGTTAGGGTACGCGTTAGGGTTAGGGTAGTTATTAAACCTATCCCACTCTCTAGATACACCTTAGCACGTAAAGGAATATTATTTGGGGGTCCAGCCATGGAGAAGAGTTTAGACACTAGGATAAGATAAGGAACACACCCATTATAAAGAAATCACATTAGGATTCTCTTTTTAAGCTGTTCCTTAAAACACTAGTGCTTAGGAAATCTATTGGAGGCAGAAGCAGTCAAGGGAAGCCTAGGGTTAGGGTTAGGCTTAGGGTACAGCTTGGGTACGGGTTGGGGAGGGCTTTGGTACGGCGTAGGGTATGGGTTAGGGTTAGGGTTAGTGTTAGGGTTAGGGCTCGGTTTAGGGTATTGGTTAGGATTAGGGTACGTGTTAGGATTAGGGTAGGGGTTAGCGTTAGGGTACGCGATAGTGTTAGGGTAGTTATTAAACCTAACCCAGTCTCTAGATACCCCTTAGCACGTAAAGGAATATTATTTGGAGGTCCAGCCATGGAGAAGAGTTTAGACACTAGGATAAGATAAGGAACACACCCATTATAAAGAAATCACATTAGGATTCTCTTTTTAAGCTGTTCCTTAAAACACTAGTGCTTAGGAAATCTATTGGAGGCAGAAGCATTCAAGGGTAGCCTAGGGTTAGGGTTAGGCATAGGGTTAGGCTTAGGGTACGGCTTAGGGTACGGGTTCGGGGAGGGGTTCGGGAACGGCGTAGGGTATGGGTTAGGGTTAGGGTTAGTGTTAGGGTTAGGGCTCGGTTTAGGGTACGGGTTAGGATTAGGGTACATGTTAGGGTTAGGGTAGGTGTTAGGGTTAGGGTACGCGTTAGGGTTAGGGTAGTTATTAAACCTATCCCACTCTCTAGATACACCTTAGCACGTAAAGGAATATTATTTGGGGGTCCAGCCATGGAGAAGAGTTTAGACACTAGGATAAGATAAGGAACACACCCATTATAAAGAAATCACATTAGGATTCTCTTTTTAAGCTGTTCCTTAAAACACTAGTGCTTAGGAAATCTATTGGAGGCAGAAGCAGTCAAGGGAAACCTAGGGTTAGGGTTAGGCTTAGGGTACGGCTTAGGGTAAGGCTTAGGGTACGGGTTGGGGAGGGCTTTGGTACGGCGTAGGGTATGGGTTAGGGTTAGGGTTAGTGTTAGGGTTAGGGCTCGGTTTAGGGTATTGGTTAGGATTAGGGTACGTGTTAGGATTAGGGTAGGGGTTAGCGTTAGGGTACGCAATAGTGTTAGGGTAGTTATTAAACCTAACCCAGTCTCTAGATACCCCTTAGCACGTAAAGGAATATTATTTGGAGGTCCAGCCATGGAGAAGAGTTTAGACACTAGGATAAGATAAGGAACACACCCATTATAAAGAAATCACATTAGGATTCTCTTTTTAAGCTGTTCCTTAAAACACTAGTGCTTAGGAAATCTATTGGAGGCAGAAGCATTCAAGGGTAGCCTAGGGTTAGGGTTAGGCATAGGGTTAGGCTTAGGGTACGGCTTAGGGTACGGGTTCGGGGAAGGGTTCGGGAACGGCGTAGGGTATGGGTTAGGGTTAGGGTTAGGGTTAGTGTTAGGGTTAGGGCTCGGTTTAGGTTACGGATTAGGATTAGGGTACATGTTAGGGTTAGGGTAGGGGTTAGGGTTAGGGTACGCGTTAGGGTTAGGGTAGTTATTAAACCTATCCCACTCTCTAGATACCCCTTAGCACGTAAAGGAATATTATTTGGAGTTCCAGCCATGGAGAAGAGTTTAGACACTAGGATAAGATAAGGAACACACCCATTATAAAGAAATCACATTAGGATTCTCTTTTTAAGCTGTTCCTTAAAACACTAGTTCTTAGGAAATCTATTGGAGGCAGAAGCAGTCAAGGGTAGCCTAGGGTTAGGGTTAGGCTTAGGGTACGGCTTAGGGTACGGCTTAGGGTACGGGTTCGGGGAGGGCTTCGGGTACGGCGTAGGATATGGGTTAGGGTTAGTGTTAGGGTTAGTGTTAGGGTTAGGGCTCGGTTTAGGGTATTGGATAGGATTAGGGTACGTGTTAGGGTTAGGGTAGGGGTTAGGGTTAGGGTACGCGTTAGTGTTAGGTTATTTATTAAACCTATCCCACTCTCTAGATACCCCTTAGCACGTAAAGGAATATTATTTGGAGGTACAGCCATGGAGAAGAGTTTAGACACTAGGATAAGATAAGGAACACACCCATTATAAAGAAATCACATTAGGATTCTCTTTTTAAGCTGTTCCTTAAAACACTAGTGCTTAGGAAATCTATTGGAGGCAGAAGCATTCAAGGGTAGCCTAGGGTTAGGGTTAGGCTTAGGGTTAGGCTTAGGGTACGGCTTAGGGTACGGGTTTGGGGAGGGGTTCGGGAACGGCGTAGGTTTTGGGTTAGGGTTAGGGTTAGGGTTAGTGTTAGGGTTAGGGCTCGGTTTAGGGTACGGGTTAGGATTCGGGTACATGTTAGGGTTAGGGTAGGGGTAGGGTTAGGGTACGCGTTAGGGTTAGGGTAGTTATTAAACCTATCCCACTCTCTAGATACACCTTAGCACGTAAAGGAATATTATTTGGGGGTCCAGCCATGGAGAAGAGTTTAGACACTAGGATAAGATAAGGAACACACCCATTATAAAGAAATCACATTAGGATTCTCTTTTTAAGCTGTTCCTTAAAACACTAGTGCTTAGGAAATCTATTGGAGGCAGAAGCAGTCAAGGGAAGCCTAGGGTTAGGGTTAGGCTTAGGGTACGGCTTAGGGTACGGGTTGGGGAGGGCTTTGGTACGGCGTAGGGTATGGGTTAGGGTTAGGGTTAGTGTTAGGGTTAGGGCTCGGTTTAGGGTATTGGTTAGGATTAGGGTACGTGTTAGGATTAGGGTAGGGGTTAGCGTTAGGGTACGCGATAGTGTTAGGGTAGTTATTAAACCTAACCCAGTCTCTAGATACCCCTTAGCACGTAAAGGAATATTATTTGGAGGTCCAGCCATGGAGAAGAGTTTAGACACTAGGATAAGATAAGGAACACACCCATTATAAAGAAATCACATTAGGATTCTCTTTTTAAGCTGTTCCTTAAAACACTAGTGCTTAGGAAATCTATTGGAGGCAGAAGCATTCAAGGGTAGCCTAGGGTTAGGGTTAGGCATAGGGTTAGGCTTAGGGTACGGCTTAGGGTACGGGTTCGGGGAGGGGTTCGGGAACGGCGTAGGGTATGGGTTAGGGTTAGGGTTAGTGTTAGGGTTAGGGCTCGGTTTAGGGTACGGGTTAGGATTAGGGTACATGTTAGGGTTAGGGTAGGTGTTAGGGTTAGGGTACGCGTTAGGGTTAGGGTAGTTATTAAACCTATCCCACTCTCTAGATACACCTTAGCACGTAAAGGAATATTATTTGGGGGTCCAGCCATGGAGAAGAGTTTAGACACTAGGATAAGATAAGGAACACACCCATTATAAAGAAATCACATTAGGATTCTCTTTTTAAGCTGTTCCTTAAAACACTAGTGCTTAGGAAATCTATTGGAGGCAGAAGCAGTCAAGGGAAGCCTAGGGTTAGGGTTAGGCTTAGGGTACGGCTTAGGGTAAAGCTTAGGGTACGGGTTGGGGAGGGCTTTGGTACGGCGTAGGGTATGGGTTAGGGTTAGGGTTAGTGTTAGGGTTAGGGCTCGGTTTAGGGTATTGGTTAGGATTAGGGTACGTGTTAGGATTAGGGTAGGGGTTAGCGTTAGGGTACGCAATAGTGTTAGGGTAGTTATTAAACCTAACCCAGTCTCTAGATACCCCTTAGCACGTAAAGGAATATTATTTGGAGGTCCAGCCATGGAGAAGAGTTTAGACACTAGGATAAGATAAGGAACACACCCATTATAAAGAAATCACATTAGGATTCTCTTTTTAAGCTGTTCCTTAAAACACTAGTGCTTAGGAAATCTATTGGAGGCAGAAGCAGTCAAGGGAAGCCTAGGGTTAGGGTTAGGCTTAGGGTACGGCTTAGGGTACGGGTTGGGGAGGGCTTTGGTACGGCGTAGGGTATGGGTTAGGGTTAGGGTTAGTGTTAGGGTTAGGGCTCGGTTTAGGGTATTGGTTAGGATTAGGGTACGTGTTAGGATTAGGGTAGGGGTTAGCGTTAGGGTACGCGATAGTGTTAGGGTAGTTATTAAACCTAACCCAGTCTCTAGATACCCCTTAGCACGTAAAGGAATATTATTTGGAGGTCCAGCCATGGAGAAGAGTTTAGACACTAGGATAAGATAAGGAACACACCCATTATAAAGAAATCACATTAGGATTCTCTTTTTAAGCTGTTCCTTAAAACACTAGTGCTTAGGAAATCTATTGGAGGCAGAAGCATTCAAGGGTAGCCTAGGGTTAGGGTTAGGCATAGGGTTAGGCTTAGGGTACGGCTTAGGGTACGGGTTCGGGGAGGGGTTCGGGAACGGCGTAGGGTATGGGTTAGGGTTAGGGTTAGTGTTAGGGTTAGGGCTCGGTTTAGGGTACGGGTTAGGATTAGGGTACATGTTAGGGTTAGGGTAGGTGTTAGGGTTAGGGTACGCGTTAGGGTTAGGGTAGTTATTAAACCTATCCCACTCTCTAGATACACCTTAGCACGTAAAGGAATATTATTTGGGGGTCCAGCCATGGAGAAGAGTTTAGACACTAGGATAAGATAAGGAACACACCCATTATAAAGAAATCACATTAGGATTCTCTTTTTAAGCTGTTCCTTAAAACACTAGTGCTTAGGAAATCTATTGGAGGCAGAAGCAGTCAAGGGAAGCCTAGGGTTAGGGTTAGGCTTAGGGTACGGCTTAGGGTAAGGCTTAGGGTACGGGTTGGGGAGGGCTTTGGTACGGCGTAGGGTATGGGTTAGGGTTAGGGTTAGTGTTAGGGTTAGGGCTCGGTTTAGGGTATTGGTTAGGATTAGGGTACGTGTTAGGATTAGGGTAGGGGTTAGCGTTAGGGTACGCAATAGTGTTAGGGTAGTTATTAAACCTAACCCAGTCTCTAGATACCCCTTAGCACGTAAAGGAATATTATTTGGAGGTCCAGCCATGGAGAAGAGTTTAGACACTAGGATAAGATAAGGAACACACCCATTATAAAGAAATCACATTAGGATTCTCTTTTTAAGCTGTTCCTTAAAACACTAGTGCTTAGGAAATCTATTGGAGGCAGAAGCATTCAAGGGTAGCCTAGGGTTAGGGTTAGGCATAGGGTTAGGCTTAGGGTACGGCTTAGGGTACGGGTTCGGGGAAGGGTTCGGGAACGGCGTAGGGTATGGGTTAGGGTTAGGGTTAGGGTTAGTGTTAGGGTTAGGGCTCGGTTTAGGTTACGGATTAGGATTAGGGTACATGTTAGGGTTAGGGTAGGGGTTAGGGTTAGGGTACGCGTTAGGGTTAGGGTAGTTATTAAACCTATCCCACTCTCTAGATACCCCTTAGCACGTAAAGGAATATTATTTGGAGTTCCAGCCATGGAGAAGAGTTTAGACACTAGGATAAGATAAGGAACACACCCATTATAAAGAAATCACATTAGGATTCTCTTTTTAAGCTGTTCCTTAAAACACTAGTTCTTAGGAAATCTATTGGAGGCAGAAGCAGTCAAGGGTAGCCTAGGGTTAGGGTTAGGCTTAGGGTACGGCTTAGGGTACGGCTTAGGGTACGGGTTCGGGGAGGGCTTCGGGTACGGCGTAGGATATGGGTTAGGGTTAGTGTTAGGGTTAGTGTTAGGGTTAGGGCTCGGTTTAGGGTATTGGATAGGATTAGGGTACGTGTTAGGGTTAGGGTAGGGGTTAGGGTTAGGGTACGCGTTAGTGTTAGGTTATTTATTAAACCTATCCCACTCTCTAGATACCCCTTAGCACGTAAAGGAATATTATTTGGAGGTACAGCCATGGAGAAGAGTTTAGACACTAGGATAAGATAAGGAACACACCCATTATAAAGAAATCACATTAGGATTCTCTTTTTAAGCTGTTCCTTAAAACACTAGTGCTTAGGAAATCTATTGGAGGCAGAAGCATTCAAGGGTAGCCTAGGGTTAGGGTTAGGCTTAGGGTTAGGCTTAGGGTACGGCTTAGGGTACGGGTTTGGGGAGGGGTTCGGGAACGGCGTAGGTTTTGGGTTAGGGTTAGGGTTAGGGTTAGTGTTAGGGTTAGGGCTCGGTTTAGGGTACGGGTTAGGATTCGGGTACATGTTAGGGTTAGGGTAGGGGTAGGGTTAGGGTACGCGTTAGGGTTAGGGTAGTTATTAAACCTATCCCACTCTCTAGATACACCTTAGCACGTAAAGGAATATTATTTGGGGGTCCAGCCATGGAGAAGAGTTTAGACACTAGGATAAGATAAGGAACACACCCATTATAAAGAAATCACATTAGGATTCTCTTTTTAAGCTGTTCCTTAAAACACTAGTGCTTAGGAAATCTATTGGAGGCAGAAGCAGTCAAGGGAAGCCTAGGGTTAGGGTTAGGCTTAGGGTACAGCTTGGGTACGGGTTGGGGAGGGCTTTGGTACGGCGTAGGGTATGGGTTAGGGTTAGGGTTAGTGTTAGGGTTAGGGCTCGGTTTAGGGTATTGGTTAGGATTAGGGTACGTGTTAGGATTAGGGTAGGGGTTAGCGTTAGGGTACGCGATAGTGTTAGGGTAGTTATTAAACCTAACCCAGTCTCTAGATACCCCTTAGCACGTAAAGGAATATTATTTGGAGGTCCAGCCATGGAGAAGAGTTTAGACACTAGGATAAGATAAGGAACACACCCATTATAAAGAAATCACATTAGGATTCTCTTTTTAAGCTGTTCCTTAAAACACTAGTGCTTAGGAAATCTATTGGAGGCAGAAGCATTCAAGGGTAGCCTAGGGTTAGGGTTAGGCTTAGGGTTAGGCTTAGGGTACGGCTTAGGGTACGGGTTTGGGGAGGGGTTCGGGAACGGCGTAGGTTTTGGGTTAGGGTTAGGGTTAGGGTTAGTGTTAGGGTTAGGGCTCGGTTTAGGGTACGGGTTAGGATTCGGGTACATGTTAGGGTTAGGGTAGGGGTAGGGTTAGGGTACGCGTTAGGGTTAGGGTAGTTATTAAACCTATCCCACTCTCTAGATACACCTTAGCACGTAAAGGAATATTATTTGGGGGTCCAGCCATGGAGAAGAGTTTAGACACTAGGATAAGATAAGGAACACACCCATTATAAAGAAATCACATTAGGATTCTCTTTTTAAGCTGTTCCTTAAAACACTAGTGCTTAGGAAATCTATTGGAGGCAGAAGCAGTCAAGGGAAGCCTAGGGTTAGGGTTAGGCTTAGGGTACGGCTTAGGGTACGGGTTGGGGAGGGCTTTGGTACGGCGTAGGGTATGGGTTAGGGTTAGGGTTAGTGTTAGGGTTAGGGCTCGGTTTAGGGTATTGGTTAGGATTAGGGTACGTGTTAGGATTAGGGTAGGGGTTAGCGTTAGGGTACGCGATAGTGTTAGGGTAGTTATTAAACCTAACCCAGTCTCTAGATACCCCTTAGCACGTAAAGGAATATTATTTGGAGGTCCAGCCATGGAGAAGAGTTTAGACACTAGGATAAGATAAGGAACACACCCATTATAAAGAAATCACATTAGGATTCTCTTTTTAAGCTGTTCCTTAAAACACTAGTGCTTAGGAAATCTATTGGAGGCAGAAGCATTCAAGGGTAGCCTAGGGTTAGGGTTAGGCATAGGGTTAGGCTTAGGGTACGGCTTAGGGTACGGGTTCGGGGAGGGGTTCGGGAACGGCGTAGGGTATGGGTTAGGGTTAGGGTTAGTGTTAGGGTTAGGGCTCGGTTTAGGGTACGGGTTAGGATTAGGGTACATGTTAGGGTTAGGGTAGGTGTTAGGGTTAGGGTACGCGTTAGGGTTAGGGTAGTTATTAAACCTATCCCACTCTCTAGATACACCTTAGCACGTAAAGGAATATTATTTGGGGGTCCAGCCATGGAGAAGAGTTTAGACACTAGGATAAGATAAGGAACACACCCATTATAAAGAAATCACATTAGGATTCTCTTTTTAAGCTGTTCCTTAAAACACTAGTGCTTAGGAAATCTATTGGAGGCAGAAGCAGTCAAGGGAAGCCTAGGGTTAGGGTTAGGCTTAGGGTACGGCTTAGGGTAAAGCTTAGGGTACGGGTTGGGGAGGGCTTTGGTACGGCGTAGGGTATGGGTTAGGGTTAGGGTTAGTGTTAGGGTTAGGGCTCGGTTTAGGGTATTGGTTAGGATTAGGGTACGTGTTAGGATTAGGGTAGGGGTTAGCGTTAGGGTACGCAATAGTGTTAGGGTAGTTATTAAACCTAACCCAGTCTCTAGATACCCCTTAGCACGTAAAGGAATATTATTTGGAGGTCCAGCCATGGAGAAGAGTTTAGACACTAGGATAAGATAAGGAACACACCCATTATAAAGAAATCACATTAGGATTCTCTTTTTAAGCTGTTCCTTAAAACACTAGTGCTTAGGAAATCTATTGGAGGCAGAAGCAGTCAAGGGAAGCCTAGGGTTAGGGTTAGGCTTAGGGTACGGCTTAGGGTACGGGTTGGGGAGGGCTTTGGTACGGCGTAGGGTATGGGTTAGGGTTAGGGTTAGTGTTAGGGTTAGGGCTCGGTTTAGGGTATTGGTTAGGATTAGGGTACGTGTTAGGATTAGGGTAGGGGTTAGCGTTAGGGTACGCGATAGTGTTAGGGTAGTTATTAAACCTAACCCAGTCTCTAGATACCCCTTAGCACGTAAAGGAATATTATTTGGAGGTCCAGCCATGGAGAAGAGTTTAGACACTAGGATAAGATAAGGAACACACCCATTATAAAGAAATCACATTAGGATTCTCTTTTTAAGCTGTTCCTTAAAACACTAGTGCTTAGGAAATCTATTGGAGGCAGAAGCATTCAAGGGTAGCCTAGGGTTAGGGTTAGGCATAGGGTTAGGCTTAGGGTACGGCTTAGGGTACGGGTTCGGGGAGGGGTTCGGGAACGGCGTAGGGTATGGGTTAGGGTTAGGGTTAGTGTTAGGGTTAGGGCTCGGTTTAGGGTACGGGTTAGGATTAGGGTACATGTTAGGGTTAGGGTAGGTGTTAGGGTTAGGGTACGCGTTAGGGTTAGGGTAGTTATTAAACCTATCCCACTCTCTAGATACACCTTAGCACGTAAAGGAATATTATTTGGGGGTCCAGCCATGGAGAAGAGTTTAGACACTAGGATAAGATAAGGAACACACCCATTATAAAGAAATCACATTAGGATTCTCTTTTTAAGCTGTTCCTTAAAACACTAGTGCTTAGGAAATCTATTGGAGGCAGAAGCAGTCAAGGGAAGCCTAGGGTTAGGGTTAGGCTTAGGGTACGGCTTAGGGTAAGGCTTAGGGTACGGGTTGGGGAGGGCTTTGGTACGGCGTAGGGTATGGGTTAGGGTTAGGGTTAGTGTTAGGGTTAGGGCTCGGTTTAGGGTATTGGTTAGGATTAGGGTACGTGTTAGGATTAGGGTAGGGGTTAGCGTTAGGGTACGCAATAGTGTTAGGGTAGTTATTAAACCTAACCCAGTCTCTAGATACCCCTTAGCACGTAAAGGAATATTATTTGGAGGTCCAGCCATGGAGAAGAGTTTAGACACTAGGATAAGATAAGGAACACACCCATTATAAAGAAATCACATTAGGATTCTCTTTTTAAGCTGTTCCTTAAAACACTAGTGCTTAGGAAATCTATTGGAGGCAGAAGCATTCAAGGGTAGCCTAGGGTTAGGGTTAGGCATAGGGTTAGGCTTAGGGTACGGCTTAGGGTACGGGTTCGGGGAAGGGTTCGGGAACGGCGTAGGGTATGGGTTAGGGTTAGGGTTAGGGTTAGTGTTAGGGTTAGGGCTCGGTTTAGGTTACGGATTAGGATTAGGGTACATGTTAGGGTTAGGGTAGGGGTTAGGGTTAGGGTACGCGTTAGGGTTAGGGTAGTTATTAAACCTATCCCACTCTCTAGATACCCCTTAGCACGTAAAGGAATATTATTTGGAGTTCCAGCCATGGAGAAGAGTTTAGACACTAGGATAAGATAAGGAACACACCCATTATAAAGAAATCACATTAGGATTCTCTTTTTAAGCTGTTCCTTAAAACACTAGTTCTTAGGAAATCTATTGGAGGCAGAAGCAGTCAAGGGTAGCCTAGGGTTAGGGTTAGGCTTAGGGTACGGCTTAGGGTACGGCTTAGGGTACGGGTTCGGGGAGGGCTTCGGGTACGGCGTAGGATATGGGTTAGGGTTAGTGTTAGGGTTAGTGTTAGGGTTAGGGCTCGGTTTAGGGTATTGGATAGGATTAGGGTACGTGTTAGGGTTAGGGTAGGGGTTAGGGTTAGGGTACGCGTTAGTGTTAGGTTATTTATTAAACCTATCCCACTCTCTAGATACCCCTTAGCACGTAAAGGAATATTATTTGGAGGTACAGCCATGGAGAAGAGTTTAGACACTAGGATAAGATAAGGAACACACCCATTATAAAGAAATCACATTAGGATTCTCTTTTTAAGCTGTTCCTTAAAACACTAGTGCTTAGGAAATCTATTGGAGGCAGAAGCATTCAAGGGTAGCCTAGGGTTAGGGTTAGGCTTAGGGTTAGGCTTAGGGTACGGCTTAGGGTACGGGTTTGGGGAGGGGTTCGGGAACGGCGTAGGTTTTGGGTTAGGGTTAGGGTTAGGGTTAGTGTTAGGGTTAGGGCTCGGTTTAGGGTACGGGTTAGGATTCGGGTACATGTTAGGGTTAGGGTAGGGGTAGGGTTAGGGTACGCGTTAGGGTTAGGGTAGTTATTAAACCTATCCCACTCTCTAGATACACCTTAGCACGTAAAGGAATATTATTTGGGGGTCCAGCCATGGAGAAGAGTTTAGACACTAGGATAAGATAAGGAACACACCCATTATAAAGAAATCACATTAGGATTCTCTTTTTAAGCTGTTCCTTAAAACACTAGTGCTTAGGAAATCTATTGGAGGCAGAAGCAGTCAAGGGAAGCCTAGGGTTAGGGTTAGGCTTAGGGTACAGCTTGGGTACGGGTTGGGGAGGGCTTTGGTACGGCGTAGGGTATGGGTTAGGGTTAGGGTTAGTGTTAGGGTTAGGGCTCGGTTTAGGGTATTGGTTAGGATTAGGGTACGTGTTAGGATTAGGGTAGGGGTTAGCGTTAGGGTACGCGATAGTGTTAGGGTAGTTATTAAACCTAACCCAGTCTCTAGATACCCCTTAGCACGTAAAGGAATATTATTTGGAGGTCCAGCCATGGAGAAGAGTTTAGACACTAGGATAAGATAAGGAACACACCCATTATAAAGAAATCACATTAGGATTCTCTTTTTAAGCTGTTCCTTAAAACACTAGTGCTTAGGAAATCTATTGGAGGCAGAAGCATTCAAGGGTAGCCTAGGGTTAGGGTTAGGCATAGGGTTAGGCTTAGGGTACGGCTTAGGGTACGGGTTCGGGGAGGGGTTCGGGAACGTCGTAGGGTATGGGTTAGGGTTAGGGTTAGTGTTAGGGTTAGGGCTCGGTTTAGGGTACGGGTTAGGATTAGGGTACATGTTAGGGTTAGGGTAGGTGTTAGGGTTAGGGTACGCGTTAGGGTTAGGGTAGTTATTAAACCTATCCCACTCTCTAGATACACCTTAGCACGTAAAGGAATATTATTTGGGGGTCCAGCCATGGAGAAGAGTTTAGACACTAGGATAAGATAAGGAACACACCCATTATAAAGAAATCACATTAGGATTCTCTTTTTAAGCTGTTCCTTAAAACACTAGTGCTTAGGAAATCTATTGGAGGCAGAAGCAGTCAAGGGAAGCCTAGGGTTAGGGTTAGGCTTAGGGTACGGCTTAGGGTAAGGCTTAGGGTACGGGTTGGGGAGGGCTTTGGTACGGCGTAGGGTATGGGTTAGGGTTAGGGTTAGTGTTAGGGTTAGGGCTCGGTTTAGGGTATTGGTTAGGATTAGGGTACGTGTTAGGATTAGGGTAGGGGTTAGCGTTAGGGTACGCAATAGTGTTAGGGTAGTTATTAAACCTAACCCAGTCTCTAGATACCCCTTAGCACGTAAAGGAATATTATTTGGAGGTCCAGCCATGGAGAAGAGTTTAGACACTAGGATAAGATAAGGAACACACCCATTATAAAGAAATCACATTAGGATTCTCTTTTTAAGCTGTTCCTTAAAACACTAGTGCTTAGGAAATCTATTGGAGGCAGAAGCAGTCAAGGGAAGCCTAGGGTTAGGGTTAGGCTTAGGGTACGGCTTAGGGTACGGGTTGGGGAGGGCTTTGGTACGGCGTAGGGTATGGGTTAGGGTTAGGGTTAGTGTTAGGGTTAGGGCTCGGTTTAGGGTATTGGTTAGGATTAGGGTACGTGTTAGGATTAGGGTAGGGGTTAGCGTTAGGGTACGCGATAGTGTTAGGGTAGTTATTAAACCTAACCCAGTCTCTAGATACCCCTTAGCACGTAAAGGAATATTATTTGGAGGTCCAGCCATGGAGAAGAGTTTAGACACTAGGATAAGATAAGGAACACACCCATTATAAAGAAATCACATTAGGATTCTCTTTTTAAGCTGTTCCTTAAAACACTAGTGCTTAGGAAATCTATTGGAGGCAGAAGCATTCAAGGGTAGCCTAGGGTTAGGGTTAGGCATAGGGTTAGGCTTAGGGTACGGCTTAGGGTACGGGTTCGGGGAGGGGTTCGGGAACGGCGTAGGGTATGGGTTAGGGTTAGGGTTAGTGTTAGGGTTAGGGCTCGGTTTAGGGTACGGGTTAGGATTAGGGTACATGTTAGGGTTAGGGTAGGTGTTAGGGTTAGGGTACGCGTTAGGGTTAGGGTAGTTATTAAACCTATCCCACTCTCTAGATACACCTTAGCACGTAAAGGAATATTATTTGGGGGTCCAGCCATGGAGAAGAGTTTAGACACTAGGATAAGATAAGGAACACACCCATTATAAAGAAATCACATTAGGATTCTCTTTTTAAGCTGTTCCTTAAAACACTAGTGCTTAGGAAATCTATTGGAGGCAGAAGCAGTCAAGGGAAGCCTAGGGTTAGGGTTAGGCTTAGGGTACGGCTTAGGGTAAGGCTTAGGGTACGGGTTGGGGAGGGCTTTGGTACGGCGTAGGGTATGGGTTAGGGTTAGGGTTAGTGTTAGGGTTAGGGCTCGGTTTAGGGTATTGGTTAGGATTAGGGTACGTGTTAGGATTAGGGTAGGGGTTAGCGTTAGGGTACGCAATAGTGTTAGGGTAGTTATTAAACCTAACCCAGTCTCTAGATACCCCTTAGCACGTAAAGGAATATTATTTGGAGGTCCAGCCATGGAGAAGAGTTTAGACACTAGGATAAGATAAGGAACACACCCATTATAAAGAAATCACATTAGGATTCTCTTTTTAAGCTGTTCCTTAAAACACTAGTGCTTAGGAAATCTATTGGAGGCAGAAGCATTCAAGGGTAGCCTAGGGTTAGGGTTAGGCATAGGGTTAGGCTTAGGGTACGGCTTAGGGTACGGGTTCGGGGAAGGGTTCGGGAACGGCGTAGGGTATGGGTTAGGGTTAGGGTTAGGGTTAGTGTTAGGGTTAGGGCTCGGTTTAGGTTACGGATTAGGATTAGGGTACATGTTAGGGTTAGGGTAGGGGTTAGGGTTAGGGTATGCGTTAGGGTTAGGGTAGTTATTAAACCTATCCCACTCTCTAGATACCCCTTAGCACGTAAAGGAATATTATTTGGAGTTCCAGCCCTGGAGAAGAGTTTAGACACTAGGATAAGATAAGGAACACACCCATTATAAAGAAATCACATTAGGATTCTCTTTTTAAGCTGTTCCTTAAAACACTAGTTCTTAGGAAATCTATTGGAGGCAGAAGCAGTCAAGGGTAGCCTAGGGTTAGGGTTAGGCTTAGGGTACGGCTTAGGGTACGGCTTAGGGTACGGGTTCGGGGAGGGCTTCGGGTACGGCGTAGGATATGGGTTAGGGTTAGTGTTAGGGTTAGTGTTAGGGTTAGGGCTCGGTTTAGGGTATTGGATAGGATTAGGGTACGTGTTAGGGTTAGGGTAGGGGTTAGGGTTAGGGTACGCGTTAGTGTTAGGTTATTTATTAAACCTATCCCACTCTCTAGATACCCCTTAGCACGTAAAGGAATATTATTTGGAGGTACAGCCATGGAGAAGAGTTTAGACACTAGGATAAGATAAGGAACACACCCATTATAAAGAAATCACATTAGGATTCTCTTTTTAAGCTGTTCCTTAAAACACTAGTGCTTAGGAAATCTATTCGAGGCAGAAGCATTCAAGGGTAGCCTAGGGTTAGGGTTAGGCTTAGGGTTAGGCTTAGGGTACGGCTTAGGGTACGGGTTTGGGGAGGGGTTCGGGAACGGCGTAGGTTTTGGGGTAGGGTTAGGGTTAGGGTTAGTGTTAGGGTTAGGGCTCGGTTTTGGGTACGGGTTAGGATTCGGGTACATGTTAGGGTTAGGGTAGGGGTAGGGTTAGGGTACGCGTTAGGGTTAGGGTAGTTATTAAACCTATCCCACTCTCTAGATACACCTTAGCACGTAAAGGAATATTATTTGGGGGTCCAGCCATGGAGAAGAGTTTAGACACTAGGATAAGATAAGGAACACACCCATTATAAAGAAATCACATTAGGATTCTCTTTTTAAGCTGTTCCTTAAAACACTAGTGCTTAGGAAATCTATTGGAGGCAGAAGCAGTCAAGGGAAGCCTAGGGTTAGGGTTAGGCTTAGGGTACGGCTTAGGGTACGGGTTGGGGAGGGCTTTGGTACGGCGTAGGGTATGGGTTAGGGTTAGGGTTAGTGTTAGGGTTAGGGCTCGGTTTAGGGTATTGGTTAGGATTAGGGTACGTGTTAGGATTAGGGTAGGGGTTAGCGTTAGGGTACGCGATAGTGTTAGGGTAGTTATTAAACCTAACCCAGTCTCTAGATACCCCTTAGCACGTAAAGGAATATTATTTGGAGGTCCAGCCATGGAGAAGAGTTTAGACACTAGGATAAGATAAGGAACACACCCATTATAAAGAAATCACATTAGGATTCTCTTTTTAAGCTGTTCCTTAAAACACTAGTGCTTAGGAAATCTATTGGAGGCAGAAGCATTCAAGGGTAGCCTAGGGTTAGGGTTAGGCATAGGGTTAGGCTTAGGGTACGGCTTAGGGTACGGGTTCGGGGAGGGGTTCGGGAACGGCGTAGGGTATGGGTTAGGGTTAGGGTTAGTGTTAGGGTTAGGGCTCGGTTTAGGGTACGGGTTAGGATTAGGGTACATGTTAGGGTTAGGGTAGGTGTTAGGGTTAGGGTACGCGTTAGGGTTAGGGTAGTTATTAAACCTATCCCACTCTCTAGATACACCTTAGCACGTAAAGGAATATTATTTGGGGGTCCAGCCATGGAGAAGAGTTTAGACACTAGGATAAGATAAGGAACACACCCATTATAAAGAAATCACATTAGGATTCTCTTTTTAAGCTGTTCCTTAAAACACTAGTGCTTAGGAAATCTATTGGAGGCAGAAGCAGTCAAGGGAAGCCTAGGGTTAGGGTTAGGCTTAGGGTACGGCTTAGGGTAAGGCTTAGGGTACGGGTTGGGGAGGGCTTTGGTACGGCGTAGGGTATGGGTTAGGGTTAGGGTTAGTGTTAGGGTTAGGGCTCGGTTTAGGGTATTGGTTAGGATTAGGGTACGTGTTAGGATTAGGGTAGGGGTTAGCGTTAGGGTACGCAATAGTGTTAGGGTAGTTATTAAACCTAACCCAGTCTCTAGATACCCCTTAGCACGTAAAGGAATATTATTTGGAGGTCCAGCCATGGAGAAGAGTTTAGACACTAGGATAAGATAAGGAACACACCCATTATAAAGAAATCACATTAGGATTCTCTTTTTAAGCTGTTCCTTAAAACACTAGTGCTTAGGAAATCTATTGGAGGCAGAAGCATTCAAGGGTAGCCTAGGGTTAGGGTTAGGCATAGGGTTAGGCTTAGGGTACGGCTTAGGGTACGGGTTCGGGGAAGGGTTCGGGAACGGCGTAGGGTATGGGTTAGGGTTAGGGTTAGGGTTAGTGTTAGGGTTAGGGCTCGGTTTAGGTTACGGATTAGGATTAGGGTACATGTTAGGGTTAGGGTAGGGGTTAGGGTTAGGGTACGCGTTAGGGTTAGGGTAGTTATTAAACCTATCCCACTCTCTAGATACCCCTTAGCACGTAAAGGAATATTATTTGGAGTTCCAGCCCTGGAGAAGAGTTTAGACACTAGGATAAGATAAGGAACACACCCATTATAAAGAAATCACATTAGGATTCTCTTTTTAAGCTGTTCCTTAAAACACTAGTTCTTAGGAAATCTATTGGAGGCAGAAGCAGTCAAGGGTAGCCTAGGGTTAGGGTTAGGCTTAGGGTACGGCTTAGGGTATGGCTTAGGGTACGGGTTCGGGGAGGGCTTCGGGTACGGCGTAGGATATGGGTTAGGGTTAGTGTTAGGGTTAGTGTTAGGGTTAGGGCTCGGTTTAGGGTATTGGATAGGATTAGGGTACGTGTTAGGGTTAGGGTAGGGGTTAGGGTTAGGGTACGCGTTAGTGTTAGGTTATTTATTAAACCTATCCCACTCTCTAGATACCCCTTAGCACGTAAAGGAATATTATTTGGAGGTACAGCCATGGAGAAGAGTTTAGACACTAGGATAAGATAAGGAACACACCCATTATAAAGAAATCACATTAGGATTCTCTTTTTAAGCTGTTCCTTAAAACACTAGTGCTTAGGAAATCTATTGGAGGCAGAAGCATTCAAGGGTAGCCTAGGGTTAGGGTTAGGCTTAGGGTTAGGCTTAGGGTACGGCTTAGGGTACGGGTTTGGGGAGGGGTTCGGGAACGGCGTAGGTTTTGGGTTAGGGTTAGGGTTAGGGTTAGTGTTAGGGTTAGGGCTCGGTTTAGGGTACGGGTTAGGATTCGGGTACATGTTAGGGTTAGGGTAGGGGTAGGGTTAGGGTACGCGTTAGGGTTAGGGTAGTTATTAAACCTATCCCACTCTCTAGATACACCTTAGCACGTAAAGGAATATTATTTGGGGGTCCAGCCATGGAGAAGAGTTTAGACACTAGGATAAGATAAGGAACACACCCATTATAAAGAAATCACATTAGGATTCTCTTTTTAAGCTGTTCCTTAAAACACTAGTGCTTAGGAAATCTATTGGAGGCAGAAGCAGTCAAGGGAAGCCTAGGGTTAGGGTTAGGCTTAGGGTACGGCTTAGGGTACGGGTTGGGGAGGGCTTTGGTACGGCGTAGGGTATGGGTTAGGGTTAGGGTTAGTGTTAGGGTTAGGGCTCGGTTTAGGGTATTGGTTAGGATTAGGGTACGTGTTAGGATTAGGGTAGGGGTTAGCGTTAGGGTACGCGATAGTGTTAGGGTAGTTATTAAACCTAACCCAGTCTCTAGATACCCCTTAGCACGTAAAGGAATATTATTTGGAGGTCCAGCCATGGAGAAGAGTTTAGACACTAGGATAAGATAAGGAACACACCCATTATAAAGAAATCACATTAGGATTCTCTTTTTAAGCTGTTCCTTAAAACACTAGTGCTTAGGAAATCTATTGGAGGCAGAAGCATTCAAGGGTAGCCTAGGGTTAGGGTTAGGAATAGGGTTAGGCTTAGGGTACGGCTTAGGGTACGGGTTCGGGGAGGGGTTCGGGAACGGCGTAGGGTATGGGTTAGGGTTAGGGTTAGTGTTAGGGTTAGGGCTCGGTTTAGGGTACGGGTTAGGATTAGGGTACATGTTAGGGTTAGGGTAGGTGTTAGGGTTAGGGTACGCGTTAGGGTTAGGGTAGTTATTAAACCTATCCCACTCTCTAGATACACCTTAGCACGTAAAGGAATATTATTTGGGGGTCCAGCCATGGAGAAGAGTTTAGACACTAGGATAAGATAAGGAACACACCCATTATAAAGAAATCACATTAGGATTCTCTTTTTAAGCTGTTCCTTAAAACACTAGTGCTTAGGAAATCTATTGGAGGCAGAAGCAGTCAAGGGAAGCCTAGGGTTAGGGTTAGGCTTAGGGTACGGCTTAGGGTAAGGCTTAGGGTACGGGTTGGGGAGGGCTTTGGTACGGCGTAGGGTATGGGTTAGGGTTAGGGTTAGTGTTAGGGTTAGGGCTCGGTTTAGGGTATTGGTTAGGATTAGGGTACGTGTTAGGATTAGGGTAGGGGTTAGCGTTAGGGTACGCAATAGTGTTAGGGTAGTTATTAAAACTAACCCAGTCTCTAGATACCCCTTAGCACGTAAAGGAATATTATTTGGAGGTCCAGCCATGGAGAAGAGTTTAGACACTAGGATAAGATAAGGAACACACCCATTATAAAGAAATCACATTAGGATTCTCTTTTTAAGCTGTTCCTTAAAACACTAGTGCTTAGGAAATCTATTGGAGGCAGAAGCAGTCAAGGGAAGCCTAGGGTTAGGGTTAGGCTTAGGGTACGGCTTAGGGTACGGGTTGGGGAGGGCTTTGGTACGGCGTAGGGTATGGGTTAGGGTTAGGGTTAGTGTTAGGGTTAGGGCTCGGTTTAGGGTATTGGTTAGGATTAGGGTACGTGTTAGGATTAGGGTAGGGGTTAGCGTTAGGGTACGCGATAGTGTTAGGGTAGTTATTAAACCTAACCCAGTCTCTAGATACCCCTTAGCACGTAAAGGAATATTATTTGGAGGTCCAGCCATGGAGAAGAGTTTAGACACTAGGATAAGATAAGGAACACACCCATTATAAAGAAATCACATTAGGATTCTCTTTTTAAGCTGTTCCTTAAAACACTAGTTCTTAGGAAATCTATTGGAGGCAGAAGCAGTCAAGGGTAGCCTAGGTTTAGGGTTAGGCTTAGGGTACGGCTTAGGGTACGGCTTAGGGTACGGGTTCGGGGAGGGCTTCGGGTACGGCGTAGGATATGGGTTAGGGTTAGTGTTAGGGTTAGTGTTAGGGTTAGGGCTCGGTTTAGGGTATTGGATAGGATTAGGGTACGTGTTAGGGTTAGGGTAGGGGTTAGGGTTAGGGTACGCGTTAGTGTTAGGTTATTTATTAAACCTATCCCACTCTCTAGATACCCCTTAGCACGTAAAGGAATATTATTTGGAGGTACAGCCATGGAGAAGAGTTTAGACACTAGGATAAGATAAGGAACACACCCATTATAAAGAAATCACATTAGGATTCTCTTTTTAAGCTGTTCCTTAAAACACTAGTGCTTAGGAAATCTATTGGAGGCAGAAGCATTCAAGGGTAGCCTAGGGTTAGGGTTAGGCTTAGGGTTAGGCTTAGGGTACGGCTTAGGGTACGGGTTTGGGGAGGGGTTCGGGAACGGCGTAGGTTTTGGGGTAGGGTTAGGGTTAGGGTTAGTGTTAGGGTTAGGGCTCGGTTTAGGGTACGGGTTAGGATTCGGGTACATGTTAGGGTTAGGGTAGGGGTAGGGTTAGGGTACGCGTTAGGGTTAGGGTAGTTATTAAACCTATCCCACTCTCTAGATACACCTTAGCACGTAAAGGAATATTATTTGGGGGTCCAGCCATGGAGAAGAGTTTAGACACTAGGATAAGATAAGGAACACACCCATTATAAAGAAATCACATTAGGATTCTCTTTTTAAGCTGTTCCTTAAAACACTAGTGCTTAGGAAATCTATTGGAGGCAGAAGCAGTCAAGGGAAGCCTAGGGTTAGGGTTAGGCTTAGGGTACGGCTTAGGGTACGGGTTGGGGAGGGCTTTGGTACGGCGTAGGGTATGGGTTAGGGTTAGGGTTAGTGTTAGGGTTAGGGCTCGGTTTAGGGTATTGGTTAGGATTAGGGTACGTGTTAGGATTAGGGTAGGGGTTAGCGTTAGGGTACGCGATAGTGTTAGGGTAGTTATTAAACCTAACCCAGTCTCTAGATACCCCTTAGCACGTAAAGGAATATTATTTGGAGGTCCAGCCATGGAGAAGAGTTTAGACACTAGGATAAGATAAGGAACACACCCATTATAAAGAAATCACATTAGGATTCTCTTTTTAAGCTGTTCCTTAAAACACTAGTGCTTAGGAAATCTATTGGAGGCAGAAGCATTCAAGGGGAGCCTAGGGTTAGGGTTAGGCATAGGGTTAGGCTTAGGGTACGGCTTAGGGTACCGGTTCGGGGAGGGGTTCGGGAACGGCGTAGGGTATGGGTTAGGGTTAGGGTTAGTGTTAGGGTTAGGGCTCGGTTTAGGGTACGGGTTAGGATTAGGGTACATGTTAGGGTTAGGGTAGGTGTTAGGGTTAGGGTACGCGTTAGGGTTAGGGTAGTTATTAAACCTATCCCACTCTCTAGATACACCTTAGCACGTAAAGGAATATTATTTGGGGGTCCAGCCATGGAGAAGAGTTTAGACACTAGGATAAGATAAGGAACACACCCATTATAAAGAAATCACATTAGGATTCTCTTTTTAAGCTGTTCCTTAAAACACTAGTGCTTAGGAAATCTATTGGAGGCAGAAGCAGTCAAGGGAAGCCTAGGGTTAGGGTTAGGCTTAGGGTACGGCTTAGGGTAAGGCTTAGGGTACGGGTTGGGGAGGGCTTTGGTACGGCGTAGGGTATGGGTTAGGGTTAGGGTTAGTGTTAGGGTTAGGGCTCGGTTTAGGGTATTGGTTAGGATTAGGGTACGTGTTAGGATTAGGGTAGGGGTTAGCGTTAGGGTACGCAATAGTGTTAGGGTAGTTATTAAACCTAACCCAGTCTCTAGATACCCCTTAGCACGTAAAGGAATATTATTTGGAGGTCCAGCCATGGAGAAGAGTTTAGACACTAGGATAAGATAAGGAACACACCCATTATAAAGAAATCACATTAGGATTCTCTTTTTAAGCTGTTCCTTAAAACACTAGTGCTTAGGAAATCTATTGGAGGCAGAAGCAGTCAAGGGAAGCCTAGGGTTAGGGTTAGGCTTAGGGTACGGCTTAGGGTACGGGTTGGGGAGGGCTTTGGTACGGCGTAGGGTATGGGTTAGGGTTAGGGTTAGTGTTAGGGTTAGGGCTCGGTTTAGGGTATTGGTTAGGATTAGGGTACGTGTTAGGATTAGGGTAGGGGTTAGCGTTAGGGTACGCGATAGTGTTAGGGTAGTTATTAAACCTAACCCAGTCTCTAGATACCCCTTAGCACGTAAAGGAATATTATTTGGAGGTCCAGCCATGGAGAAGAGTTTAGACACTAGGATAAGATAAGGAACACACCCATTATAAAGAAATCACATTAGGATTCTCTTTTTAAGCTGTTCCTTAAAACACTAGTGCTTAGGAAATCTATTGGAAGCAGAAGCATTCAAGGGTAGCCTAGGGTTAGGGTTAGGCATAGGGTTAGGCTTAGGGTACGGCTTAGGGTACGGGTTCGGGGAGGGGTTCGGGAACGGCGTAGGGTATGGGTTAGGGTTAGGGTTAGTGTTAGGGTTAGGGCTCGGTTTAGGGTACGGGTTAGGATTAGGGTACATGTTAGGGTTAGGGTAGGTGTTAGGGTTAGGGTACGCGTTAGGGTTAGGGTAGTTATTAAACCTATCCCACTCTCTAGATACACCTTAGCACGTAAAGGAATATTATTTGGGGGTCCAGCCATGGAGAAGAGTTTAGACACTAGGATAAGATAAGGAACACACCCATTATAAAGAAATCACATTAGGATTCTCTTTTTAAGCTGTTCCTTAAAACACTAGTGCTTAGGAAATCTATTGGAGGCAGAAGCATTCAAGGGTAGCCTAGGGTTAGGGTTAGGCATAGGGTTAGGCTTAGGGTACGGCTTAGGGTACGGGTTCGGGGAAGGGTTCGGGAACGGCGTAGGGTATGGGTTAGGGTTAGGGTTAGGGTTAGTGTTAGGGTTAGGGCTCGGTTTAGGTTACGGATTAGGATTAGGGTACATGTTAGGGTTAGGGTAGGGGTTAGGGTTAGGGTACGCGTTAGGGTTAGGGTAGTTATTAAACCTATCCCACTCTCTAGATACCCCTTAGCACGTAAAGGAATATTATTTGGAGTTCCAGCCATGGAGAAGAGTTTAGACACTAGGATAAGATAAGGAACACACCCATTATAAAGAAATCACATTAGGATTCTCTTTTTAAGCTGTTCCTTAAAACACTAGTTCTTAGGAAATCTATTGGAGGCAGAAGCAGTCAAGGGTAGCCTAGGGTTAGGGTTAGGCTTAGGGTACGGCTTAGGGTACGGCTTAGGGTACGGGTTCGGGGAGGGCTTCGGGTACGGCGTAGGATATGGGTTAGGGTTAGTGTTAGGGTTAGTGTTAGGGTTAGGGCTCGGTTTAGGGTATTGGATAGGATTAGGGTACGTGTTAGGGTTAGGGTAGGGGTTAGGGTTAGGGTACGCGTTAGTGTTAGGTTATTTATTAAACCTATCCCACTCTCTAGATACCCCTTAGCACGTAAAGGAATATTATTTGGAGGTACAGCCATGGAGAAGAGTTTAGACACTAGGATAAGATAAGGAACACACCCATTATAAAGAAATCACATTAGGATTCTCTTTTTAAGCTGTTCCTTAAAACACTAGTGCTTAGGAAATCTATTGGAGGCAGAAGCATTCAAGGGTAGCCTAGGGTTAGGGTTAGGCTTAGGGTTAGGCTTAGGGTACGGCTTAGGGTACGGGTTTGGGGAGGGGTTCGGGAACGGCGTAGGTTTTGGGGTAGGGTTAGGGTTAGGGTTAGTGTTAGGGTTAGGGCTCGGTTTAGGGTACGGGTTAGGATTCGGGTACATGTTAGGGTTAGGGTAGGGGTAGGGTTAGGGTACGCGTTAGGGTTAGGGTAGTTATTAAACCTATCCCACTCTCTAGATACACCTTAGCACGTAAAGGAATATTATTTGGGGGTCCAGCCATGGAGAAGAGTTTAGACACTAGGATAAGATAAGGAACACACCCATTATAAAGAAATCACATTAGGATTCTCTTTTTAAGCTGTTCCTTAAAACACTAGTGCTTAGGAAATCTATTGGAGGCAGAAGCAGTCAAGGGAAGCCTAGGGTTAGGGTTAGGCTTAGGGTACGGCTTAGGGTACGGGTTGGGGAGGGCTTTGGTACGGCGTAGGGTATGGGTTAGGGTTAGGGTTAGTGTTAGGGTTAGGGCTCGGTTTAGGGTATTGGTTAGGATTAGGGTACGTGTTAGGATTAGGGTAGGGGTTAGCGTTAGGGTACGCGATAGTGTTAGGGTAGTTATTAAACCTAACCCAGTCTCTAGATACCCCTTAGCACGTAAAGGAATATTATTTGGAGGTCCAGCCATGGAGAAGAGTTTAGACACTAGGATAAGATAAGGAACACACCCATTATAAAGAAATCACATTAGGATTCTCTTTTTAAGCTGTTCCTTAAAACACTAGTGCTTAGGAAATCTATTGGAGGCAGAAGCATTCAAGGGTAGCCTAGGGTTAGGGTTAGGCATAGGGTTAGGCTTAGGGTACGGCTTAGGGTACGGGTTCGGGGAGGGGTTCGGGAACGGCGTAGGGTATGGGTTAGGGTTAGGGTTAGTGTTAGGGTTAGGGCTCGGTTTAGGGTACGGGTTAGGATTAGGGTACATGTTAGGGTTAGGGTAGGTGTTAGGGTTAGGGTACGCGTTAGGGTTAGGGTAGTTATTAAACCTATCCCACTCTCTAGATACACCTTAGCACGTAAAGGAATATTATTTGGGGGTCCAGCCATGGAGAAGAGTTTAGACACTAGGATAAGATAAGGAACACACCCATTATAAAGAAATCACATTAGGATTCTCTTTTTAAGCTGTTCCTTAAAACACTAGTGCTTAGGAAATCTATTGGAGGCAGAAGCAGTCAAGGGAAGCCTAGGGTTAGGGTTAGGCTTAGGGTACGGCTTAGGGTAAGGCTTAGGGTACGGGTTGGGGAGGGCTTTGGTACGGCGTAGGGTATGGGTTAGGGTTAGGGTTAGTGTTAGGGTTAGGGCTCGGTTTAGGGTATTGGTTAGGATTAGGGTACGTGTTAGGATTAGGGTAGGGGTTAGCGTTAGGGTACGCAATAGTGTTAGGGTAGTTATTAAACCTAACCCAGTCTCTAGATACCCCTTAGCACGTAAAGGAATATTATTTGGAGGTCCAGCCATGGAGAAGAGTTTAGACACTAGGATAAGATAAGGAACACACCCATTATAAAGAAATCACATTAGGATTCTCTTTTTAAGCTGTTCCTTAAAACACTAGTGCTTAGGAAATCTATTGGAGGCAGAAGCAGTCAAGGGAAGCCTAGGGTTAGGGTTAGGCTTAGGGTACGGCTTAGGGTACGGGTTGGGGAGGGCTTTGGTACGGCGTAGGGTATGGGTTAGGGTTAGGGTTAGTGTTAGGGTTAGGGCTCGGTTTAGGGTATTGGTTAGGATTAGGGTACGTGTTAGGATTAGGGTAGGGGTTAGCGTTAGGGTACGCGATAGTGTTAGGGTAGTTATTAAACCTAACCCAGTCTCTAGATACCCCTTAGCACGTAAAGGAATATTATTTGGAGGTCCAGCCATGGAGAAGAGTTTAGACACTAGGATAAGATAAGGAACACACCCATTATAAAGAAATCACATTAGGATTCTCTTTTTAAGCTGTTCCTTAAAACACTAGTGCTTAGGAAATCTATTGGAGGCAGAAGCATTCAAGGGTAGCCTAGGGTTAGGGTTAGGCATAGGGTTAGGCTTAGGGTACGGCTTAGGGTACGGGTTCGGGGAGGGGTTCGGGAACGGCGTAGGGTATGGGTTAGGGTTAGGGTTAGTGTTAGGGTTAGGGCTCGGTTTAGGGTACGGGTTAGGATTAGGGTACATGTTAGGGTTAGGGTAGGTGTTAGGGTTAGGGTACGCGTTAGGGTTAGGGTAGTTATTAAACCTATCCCACTCTCTAGATACACCTTAGCACGTAAAGGAATATTATTTGGGGGTCCAGCCATGGAGAAGAGTTTAGACACTAGGATAAGATAAGGAACACACCCATTATAAAGAAATCACATTAGGATTCTCTTTTTAAGCTGTTCCTTAAAACACTAGTGCTTAGGAAATCTATTGGAGGCAGAAGCATTCAAGGGTAGCCTAGGGTTAGGGTTAGGCATAGGGTTAGGCTTAGGGTACGGCTTAGGGTACGGGTTCGGGGAAGGGTTCGGGAACGGCGTAGGGTATGGGTTAGGGTTAGGGTTAGGGTTAGTGTTAGGGTTAGGGCTCGGTTTAGGTTACGGATTAGGATTAGGGTACATGTTAGGGTTAGGGTAGGGGTTAGGGTTAGGGTACGCGTTAGGGTTAGGGTAGTTATTAAACCTATCCCACTCTCTAGATACCCCTTAGCACGTAAAGGAATATTATTTGGAGTTCCAGCCATGGAGAAGAGTTTAGACACTAGGATAAGATAAGGAACACACCCATTATAAAGAAATCACATTAGGATTCTCTTTTTAAGCTGTTCCTTAAAACACTAGTTCTTAGGAAATCTATTGGAGGCAGAAGCAGTCAAGGGTAGCCTAGGGTTAGGGTTAGGCTTAGGGTACGGCTTAGGGTACGGCTTAGGGTACGGGTTCGGGGAGGGCTTCGGGTACGGCGTAGGATATGGGTTAGGGTTAGTGTTAGGGTTAGTGTTAGGGTTAGGGCTCGGTTTAGGGTATTGGATAGGATTAGGGTACGTGTTAGGGTTAGGGTAGGGGTTAGGGTTAGGGTACGCGTTAGTGTTAGGTTATTTATTAAACCTATCCCACTCTCTAGATACCCCTTAGCACGTAAAGGAATATTATTTGGAGGTACAGCCATGGAGAAGAGTTTAGACACTAGGATAAGATAAGGAACACACCCATTATAAAGAAATCACATTAGGATTCTCTTTTTAAGCTGTTCCTTAAAACACTAGTGCTTAGGAAATCTATTGGAGGCAGAAGCATTCAAGGGTAGCCTAGGGTTAGGGTTAGGCTTAGGGTTAGGCTTAGGGTACGGCTTAGGGTACGGGTTTGGGGAGGGGTTCGGGAACGGCGTAGGTTTTGGGGTAGGGTTAGGGTTAGGGTTAGTGTTAGGGTTAGGGCTCGGTTTAGGGTACGGGTTAGGATTCGGGTACATGTTAGGGTTAGGGTAGGGGTAGGGTTAGGGTACGCGTTAGGGTTAGGGTAGTTATTAAACCTATCCCACTCTCTAGATACACCTTAGCACGTAAAGGAATATTATTTGGGGGTCCAGCCATGGAGAAGAGTTTAGACACTAGGATAAGATAAGGAACACACCCATTATAAAGAAATCACATTAGGATTCTCTTTTTAAGCTGTTCCTTAAAACACTAGTGCTTAGGAAATCTATTGGAGGCAGAAGCAGTCAAGGGAAGCCTAGGGTTAGGGTTAGGCTTAGGGTACGGCTTAGGGTACGGGTTGGGGAGGGCTTTGGTACGGCGTAGGGTATGGGTTAGGGTTAGGGTTAGTGTTAGGGTTAGGGCTCGGTTTAGGGTATTGGTTAGGATTAGGGTACGTGTTAGGATTAGGGTAGGGGTTAGCGTTAGGGTACGCAATAGTGTTAGGGTAGTTATTAAACCTAACCCAGTCTCTAGATACCCCTTAGCACGTAAAGGAATATTATTTGGAGGTCCAGCCATGGAGAAGAGTTTAGACACTAGGATAAGATAAGGAACACACCCATTATAAAGAAATCACATTAGGATTCTCTTTTTAAGCTGTTCCTTAAAACACTAGTGCTTAGGAAATCTATTGGAGGCAGAAGCATTCAAGGGTAGCCTAGGGTTAGGGTTAGGCATAGGGTTAGGCTTAGGGTACGGCTTAGGGTACGGGTTCGGGGAAGGGTTCGGGAACGGCGTAGGGTATGGGTTAGGGTTAGGGTTAGGGTTAGTGTTAGGGTTAGGGCTCGGTTTAGGTTACGGATTAGGATTAGGGTACATGTTAGGGTTAGGGTAGGGGTTAGGGTTAGGGTACGCGTTAGGGTTAGGGTAGTTATTAAACCTATCCCACTCTCTAGATACCCCTTAGCACGTAAAGGAATATTATTTGGAGTTCCAGCCCTGGAGAAGAGTTTAGACACTAGGATAAGATAAGGAACACACCCATTATAAAGAAATCACATTAGGATTCTCTTTTTAAGCTGTTCCTTAAAACACTAGTTCTTAGGAAATCTATTGGAGGCAGAAGCAGTCAAGGGTAGCCTAGGGTTAGGGTTAGGCTTAGGGTACGGCTTAGGGTACGGCTTAGGGTACGGGTTCGGGGAGGGCTTCGGGTACGGCGTAGGATATGGGTTAGGGTTAGTGTTAGGGTTAGTGTTAGGGTTAGGGCTCGGTTTAGGGTATTGGATAGGATTAGGGTACGTGTTAGGGTTAGGGTAGGGGTTAGGGTTAGGGTACGCGTTAGTGTTAGGTTATTTATTAAACCTATCCCACTCTCTAGATACCCCTTAGCACGTAAAGGAATATTATTTGGAGGTACAGCCATGGAGAAGAGTTTAGACACTAGGATAAGATAAGGAACACACCCATTATAAAGAAATCACATTAGGATTCTCTTTTTAAGCTGTTCCTTAAAACACTAGTGCTTAGGAAATCTATTGGAGGCAGAAGCATTCAAGGGTAGCCTAGGGTTAGGGTTAGGCTTAGGGTTAGGCTTAGGGTACGGCTTAGGGTACGGGTTTGGGGAGGGGTTCGGGAACGGCGTAGGTTTTGGGTTAGGGTTAGGGTTAGGGTTAGTGTTAGGGTTAGGGCTCGGATTAGGGTACGGGTTAGGATTCGGGTACATGTTAGGGTTAGGGTAGGGGTAGGGTTAGGGTACGCGTTAGGGTTAGGGTAGTTATTAAACCTATCCCACTCTCTAGATACACCTTAGCACGTAAAGGAATATTATTTGGGGGTCCAGCCATGGAGAAGAGTTTAGACACTAGGATAAGATAAGGAACACACCCATTATAAAGAAATCACATTAGGATTCTCTTTTTAAGCTGTTCCTTAAAACACTAGTGCTTAGGAAATCTATTGGAGGCAGAAGCAGTCAAGGGAAGCCTAGGGTTAGGGTTAGGCTTAGGGTACGGCTTAGGGTACGGGTTGGGGACGGCTTTGGTACGGCGTAGGGTATGGGTTAGGGTTAGGGTTAGTGTTAGGGTTAGGGCTCGGTTTAGGGTATTGGTTAGGATTAGGGTACGTGTTAGGATTAGGGTAGGGGTTAGCGTTAGGGTACGCGTTAGTGTTAGGGTAGTTATTAAACCTAACCCAGTCTCTAGATACCCCTTAGCACGTAAAGGAATATTATTTGGAGGTCCAGCCATGGAGAAGAGTTTAGACACTAGGATAAGATAAGGAACACACCCATTATAAAGAAATCACATTAGGATTCTCTTTTTAAGCTGTTCCTTAAAACACTAGTGCTTAGGAAATCTATTGGAGGCAGAAGCATTCAAGGGTAGCCTAGGGTTAGGGTTAGGAATAGGGTTAGGCTTAGGGTACGGCTTAGGGTACGGGTTCGGGGAGGGGTTCGGGAACGGCGTAGGGTATGGGTTAGGGTTAGGGTTAGTGTTAGGGTTAGGGCTCGGTTTAGGGTACGGTTTAGGATTAGGGTACATGTTAGGGTTAGGGTAGGTGTTAGGGTTAGGGTACGCGTTAGGGTTAGGGTAGTTATTAAACCTATCCCACTCTCTAGATACACCTTAGCACGTAAAGGAATATTATTTGGGGGTCCAGCCATGGAGAAGAGTTTAGACACTAGGATAAGATAAGGAACACACCCATTATAAAGAAATCACATTAGGATTCTCTTTTTAAGCTGTTCCTTAAAACACTAGTGCTTAGGAAATCTATTGGAGGCAGAAGCAGTCAAGGGAAGCCTAGGGTTAGGGTTAGGCTTAGGGTACGGCTTAGGGTAAGGCTTAGGGTACGGGTTGGGGAGGGCTTTGGTACGGCGTAGGGTATGGGTTAGGGTTAGGGTTAGTGTTAGGGTTAGGGCTCGGTTTAGGGTATTGGTTAGGATTAGGGTACGTGTTAGGATTAGGGTAGGGGTTAGCGTTAGGGTACGCAATAGTGTTAGGGTAGTTATTAAACCTAACCCAGTCTCTAGATACCCCTTAGCACGTAAAGGAATATTATTTGGAGGTCCAGCCATGGAGAAGAGTTTAGACACTAGGATAAGATAAGGAACACACCCATTATAAAGAAATCACATTAGGATTCTCTTTTTAAGCTGTTCCTTAAAACACTAGTGCTTAGGAAATCTATTGGAGGCAGAAGCAGTCAAGGGAAGCCTAGGGTTAGGGTTAGGCTTAGGGTACGGCTTAGGGTACGGGTTGGGGAGGGCTTTGGTACGGCGTAGGGTATGGGTTAGGGTTAGGGTTAGTGTTAGGGTTAGGGCTCGGTTTAGGGTATTGGTTAGGATTAGGGTACGTGTTAGGATTAGGGTAGGGGTTAGCGTTAGGGTACGCGATAGTGTTAGGGTAGTTATTAAACCTAACCCAGTCTCTAGATACCCCTTAGCACGTAAAGGAATATTATTTGGAGGTCCAGCCATGGAGAAGAGTTTAGACACTAGGATAAGATAAGGAACACACCCATTATAAAGAAATCACATTAGGATTCTCTTTTTAAGCTGTTCCTTAAAACACTAGTTCTTAGGAAATCTATTGGAGGCAGAAGCAGTCAAGGGTAGCCTAGGGTTAGGGTTAGGCTTAGGGTACGGCTTAGGGTACGGCTTAGGGTACGGGTTCGGGGAGGGCTTCGGGTACGGCGTAGGATATGGGTTAGGGTTAGTGTTAGGGTTAGTGTTAGGGTTAGGGCTCGGTTTAGGGTATTGGATAGGATTAGGGTACGTGTTAGGGTTAGGGTAGGGGTTAGGGTTAGGGTACGCGTTAGTGTTAGGTTATTTATTAAACCTATCCCAATCTCTAGATACCCCTTAGCACGTAAAGGAATATTATTTGGAGGTACAGCCATGGAGAAGAGTTTAGACACTAGGATAAGATAAGGAACACACCCATTATAAAGAAATCACATTAGGATTCTCTTTTTAAGCTGTTCCTTAAAACACTAGTGCTTAGGAAATCTATTGGAGGCAGAAGCATTCAAGGGTAGCCTAGGGTTAGGGTTAGGCTTAGGGTTAGGCTTAGCGTACGGCTTAGGGTACGGGTTTGGGGAGGGGTTCGGGAACGGCGTAGGTTTTGGGTTAGGGTTAGGGTTAGGGTTAGTGTTAGGGTTAGGGCTCGGTTTAGGGTACGGGTTAGGATTCGGGTACATGTTAGGGTTAGGGTAGGGGTAGGGTTAGGGTACGCGTTAGGGTTAGGGTAGTTATTAAACCTATCCCACTCTCTAGATACACCTTAGCACGTAAAGGAATATTATTTGGGGGTCCAGCCATGGAGAAGAGTTTAGACACTAGGATAAGATAAGGAACACACCCATTATAAAGAAATCACATTAGGATTCTCTTTTTAAGCTGTTCCTTAAAACACTAGTGCTTAGGAAATCTATTGGAGGCAGAAGCAGTCAAGGGAAGCCTAGGGTTAGGGTTAGGCTTAGGGTACGGCTTAGGGTACGGGTTGGGGAGGGCTTTGGTACGGCGTAGGGTATGGGTTAGGGTTAGGGTTAGTGTTAGGGTTAGGGCTCGGTTTAGGGTATTGGTTAGGATTAGGGTACGTGTTAGGATTAGGGTAGGGGTTAGCGTTAGGGTACGCGATAGTGTTAGGGTAGTTATTAAACCTAACCCATTCTCTAGATACCCCTTAGCACGTAAAGGAATATTATTTGGAGGTCCAGCCATGGAGAAGAGTTTAGACACTAGGATAAGATAAGGAACACACCCATTATAAAGAAATCACATTAGGATTCTCTTTTTAAGCTGTTCCTTAAAACACTAGTGCTTAGGAAATCTATTGGAGGCAGAAGCATTCAAGGGTAGCCTAGGGTTAGGGTTAGGAATAGGGTTAGGCTTAGGGTACGGCTTAGGGTACGGGTTCGGGGAGGGGTTCGGGAACGGCGTAGGGTATGGGTTAGGGTTAGGGTTAGTGTTAGGGTTAGGGCTCGGTTTAGGGTACGGGTTAGGATTAGGGTACATGTTAGGGTTAGGGTAGGTGTTAGGGTTAGGGTACGCGTTAGGGTTAGGGTAGTTATTAAACCTATCCCACTCTCTAGATACACCTTAGCACGTAAAGGAATATTATTTGGGGGTCCAGCCATGGAGAAGAGTTTAGACACTAGGATAAGATAAGGAACACACCCATTATAAAGAAATCACATTAGGATTCTCTTTTTAAGCTGTTCCTTAAAACACTAGTGCTTAGGAAATCTATTGGAGGCAGAAGCAGTCAAGGGAAGCCTAGGGTTAGGGTTAGGCTTAGGGTACGGCTTAGGGTAAGGCTTAGGGTACGGGTTGGGGAGGGCTTTGGTACGGCGTAGGGTATGGGTTAGGGTTAGGGTTAGTGTTAGGGTTAGGGCTCGGTTTAGGGTATTGGTTAGGATTAGGGTACGTGTTAGGATTAGGGTAGGGGTTAGCGTTAGGGTACGCAATAGTGTTAGGGTAGTTATTAAACCTAACCCAGTCTCTAGATACCCCTTAGCACGTAAAGGAATATTATTTGGAGGTCCAGCCATGGAGAAGAGTTTAGACACTAGGATAAGATAAGGAACACACCCATTATAAAGAAATCACATTAGGATTCTCTTTTTAAGCTGTTCCTTAAAACACTAGTGCTTAGGAAATCTATTGGAGGCAGAAGCAGTCAAGGGAAGCCTAGGGTTAGGGTTAGGCTTAGGGTACGGCTTAGGGTACGGGTTGGGGAGGGCTTTGGTACGGCGTAGGGTATGGGTTAGGGTTAGGGTTAGTGTTAGGGTTAGGGCTCGGTTTAGGGTATTGGTTAGGATTAGGGTACGTGTTAGGATTAGGGTAGGGGTTAGCGTTAGGGTACGTGATAGTGTTAGGGTAGTTATTAAACCTAACCCAGTCTCTAGATACCCCTTAGCACGTAAAGGAATATTATTTGGAGGTCCAGCCATGGAGAAGAGTTTAGACACTAGGATAAGATAAGGAACACACCCATTATAAAGAAATCACATTAGGATTCTCTTTTTAAGCTGTTCCTTAAAACACTAGTGCTTAGGAAATCTATTGGAGGCAGAAGCATTCAAGGGTAGCCTAGGGTTAGGGTTAGGCATAGGGTTAGGCTTAGGGTACGGCTTAGGGTACGGGTTCGGGGAGGGGTTCGGGAACGGCGTAGGGTATGGGTTAGGATTAGGGTTAGTGTTAGGGTTAGGGCTCGGTTTAGGGTACGGGTTAGGATTAGGGTACATGTTAGGGTTAGGGTAGGTGTTAGGGTTAGGGTACGCGTTAGGGTTAGGGTAGTTATTAAACCTATCCCACTCTCTAGATACACCTTAGCACGTAAAGGAATATTATTTGGGGGTCCAGCCATGGAGAAGAGTTTAGACACTAGGATAAGATAAGGAACACACCCATTATAAAGAAATCACATTAGGATTCTCTTTTTAAGCTGTTCCTTAAAACACTAGTGCTTAGGAAATCTATTGGAGGCAGAAGCAGTCAAGGGAAGCCTAGGGTTAGGGTTAGGCTTAGGGTACGGCTTAGGGTAAGGCTTAGGGTACGGGTTGGGGAGGGCTTTGGTACGGCGTAGGGTATGGGTTAGGGTTAGGGTTAGTGTTAGGGTTAGGGCTCGGTTTAGGGTATTGGTTAGGATTAGGGTACGTGTTAGGATTAGGGTAGGGGTTAGCGTTAGGGTACGCAATAGTGTTAGGGTAGTTATTAAACCTAACCCAGTCTCTAGATACCCCTTAGCACGTAAAGGAATATTATTTGGAGGTCCAGCCATGGAGAAGAGTTTAGACACTAGGATAAGATAAGGAACACACCCATTATAAAGAAATCACATTAGGATTCTCTTTTTAAGCTGTTCCTTAAAACACTAGTGCTTAGGAAATCTATTGGAGGCAGAAGCATTCAAGGGTAGCCTAGGGTTAGGGTTAGGCATAGGGTTAGGCTTAGGGTACGGCTTAGGGTACGGGTTCGGGGAAGGGTTCGGGAACGGCGTAGGGTATGGGTTAGGGTTAGGGTTAGGGTTAGTGTTAGGGTTAGGGCTCGGTTTAGGTTACGGATTAGGATTAGGGTACATGTTAGGGTTAGGGTAGGGGTTAGGGTTAGGGTACGCGTTAGGGTTAGGGTAGTTATTAAACCTATCCCACTCTCTAGATACCCCTTAGCACGTAAAGGAATATTATTTGGAGTTCCAGCCATGGAGAAGAGTTTAGACACTAGGATAAGATAAGGAACACACCCATTATAAAGAAATCACATTAGGATTCTCTTTTTAAGCTGTTCCTTAAAACACTAGTTCTTAGGAAATCTATTGGAGGCAGAAGCAGTCAAGGGTAGCCTAGGGTTAGGGTTAGGCTTAGGGTACGGCTTAGGGTACGGCTTAGGGTACGGGTTCGGGGAGGGCTTCGGGTACGGCGTAGGATATGGGTTAGGGTTAGTGTTAGGGTTAGTGTTAGGGTTAGGGCTCGGTTTAGGATATTGGATAGGATTAGGGTACGTGTTAGGGTTAGGGTAGGGGTTAGGGTTAGGGTACGCGTTAGTGTTAGGTTATTTATTAAACCTATCCCACTCTCTAGATACCCCTTAGCACGTAAAGGAATATTATTTGGAGGTACAGCCATGGAGAAGAGTTTAGACACTAGGATAAGATAAGGAACACACCCATTATAAAGAAATCACATTAGGATTCTCTTTTTAAGCTGTTCCTTAAAACACTAGTGCTTAGGAAATCTATTGGAGGCAGAAGCATTCAAGGGTAGCCTAGGGTTAGGGTTAGGCTTAGGGTTAGGCTTAGGGTACGGCTTAGGGTACGGGTTTGGGGAGGGGTTCGGGAACGGCGTAGGTTTTGGGGTAGGGTTAGGGTTAGGGTTAGTGTTAGGGTTAGGGCTCGGTTTAGGGTACGGGTTAGGATTCGGGTACATGTTAGGGTTAGGGTAGGGGTAGGGTTAGGGTACGCGTTAGGGTTAGGGTAGTTATTAAACCTATCCCACTCTCTAGATACACCTTAGCACGTAAAGGAATATTATTTGGGGGTCCAGCCATGGAGAAGAGTTTAGACACTAGGATAAGATAAGGAACACACCCATTATAAAGAAATCACATTAGGATTCTCTTTTTAAGCTGTTCCTTAAAACACTAGTGCTTAGGAAATCTATTGGAGGCAGAAGCAGTCAAGGGAAGCCTAGGGTTAGGGTTAGGCTTAGGGTACGGCTTAGGGTACGGGTTGGGGAGGGCTTTGGTACGGCGTAGGGTATGGGTTAGGGTTAGGGTTAGTGTTAGGGTTAGGGCTCGGTTTAGGGTATTGGTTAGGATTAGGATACGTGTTAGGATTAGGGTAGGGGTTAGCGTTAGGGTACGCGATAGTGTTAGGGTAGTTATTAAACCTAACCCAGTCTCTAGATACCCCTTAGCACGTAAAGGAATATTATTTGGAGGTCCAGCCATGGAGAAGAGTTTAGACACTAGGATAAGATAAGGAACACACCCATTATAAAGAAATCACATTAGGATTCTCTTTTTAAGCTGTTCCTTAAAACACTAGTGCTTAGGAAATCTATTGGAGGCAGAAGCATTCAAGGGTAGCCTAGGGTTAGGGTTAGGCATAGGGTTAGGCTTAGGGTACGGCTTAGGGTACGGGTTCGGGGAGGGGTTCGGGAACGGCGTAGGGTATGGGTTAGGGTTAGGGTTAGTGTTAGGGTTAGGGCTCGGTTTAGGGTACGGGTTAGGATTAGGGTACATGTTAGGGTTAGGGTAGGTGTTAGGGTTAGGGTACGCGTTAGGGTTAGGGTAGTTATTAAACCTATCCCACTCTCTAGATACACCTTAGCACGTAAAGGAATATTATTTGGGGGTCCAGCCATGGAGAAGAGTTTAGACACTAGGATAAGATAAGGAACACACCCATTATAAAGAAATCACATTAGGATTCTCTTTTTAAGCTGTTCCTTAAAACACTAGTGCTTAGGAAATCTATTGGAGGCAGAAGCAGTCAAGGGAAGCCTAGGGTTAGGGTTAGGCTTAGGGTACGGCTTAGGGTAAGGCTTAGGGTACGGGTTGGGGAGGGCTTTGGTACGGCGTAGGGTATGGGTTAGGGTTAGGGTTAGTGTTAGGGTTAGGGCTCGGTTTAGGGTATTGGTTAGGATTAGGGTACGTGTTAGGATTAGGGTAGGGGTTAGCGTTAGGGTACGCAATAGTGTTAGGGTAGTTATTAAACCTAACCCAGTCTCTAGATACCCCTTAGCACGTAAAGGAATATTATTTGGAGGTCCAGCCATGGAGAAGAGTTTAGACACTAGGATAAGATAAGGAACACACCCATTATAAAGAAATCACATTAGGATTCTCTTTTTAAGCTGTTCCTTAAAACACTAGTGCTTAGGAAATCTATTGGAGGCAGAAGCATTCAAGGGTAGCCTAGGGTTAGGGTTAGGCATAGGGTTAGGCTTAGGGTACGGCTTAGGGTACGGGTTCGGGGAAGGGTTCGGGAACGGCGTAGGGTATGGGTTAGGGTTAGGGTTAGGGTTAGTGTTAGGGTTAGGGCTCGGTTTAGGTTACGGATTAGGATTAGGGTACATGTTAGGGTTAGGGTAGGGGTTAGGGTTAGGGTACGCGTTAGGGTTAGGGTAGTTATTAAACCTATCCCACTCTCTAGATACCCCTTAGCACGTAAAGGAATATTATTTGGAGTTCCAGCTATGGAGAAGAGTTTAGACACTAGGATAAGATAAGGAACACACCCATTATAAAGAAATCACATTAGGATTCTCTTTTTAAGCTGTTCCTTAAAACACTAGTTCTTAGGAAATCTATTGGAGGCAGAAGCAGTCAAGGGTAGCCTAGGGTTAGGGTTAGGCTTAGGGTACGGCTTAGGGTACGGCTTAGGGTACGGATTCGGGGAGGGCTTCGGGTACGGCGTAGGATATGGGTTAGGGTTAGTGTTAGGGTTAGTGTTAGGGTTAGGGCTCGGTTTAGGGTACGGGTTAGGATTAGGGTACATGTTAGGGTTAGGGTAGGTGTTAGGGTTAGGGTACGCGTTAGGGTTAGGGTAGTTATTAAACCTATCCCACTCTCTAGATACCCCTTAGCACGTAAAGGAATATTATTTGGAGTTCCAGCTATGGAGAAGAGTTTAGACACTAGGATAAGATAAGGAACACACCCATTATAAAGAAATCACATTAGGATTCTCTTTTTAAGCTGTTCCTTAAAACACTAGTTCTTAGGAAATCTATTGGAGGCAGAAGCAGTCAAGGGTAGCCTAGGGTTAGGGTTAGGCTTAGGGTACGGCTTAGGGTACGGCTTAGGGTACGGATTCGGGGAGGGCTTCGGGTACGGCGTAGGATATGGGTTAGGGTTAGTGTTAGGGTTAGTGTTAGGGTTAGGGCTCGGTTTAGGGTATTGGATAGGATTAGGGTACGTGTTAGGGTTAGGGTAGGGGTTAGGGTTAGGGTACGCGTTAGTGTTAGGTTATTTATTAAACCTATCCCACTCTCTAGATACCCCTTAGCACGTAAAGGAATATTATTTGGAGGTCCAGCCATGGAGAAGAGTTTAGACACTAGGATAAGATAAGGAACACACCCATTATAAAGAAATCACATTAGGATTCTCTTTTTAAGCTGTTCCTTAAAACACTAGTGCTTAGGAAATCTATTGGAGGCAGAAGCATTCAAGGGTAGCCTAGGGTTAGGGTTAGGAATAGGGTTAGGCTTAGGGTACGGCTTAGGGTACGGGTTCGGGGAGGGGTTCGGGAACGGCGTAGGGTATGGGTTAGGGTTAGGGTTAGTGTTAGGGTTAGGGCTCGGTTTAGGGTACGGGTTAGGATTAGGGTACATGTTAGGGTTAGGGTAGGTGTTAGGGTTAGGGTACGCGTTAGGGTTAGGGTAGTTATTAAACCTATCCCACTCTCTAGATACACCTTAGCACGTAAAGGAATATTATTTGGGGGTCCAGCCATGGAGAAGAGTTTAGACACTAGGATAAGATAAGGAACACACCCATTATAAAGAAATCACATTAGGATTCTCTTTTTAAGCTGTTCCTTAAAACACTAGTGCTTAGGAAATCTATTGGAGGCAGAAGCAGTCAAGGGAAGCCTAGGGTTAGGGTTAGGCTTAGGGTACGGCTTAGGGTAAGGCTTAGGGTACGGGTTGGGGAGGGCTTTGGTACGGCGTAGGGTATGGGTTAGGGTTAGGGTTAGTGTTAGGGTTAGGGCTCGGTTTAGGGTATTGGTTAGGATTAGGGTACGTGTTAGGATTAGGGTAGGGGTTAGCGTTAGGGTACGCAATAGTGTTAGGGTAGTTATTAAACCTAACCCAGTCTCTAGATACCCCTTAGCACGTAAAGGAATATTATTTGGAGGTCCAGCCATGGAGAAGAGTTTAGACACTAGGATAAGATAAGGAACACACCCATTATAAAGAAATCACATTAGGATTCTCTTTTTAAGCTGTTCCTTAAAACACTAGTGCTTAGGAAATCTATTGGAGGCAGAAGCAGTCAAGGGAAGCCTAGGGTTAGGGTTAGGCTTAGGGTACGGCTTAGGGTACGGGTTGGGGAGGGCTTTGGTACGGCGTAGGGTATGGGTTAGGGTTAGGGTTAGTGTTAGGGTTAGGGCTCGGTTTAGGGTATTGGTTAGGATTAGGGTACGTGTTAGGATTAGGGTAGGGGTTAGCGTTAGGGTACGCGATAGTGTTAGGGTAGTTATTAAACCTAACCCAGTCTCTAGATACCCCTTAGCACGTAAAGGAATATTATTTGGAGGTCCAGCCATGGAGAAGAGTTTAGACACTAGGATAAGATAAGGAACACACCCATTATAAAGAAATCACATTAGGATTCTCTTTTTAAGCTGTTCCTTAAAACACTAGTGCTTAGGAAATCTATTGGAGGCAGAAGCATTCAAGGGTAGCCTAGGGTTAGGGTTAGGCATAGGGTTAGGCTTAGGGTACGGCTTAGGGTACGGGTTCGGGGAGGGGTTCGGGAACGGCGTAGGGTATGGGTTAGGGTTAGGGTTAGTGTTAGGGTTAGGGCTCGGTTTAGGGTACGGGTTAGGATTAGGGTACATGTTAGGGTTAGGGTAGGTGTTAGGGTTAGGGTACGCGTTAGGGTTAGGGTAGTTATTAAACCTATCCCACTCTCTAGATACACCTTAGCACGTAAAGGAATATTATTTGGGGGTCCAGCCATGGAGAAGAGTTTAGACACTAGGATAAGATAAGGAACACACCCATTATAAAGAAATCACATTAGGATTCTCTTTTTAAGCTGTTCCTTAAAACACTAGTGCTTAGGAAATCTATTGGAGGCAGAAGCAGTCAAGGGAAGCCTAGGGTTAGGGTTAGGCTTAGGGTACGGCTTAGGGTAAGGCTTAGGGTACGGGTTGGGGAGGGCTTTGGTACGGCGTAGGGTATGGGTTAGGGTTAGGGTTAGTGTTAGGGTTAGGGCTCGGTTTAGGGTATTGGTTAGGATTAGGGTACGTGTTAGGATTAGGGTAGGGGTTAGCGTTAGGGTACGCAATAGTGTTAGGGTAGTTATTAAACCTAACCCAGTCTCTAGATACCCCTTAGCACGTAAAGGAATATTATTTGGAGGTCCAGCCATGGAGAAGAGTTTAGACACTAGGATAAGATAAGGAACACACCCATTATAAAGAAATCACATTAGGATTCTCTTTTTAAGCTGTTCCTTAAAACACTAGTGCTTAGGAAATCTATTGGAGGCAGAAGCATTCAAGGGTAGCCTAGGGTTAGGGTTAGGCATAGGGTTAGGCTTAGGGTACGGCTTAGGGTACGGGTTCGGGGAAGGGTTCGGGAACGGCGTAGGGTATGGGTTAGGGTTAGGGTTAGGGTTAGTGTTAGGGTTAGGGCTCGGTTTAGGTTACGGATTAGGATTAGGGTACATGTTAGGGTTAGGGTAGGGGTTAGGGTTAGGGTACGCGTTAGGGTTAGGGTAGTTATTAAACCTATCCCACTCTCTAGATACCCCTTAGCACGTAAAGGAATATTATTTGGAGTTCCAGCCATGGAGAAGAGTTTAGACACTAGGATAAGATAAGGAACACACCCATTATAAAGAAATCACATTAGGATTCTCTTTTTAAGCTGTTCCTTAAAACACTAGTTCTTAGGAAATCTATTGGAGGCAGAAGCAGTCAAGGGTAGCCTAGGGTTAGGGTTAGGCTTAGGGTACGGCTTAGGGTACGGCTTAGGGTACGGGTTCGGGGAGGGCTTCGGGTACGGCGTAGGATATGGGTTAGGGTTAGTGTTAGGGTTAGTGTTAGGGTTAGGGCTCGGTTTAGGATATTGGATAGGATTAGGGTACGTGTTAGGGTTAGGGTAGGGGTTAGGGTTAGGGTACGCGTTAGTGTTAGGTTATTTATTAAACCTATCCCACTCTCTAGATACCCCTTAGCACGTAAAGGAATATTATTTGGAGGTACAGCCATGGAGAAGAGTTTAGACACTAGGATAAGATAAGGAACACACCCATTATAAAGAAATCACATTAGGATTCTCTTTTTAAGCTGTTCCTTAAAACACTAGTGCTTAGGAAATCTATTGGAGGCAGAAGCATTCAAGGGTAGCCTAGGGTTAGGGTTAGGCTTAGGGTTAGGCTTAGGGTACGGCTTAGGGTACGGGTTTGGGGAGGGGTTCGGGAACGGCGTAGGTTTTGGGGTAGGGTTAGGGTTAGGGTTAGTGTTAGGGTTAGGGCTCGGTTTAGGGTACGGGTTAGGATTCGGGTACATGTTAGGGTTAGGGTAGGGGTAGGGTTAGGGTACGCGTTAGGGTTAGGGTAGTTATTAAACCTATCCCACTCTCTAGATACACCTTAGCACGTAAAGGAATATTATTTGGGGGTCCAGCCATGGAGAAGAGTTTAGACACTAGGATAAGATAAGGAACACACCCATTATAAAGAAATCACATTAGGATTCTCTTTTTAAGCTGTTCCTTAAAACACTAGTGCTTAGGAAATCTATTGGAGGCAGAAGCAGTCAAGGGAAGCCTAGGGTTAGGGTTAGGCTTAGGGTACGGCTTAGGGTACGGGTTGGGGAGGGCTTTGGTACGGCGTAGGGTATGGGTTAGGGTTAGGGTTAGTGTTAGGGTTAGGGCTCGGTTTAGGGTATTGGTTAGGATTAGGGTACGTGTTAGGATTAGGGTAGGGGTTAGCGTTAGGGTACGCGATAGTGTTAGGGTAGTTATTAAACCTAACCCAGTCTCTAGATACCCCTTAGCACGTAAAGGAATATTATTTGGAGGTCCAGCCATGGAGAAGAGTTTAGACACTAGGATAAGATAAGGAACACACCCATTATAAAGAAATCACATTAGGATTCTCTTTTTAAGCTGTTCCTTAAAACACTAGTGCTTAGGAAATCTATTGGAGGCAGAAGCATTCAAGGGTAGCCTAGGGTTAGGGTTAGGCATAGGGTTAGGCTTAGGGTACGGCTTAGGGTACGGGTTCGGGGAGGGGTTCGGGAACGGCGTAGGGTATGGGTTAGGGTTAGGGTTAGTGTTAGGGTTAGGGCTCGGTTTAGGGTACGGGTTAGGATTAGGGTACATGTTAGGGTTAGGGTAGGTGTTAGGGTTAGGGTACGCGTTAGGGTTAGGGTAGTTATTAAACCTATCCCACTCTCTAGATACACCTTAGCACGTAAAGGAATATTATTTGGGGGTCCAGCCATGGAGAAGAGTTTAGACACTAGGATAAGATAAGGAACACACCCATTATAAAGAAATCACATTAGGATTCTCTTTTTAAGCTGTTCCTTAAAACACTAGTGCTTAGGAAATCTATTGGAGGCAGAAGCAGTCAAGGGAAGCCTAGGGTTAGGGTTAGGCTTAGGGTACGGCTTAGGGTAAGGCTTAGGGTACGGGTTGGGGAGGGCTTTGGTACGGCGTAGGGTATGGGTTAGGGTTAGGGTTAGTGTTAGGGTTAGGGCTCGGTTTAGGGTATTGGTTAGGATTAGGGTACGTGTTAGGATTAGGGTAGGGGTTAGCGTTAGGGTACGCAATAGTGTTAGGGTAGTTATTAAACCTAACCCAGTCTCTAGATACCCCTTAGCACGTAAAGGAATATTATTTGGAGGTCCAGCCATGGAGAAGAGTTTAGACACTAGGATAAGATAAGGAACACACCCATTATAAAGAAATCACATTAGGATTCTCTTTTTAAGCTGTTCCTTAAAACACTAGTGCTTAGGAAATCTATTGGAGGCAGAAGCATTCAAGGGTAGCCTAGGGTTAGGGTTAGGCATAGGGTTAGGCTTAGGGTACGGCTTAGGGTACGGGTTCGGGGAAGGGTTCGGGAACGGCGTAGGGTATGGGTTAGGGTTAGGGTTAGGGTTAGTGTTAGGGTTAGGGCTCGGTTTAGGTTACGGATTAGGATTAGGGTACATGTTAGGGTTAGGGTAGGGGTTAGGGTTAGGGTACGCGTTAGGGTTAGGGTAGTTATTAAACCTATCCCACTCTCTAGATACCCCTTAGCACGTAAAGGAATATTATTTGGAGTTCCAGCTATGGAGAAGAGTTTAGACACTAGGATAAGATAAGGAACACACCCATTATAAAGAAATCACATTAGGATTCTCTTTTTAAGCTGTTCCTTAAAACACTAGTTCTTAGGAAATCTATTGGAGGCAGAAGCAGTCAAGGGTAGCCTAGGGTTAGGGTTAGGCTTAGGGTACGGCTTAGGGTACGGCTTAGGGTACGGATTCGGGGAGGGCTTCGGGTACGGCGTAGGATATGGGTTAGGGTTAGTGTTAGGGTTAGTGTTAGGGTTAGGGCTCGGTTTAGGGTATTGGATAGGATTAGGGTACGTGTTAGGGTTAGGGTAGGGGTTAGGGTTAGGGTACGCGTTAGTGTTAGGTTATTTATTAAACCTATCCCACTCTCTAGATACCCCTTAGCACGTAAAGGAATATTATTTGGAGGTACAGCCATGGAGAAGAGTTTAGACACTAGGATAAGATAAGGAACACACCCATTATAAAGAAATCACATTAGGATTCTCTTTTTAAGCTGTTCCTTAAAACACTAGTGCTTAGGAAATCTATTGGAGGCAGAAGCATTCAAGGGTAGCCTAGGGTTAGGGTTAGGCTTAGGGTTAGGCTTAGGGTACGGCTTAGGGTACGGGTTTGGGGAGGGGTTCGAGAACGGCGTAGGTTTTTTGGTTAGGGTTAGGGTTAGGGTTAGTGTTAGGGTTAGGGCTCGGTTTAGGGTATGGGTTAGGTTTCGGGTACATGTTAGGGTTAGGGTAGGGGTAGGGTTAGGGTACGCGTTAGGGTTAGGGTAGTTATTAAACCTATCCCACTCTCTAGATACACCTTAGCACGTAAAGGAATATTATTTGGGGGTCCAGCCATGGAGAAGAGTTTAGACACTAGGATAAGATAAGGAACACACCCATTATAAAGAAATCACATTAGGATTCTCTTTTTAAGCTGTTCCTTAAAACACTAGTGCTTAGGAAATCTATTGGAGGCAGAAGCAGTCAAGGGAAGCCTAGGGTTAGGGTTAGGCTTAGGGTACGGCTTAGGGTACGGGTTGGGGAGGGCTTTGGTACGGCGTAGGGTATGGGTTAGGGTTAGGGTTAGTGTTAGGGTTAGGGCTCGCTTTAGGGTATTGGTTAGGATTAGGGTACGTGTTAGGATTAGGGTAGGGGTTAGCGTTAGGGTATGCGATAGTGTTAGGGTAGTTATTAAACCTAACCCAGTCTCTAGATACCCCTTAGAACGTAAAGGAATATTATTTGGAGGTACAGCCATGGAGAAGAGTTTAGACACTAGGATAAGATAAGGAACACACCCATTATAAAGAAATCACATTAGGATTCTCTTTTTAAGCTGTTCCTTAAAACACTAGTGCTTAGGAAATCTATTGGAGGCAGAAGCATTCAAGGGTAGCCAAGGGTTAGGGTTAGGCTTAGGGTTAGGCTTAGGGTACGGCTTAGGGTACGGGTTTGGGGAGGGGTTCGGGAACGGCGTAGGTTTTGGGTTAGGGTTAGGGTTAGGGTTAGTGTTAGGGTTAGGGCTCGGTTTAGGGTACGGGTTAGGATTCGGGTACATGTTAGGGTTAGGGTAGGGGTAGGGTTAGGGTACGCGTTAGGGTTAGGGTAGTTATTAAACCTATCCCACTCTCTAGATACACCTTAGCACGTAAAGGAATATTATTTGGGGGTCCAGCCATGGAGAAGAGTTTAGACACTAGGATAAGATAAGGAACACACCCATTATAAAGAAATCACATTAGGATTCTCTTTTTAAGCTGTTCCTTAAAACACTAGTGCTTAGGAAATCTATTGGAGGCAGAAGCAGTCAAGGGAAGCCTAGGGTTAGGGTTAGGCTTAGGGTACGGCTTAGGGTACGGGTTGGGGAGGGCTTTGGTACGGCGTAGGGTATGGGTTAGGGTTAGGGTTAGTGTTAGGGTTAGGGCTCGGTTTAGGGTATTGGTTAGGATTAGGGTACGTGTTAGGATTAGGGTAGGGGTTAGCGTTAGGGTACGCGATAGTGTTAGGGTAGTTATTAAACCTAACCCAGTCTCTAGATACCCCTTAGCACGTAAAGGAATATTATTTGGAGGTCCAGCCATGGAGAAGAGTTTAGACACTAGGATAAGATAAGGAACACACCCATTATAAAGAAATCACATTAGGATTCTCTTTTTAAGCTGTTCCTTAAAACACTAGTGCTTAGGAAATCTATTGGAGGCAGAAGCATTCAAGGGTAGCCTAGGGTTAGGGTTAGGCATAGGGTTAGCCTTAGGGTACGGCTTAGGGTACGGGTTCGGGGAGGGGTTCGGGAACGGCGTAGGGTATGGGTTAGGGTTAGGGTTAGTGTTAGGGTTAGGGCTCGGTTTAGGGTACGGGTTAGGATTAGGGTACATGTTAGGGTTAGGGTAGGTGTTAGGGTTAGGGTACGCGTTAGGGTTAGGGTAGTTATTAAACCTATCCCACTCTCTAGATACACCTTAGCACGTAAAGGAATATTATTTGGGGGTCCAGCCATGGAGAAGAGTTTAGACACTAGGATAAGATAAGGAACACACCCATTATAAAGAAATCACATTAGGATTCTCTTTTTAAGCTGTTCCTTAAAACACTAGTGCTTAGGAAATCTATTGGAGGCAGAAGCAGTCAAGGGAAGCCTAGGGTTAGGGTTAGGCTTAGGGTACGGCTTAGGGTAAGGCTTAGGGTACGGGTTGGGGAGGGCTTTGGTACGGCGTAGGGTATGGGTGAGGGTTAGGGTTAGTGTTAGGGTTAGGGCTCGGTTTAGGGTATTGGTTAGGATTAGGGTACGTGTTAGGATTAGGGTAGGGGTTAGCGTTAGGGTACGCAATAGTGTTAGGGTAGTTATTAAACCTAACCCAGTCTCTAGATACCCCTTAGCACGTAAAGGAATATTATTTGGAGGTCCAGCCATGGAGAAGAGTTTAGACACTAGGATAAGATAAGGAACACACCCATTATAAAGAAATCACATTAGGATTCTCTTTTTAAGCTGTTCCTTAAAACACTAGTGCTTAGGAAATCTATTGGAGGCAGAAGCAGTCAAGGGAAGCCTAGGGTTAGGGTTAGGCTTAGGGTACGGCTTAGGGTACGGGTTGGGGAGGGCTTTGGTACGGCGTAGGGTATGGGTTAGGGTTAGGGTTAGTGTTAGGGTTAGGGCTCGGTTTAGGGTATTGGTTAGGATTAGGGTACGTGTTAGGATTAGGGTAGGGGTTAGCGTTAGGGTACGCGATAGTGTTAGGGTAGTTATTAAACCTAACCCAGTCTCTAGATACCCCTTAGCACGTAAAGGAATATTATTTGGAGGTCCAGCCATGGAGAAGAGTTTAGACACTAGGATAAGATAAGGAACACACCCATTATAAAGAAATCACATTAGGATTCTCTTTTTAAGCTGTTCCTTAAAACACTAGTGCTTAGGAAATCTATTGGAGGCAGAAGCATTCAAGGGTAGCCTAGGGTTAGGGTTAGGCATAGGGTTAGGCTTAGGGTACGGCTTAGGGTACGGGTTCGGGGAGGGGTTCGGGAACGGCGTAGGGTATGGGTTAGGGTTAGGGTTAGTGTTAGGGTTAGGGCTCGGTTTAGGGTACGGGTTAGGATTAGGGTACATGTTAGGGTTAGGGTAGGTGTTAGGGTTAGGGTACGCGTTAGGGTTAGGGTAGTTATTAAACCTATCCCACTCTCTAGATACACCTTAGCACGTAAAGGAATATTATTTGGGGGTCCAGCCATGGAGAAGAGTTTAGACACTAGGATAAGATAAGGAACACACCCATTATAAAGAAATCACATTAGGATTCTCTTTTTAAGCTGTTCCTTAAAACACTAGTGCTTAGGAAATCTATTGGAGGCAGAAGCAGTCAAGGGAAGCCTAGGGTTAGGGTTAGGCTTAGGGTACGGCTTAGGGTAAGGCTTAGGGTACGGGTTGGGGAGGGCTTTGGTACGGCGTAGGGTATGGGTTAGTGTTAGGGTTAGTGTTAGGGTTAGGGCTCGGTTTAGGGTATTGGTTAGGATTAGGGTACGTGTTAGGATTAGGGTAGGGGTTAGCGTTAGGGTACGCAATAGTGTTAGGGTAGTTATTAAACCTAACCCAGTCTCTAGATACCCCTTAGCACGTAAAGGAATATTATTTGGAGGTCCAGCCATGGAGAAGAGTTTAGACACTAGGATAAGATAAGGAACACACCCATTATAAAGAAATCACATTAGGATTCTCTTTTTAAGCTGTTCCTTAAAACACTAGTGCTTAGGAAATCTATTGGAGGCAGAAGCATTCAAGGGTAGCCTAGGGTTAGGGTTAGGCATAGGGTTAGGCTTAGGGTACGGCTTAGGGTACGGGTTCGGGGAAGGGTTCGGGAACGGCGTAGGGTATGGGTTAGGGTTAGGGTTAGGGTTAGTGTTAGGGTTAGGGCTCGGTTTAGGTTACGGATTAGGATTAGGGTACATGTTAGGGTTAGGGTAGGGGTTAGGGTTAGGGTACGCGTTAGGGTTAGGGTAGTTATTAAACCTATCCCACTCTCTAGATACCCCTTAACACGTAAAGGAATATTATTTGGAGTTCCAGCCCTGGAGAAGAGTTTAGACACTAGGATAAGATAAGGAACACACCCATTATAAAGAAATCACATTAGGATTCTCTTTTTAAGCTGTTCCTTAAAACACTAGTTCTTAGGAAATCTATTGGAGGCAGAAGCAGTCAAGGGTAGCCTAGGGTTAGGGTTAGGCTTAGGGTACGGCTTAGGGTACGGCTTAGGGTACGGGTTCGGGGAGGGCTTCGGGTACGGCGTAGGATATGGGTTAGGGTTAGTGTTAGGGTTAGTGTTAGGGTTAGGGCTCGGTTTAGGGTATTGGATAGGATTAGGGTACGTGTTAGGGTTAGGGTAGGGGTTAGGGTTAGGGTACGCGTTAGTGTTAGGTTATTTATTAAACCTATCCCACTCTCTAGATACCCCTTAGCACGTAAAGGAATATTATTTGGAGGTACAGCCATGGAGAAGAGTTTAGACACTAGGATAAGATAAGGAACACACCCATTATAAAGAAATCACATTAGGATTCTCTTTTTAAGCTGTTCCTTAAAACACTAGTGCTTAGGAAATCTATTGGAGGCAGAAGCATTCAAGGGTAGCCTAGGGTTAGGGTTAGGCTTAGGGTTAGGCTTAGGGTACGGCTTAGGGTACGGGTTCGGGGAGGGGTTCGGGAACGGCGTAGGTTTTGGGGTAGGGTTAGGGTTAGGGTTAGTGTTAGGGTTAGGGCTCGGTTTAGGGTACGGGTTAGGATTCGGGTACATGTTAGGGTTAGGGTAGGGGTAGGGTTAGGGTACGCGTTAGGGTTAGGGTAGTTATTAAACCTATCCCACTCTCTAGATACACCTTAGCACGTAAAGGAATATTATTTGGGGGTCCAGCCATGGAGAAGAGTTTAGACACTAGGATAAGATAAGGAACACACCCATTATAAAGAAATCACATTAGGATTCTCTTTTTAAGCTGTTCCTTAAAACACTAGTGCTTAGGAAATCTATTGGAGGCAGAAGCAGTCAAGGGAAGCCTAGGGTTAGGGTTAGGCTTAGGGTACGGCTTAGGGTACGGGTTGGGGAGGGCTTTGGTACGGCGTAGGGTATGGGTTAGGGTTAGGGTTAGTGTTAGGGTTAGGGCTCGGTTTAGGGTATTGGTTAGGATTAGGGTACGTGTTAGGATTAGGGTAGGGGTTAGCGTTAGGGTACGCGATAGTGTTAGGGTAGTTATTAAACCTAACCCAGTCTCTAGATACCCCTTAGCACGTAAAGGAATATTATTTGGAGGTCCAGCCATGGAGAAGAGTTTAGACACTAGGATAAGATAAGGAACACACCCATTATAAAGAAATCACATTAGGATTCTCTTTTTAAGCTGTTCCTTAAAACACTAGTGCTTAGGAAATCTATTGGAGGCAGAAGCATTCAAGGGTAGCCTAGGGTTAGGGTTAGGCATAGGGTTAGGCTTAGGGTACGGCTTAGGGTACGGGTTCGGGGAGGGGTTCGGGAACGGCGTAGGGTATGGGTTAGGGTTAGGGTTAGTGTTAGGGTTAGGGCTCGGTTTAGGGTACGGGTTAGGATTAGGGTACATGTTAGGGTTAGGGTAGGTGTTAGGGTTAGGGTACGCGTTAGGGTTAGGGTAGTTATTAAACCTATCCCACTCTCTAGATACACCTTAGCACGTAAAGGAATATTATTTGGGGGTCCAGCCATGGAGAAGAGTTTAGACACTAGGATAAGATAAGGAACACACCCATTATAAAGAAATCACATTAGGATTCTCTTTTTAAGCTGTTCCTTAAAACACTAGTGCTTAGGAAATCTATTGGAGGCAGAAGCAGTCAAGGGAAGCCTAGGGTTAGGGTTAGGCTTAGGGTACGGCTTAGGGTAAGGCTTAGGGTACGGGTTGGGGAGGGCTTTGGTACGGCTTAGGGTATGGGTTAGGGTTAGGGTTAGTGTTAGGGTTAGGGCTCGGTTTAGGGTATTGGTTAGGATTAGGGTACGTGTTAGGATTAGGGTAGGGGTTAGCGTTAGGGTACGCAATAGTGTTAGGGTAGTTATTAAACCTAACCCAGTCTCTAGATACCCCTTAGCACGTAAAGGAATATTATTTGGAGGTCCAGCCATGGAGAAGAGTTTAGACACTAGGATAAGATAAGGAACACACCCATTATAAAGAAATCACATTAGGATTCTCTTTTTAAGCTGTTCCTTAAAACACTAGTGCTTAGGAAATCTATTGGAGGCAGAAGCATTCAAGGGTAGCCTAGGGTTAGGGTTAGGCATAGGGTTAGGCTTAGGGTACGGCTTAGGGTACGGGTTCGGGGAAGGGTTCGGGAACGGCGTAGGGTATGGGTTAGGGTTAGGGTTAGGGTTAGTGTTAGGGTTAGGGCTCGGTTTAGGTTACGGATTAGGATTAGGGTACATGTTAGGGTTAGGGTAGGGGTTAGGGTTAGGGTACGCGTTAGGGTTAGGGTAGTTATTAAACCTATCCCACTCTCTAGATACCCCTTAGCACGTAAAGGAATATTATTTGGAGTTCCAGCCCTGGAGAAGAGTTTAGACACTAGGATAAGATAAGGAACACACCCATTAAAAAGAAATCACATTAGGATTCTCTTTTTAAGCTGTTCCTTAAAACACTAGTTCTTAGGAAATCTATTGGAGGCAGAAGCAGTCAAGGGTAGCCTAGGGTTAGGGTTAGGCTTAGGGTACGGCTTAGGGTACGGCTTAGGGTACGGGTTCGGGGAGGGCTTCGGGTACGGCGTAGGATATGGGTTAGGGTTAGTGTTAGGGTTAGTGTTAGGGTTAGGGCTCGGTTTAGGGTATTGGATAGGATTAGGGTACGTGTTAGGGTTAGGGTAGGGGTTAGGGTTAGGGTACGCGTTAGTGTTAGGTTATTTATTAAACCTATCCCACTCTCTAGATACCCCTTAGCACGTAAAGGAATATTATTTGGAGGTACAGCCATGGAGAAGAGTTTAGACACTAGGATAAGATAAGGAACACACCCATTATAAAGAAATCACATTAGGATTCTCTTTTTAAGCTGTTCCTTAAAACACTAGTGCTTAGGAAATCTATTGGAGGCAGAAGCATTCAAGGGTAGCCTAGGGTTAGGGTTAGGCTTAGGGTTAGGCTTAGGGTACGGCTTAGGGTACGGGTTTGGGGAGGGGTTCGGGAACGGCGTAGGTTTTGGGTTAGGGTTAGGGTTAGGGTTAGTGTTAGGGTTAGGGCTCGGTTTAGGGTACGGGTTAGGATTCGGGTACATGTTAGGGTTAGGGTAGGGGTAGGGTTAGGGTACGCGTTAGGGTTAGGGTAGTTATTAAACCTATCCCACTCTCTAGATACACCTTAGCACGTAAAGGAATATTATTTGGGGGTCCAGCCATGGAGAAGAGTTTAGACACTAGGATAAGATAAGGAACACACCCATTATAAAGAAATCACATTAGGATTCTCTTTTTAAGCTGTTCCTTAAAACACTAGTGCTTAGGAAATCTATTGGAGGCAGAAGCAGTCAAGGGAAGCCTAGGGTTAGGGTTAGGATTAGGGTACGGCTTAGGGTACGGGTTGGGGAGGGCTTTGGTACGGCGTAGGGTATGGGTTAGGGTTAGGGTTAGTGTTAGGGTTAGGGCTCGGTTTAGGGTATTGGTTAGGATTAGGGTACGTGTTAGGATTAGGGTAGGGGTTAGCGTTAGGGTACGCAATAGTGTTAGGGTAGTTATTAAACCTAACCCAGTCTCTAGATACCCCTTAGCACGTAAAGGAATATTATTTGGAGGTCCAGCCATGGAGAAGAGTTTAGACACTAGGATAAGATAAGGAACACACCCATTATAAAGAAATCACATTAGGATTCTCTTTTTAAGCTGTTCCTTAAAACACTAGTGCTTAGGAAATCTATTGGAGGCAGAAGCAGTCAAGGGAAGCCTAGGGTTAGGGTTAGGCTTAGGGTACGGCTTAGGGTACGGGTTGGGGAGGGCTTTGGTACGGCGTAGGGTATGGGTTAGGGTTAGGGTTAGTGTTAGGGTTAGGGCTCGGTTTAGGGTATTGGTTAGGATTAGGGTACGTGTTAGGATTAGGGTAGGGGTTAGCGTTAGGGTACGCGATAGTGTTAGGGTAGTTATTAAACCTAACCCAGTCTCTAGATACCCCTTAGCACGTAAAGGAATATTATTTGGAGGTCCAGCCATGGAGAAGAGTTTAGACACTAGGATAAGATAAGGAACACACCCATTATAAAGAAATCACATTAGGATTCTCTTTTTAAGCTGTTCCTTAAAACACTAGTGCTTAGGAAATCTATTGGAGGCAGAAGCATTCAAGGGTAGCCTAGGGTTAGGGTTAGGCATAGGGTTAGGCTTAGGGTACGGCTTAGGGTACGGGTTCGGGGAGGGGTTCGGGAACGGCGTAGGGTATGGGTTAGGGTTAGGGTTAGTGTTAGGGTTAGGGCTCGGTTTAGGGTACGGGTTAGGATTAGGGTACATGTTAGGGTTAGGGTAGGTGTTAGGGTTAGGGTACGCGTTAGGGTTAGGGTAGTTATTAAACCTATCCCACTCTCTAGATACACCTTAGCACGTAAAGGAATATTATTTGGGGGTCCAGCCATGGAGAAGAGTTTAGACACTAGGATAAGATAAGGAACACACCCATTATAAAGAAATCACATTAGGATTCTCTTTTTAAGCTGTTCCTTAAAACACTAGTGCTTAGGAAATCTATTGGAGGCAGAAGCAGTCAAGGGAAGCCTAGGGTTAGGGTTAGGCTTAGGGTACGGCTTAGGGTAAGGCTTAGGGTACGGGTTGGGGAGGGCTTTGGTACGGCGTAGGGTATGGGTTAGGGTTAGGGTTAGTGTTAGGGTTAGGGCTCGGTTTAGGGTATTGGTTAGGATTAGGGTACGTGTTAGGATTAGGGTAGGGGTTAGCGTTAGGGTACGCGATAGTGTTAGGGTAGTTATTAAACCTAACCCAGTCTCTAGATACCCCTTAGCACGTAAAGGAATATTATTTGGAGGTCCAGCCATGGAGAAGAGTTTAGACACTAGGATAAGATAAGGAACACACCCATTATAAAGAAATCACATTAGGATTCTCTTTTTAAGCTGTTCCTTAAAACACTAGTGCTTAGGAAATCTATTGGAGGCAGAAGCATTCAAGGGTAGCCTAGGGTTAGGGTTAGGCATAGGGTTAGGCTTAGGGTACGGCTTAGGGTACGGGTTCGGGGAGGGGTTCGGGAACGGCGTAGGGTATGGGTTAGGGTTAGGGTTAGTGTTAGGGTTAGGGCTCGGTTTAGGGTACGGGTTAGGATTAGGGTACATGTTAGGGTTAGGGTAGGTGTTAGGGTTAGGGTACGCGTTAGGGTTAGGGTAGTTATTAAACCTATCCCACTCTCTAGATACACCTTAGCACGTAAAGGAATATTATTTGGGGGTCCAGCCATGGAGAAGAGTTTAGACACTAGGATAAGATAAGGAACACACCCATTATAAAGAAATCACATTAGGATTCTCTTTTTAAGCTGTTCCTTAAAACACTAGTGCTTAGGAAATCTATTGGAGGCAGAAGCAGTCAAGGGAAGCCTAGGGTTAGGGTTAGGCTTAGGGTACGGCTTAGGGTAAGGCTTAGGGTACGGGTTGGGGAGGGCTTTGGTACGGCGTAGGGTATGGGTTAGGGTTAGGGTTAGTGTTAGGGTTAGGGCTCGGTTTAGGGTATTGGTTAGGATTAGGGTACGTGTTAGGATTAGGGTAGGGGTTAGCGTTAGGGTACGCAATAGTGTTAGGGTAGTTATTAAACCTAACCCAGTCTCTAGATACCCCTTAGCACGTAAAGGAATATTATTTGGAGGTCCAGCCATGGAGAAGAGTTTAGACACTAGGATAAGATAAGGAACACACCCATTATAAAGAAATCACATTAGGATTCTCTTTTTAAGCTGTTCCTTAAAACACTAGTGCTTAGGAAATCTATTGGAGGCAGAAGCATTCAAGGGTAGCCTAGGGTTAGGGTTAGGCATAGGGTTAGGCTTAGGGTACGGCTTAGGGTACGGGTTCGGGGAAGGGTTCGGGAACGGCGTAGGGTATGGGTTAGGGTTAGGGTTAGGGTTAGTGTTAGGGTTAGGGCTCGGTTTAGGTTACGGATTAGGATTAGGGTACATGTTAGGGTTAGGGTAGGGGTTAGGGTTAGGGTACGCGTTAGGGTTAGGGTAGTTATTAAACCTATCCCACTCTCTAGATACCCCTTAGCACGTAAAGGAATATTATTTGGAGTTCCAGCCCTGGAGAAGAGTTTAGACACTAGGATAAGATAAGGAACACACCCATTATAAAGAAATCACATTAGGATTCTCTTTTTAAGCTGTTCCTTAAAACACTAGTTCTTAGGAAATCTATTGGAGGCAGAAGCAGTCAAGGGTAGCCTAGGGTTAGGGTTAGGCTTAGGGTACGGCTTAGGGTACGGCTTAGGGTACGGGTTCGGGGAGGGCTTCGGGTACGGCGTAGGATATGGGTTAGGGTTAGTGTTAGGGTTAGTGTTAGGGTTAGGGCTCGGTTTAGGGTATTGGATAGGATTAGGGTACGTGTTAGGGTTAGGGTAGGGGTTAGGGTTAGGGTACGCGTTAGTGTTAGGTTATTTATTAAACCTATCCCACTCTCTAGATACCCCTTAGCACGTAAAGGAATATTATTTGGAGGTACAGCCATGGAGAAGAGTTTAGACACTAGGATAAGATAAGGAACACACCCATTATAAAGAAATCACATTAGGATTCTCTTTTTAAGCTGTTCCTTAAAACACTAGTGCTTAGGAAATCTATTGGAGGCAGAAGCATTCAAGGGTAGCCTAGGGTTAGGGTTAGGCTTAGGGTTAGGCTTAGGGTACGGCTTAGGGTACGGGTTTGGGGAGGGGTTCGGGAACGGCGTAGGTTTTGGGGTAGGGTTAGGGTTAGGGTTAGTGTTAGGGTTAGGGCTCGGTTTAGGGTACGGGTTAGGATTCGGGTACATGTTAGGGTTAGGGTAGGGGTAGGGTTAGGGTACGCGTTAGGGTTAGGGTAGTTATTAAACCTATCCCACTCTCTAGATACACCTTAGCACGTAAAGGAATATTATTTGGGGGTCCAGCCATGGAGAAGAGTTTAGACACTAGGATAAGATAAGGAACACACCCATTATAAAGAAATCACATTAGGATTCTCTTTTTAAGCTGTTCCTTAAAACACTAGTGCTTAGGAAATCTATTGGAGGCAGAAGCAGTCAAGGGAAGCCTAGGGTTAGGGTTAGGCTTAGGGTACGGCTTAGGGTACGGGTTGGGGAGGGCTTTGGTACGGCGTAGGGTATGGGTTAGGGTTAGGGTTAGTGTTAGGGTTAGGGCTCGGTTTAGGGTATTGGTTAGGATTAGGGTACGTGTTAGGATTAGGGTAGGGGTTAGCGTTAGGGTACGCGATAGTGTTAGGGTAGTTATTAAACCTAACCCAGTCTCTAGATACCCCTTAGCACGTAAAGGAATATTATTTGGAGGTCCAGCCATGGAGAAGAGTTTAGACACTAGGATAAGATAAGGAACACACCCATTATAAAGAAATCACATTAGGATTCTCTTTTTAAGCTGTTCCTTAAAACACTAGTGCTTAGGAAATCTATTGGAGGCAGAAGCATTCAAGGGTAGCCTAGGGTTAGGGTTAGGCATAGGGTTAGGCTTAGGGTACGGCTTAGGGTACGGGTTCGGGGAGGGGTTCGGGAACGGCGTAGGGTATGGGTTAGGGTTAGGGTTAGTGTTAGGGTTAGGGCTCGGTTTAGGGTACGGGTTAGGATTAGGGTACATGTTAGGGTTAGGGTAGGTGTTAGGGTTAGGGTACGCGTTAGGGTTAGGGTAGTTATTAAACCTATCCCACTCTCTAGATACACCTTAGCACGTAAAGGAATATTATTTGGGGGTCCAGCCATGGAGAAGAGTTTAGACACTAGGATAAGATAAGGAACACACCCATTATAAAGAAATCACATTAGGATTCTCTTTTTAAGCTGTTCCTTAAAACACTAGTGCTTAGGAAATCTATTGGAGGCAGAAGCAGTCAAGGGAAGCCTAGGGTTAGGGTTAGGCTTAGGGTACGGCTTAGGGTAAGGCTTAGGGTACGGGTTGGGGAGGGCTTTGGTACGGCGTAGGGTATGGGTTAGGGTTAGGGTTAGTGTTAGGGTTAGGGCTCGGTTTAGGGTATTGGTTAGGATTAGGGTACGTGTTAGGATTAGGGTAGGGGTTAGCGTTAGGGTACGCAATAGTGTTAGGGTAGTTATTAAACCTAACCCAGTCTCTAGATACCCCTTAGCACGTAAAGGAATATTATTTGGAGGTCCAGCCATGGAGAAGAGTTTAGACACTAGGATAAGATAAGGAACACACCCATTATAAAGAAATCACATTAGGATTCTCTTTTTAAGCTGTTCCTTAAAACACTAGTGCTTAGGAAATCTATTGGAGGCAGAAGCATTCAAGGGTAGCCTAGGGTTAGGGTTAGGCATAGGGTTAGGCTTAGGGTACGGCTTAGGGTACGGGTTCGGGGAGGGGTTCGGGAACGGCGTAGGGTATGGGTTAGGGTTAGGGTTAGTGTTAGGGTTAGGGCTCGGTTTAGGGTACGGGTTAGGATTAGGGTACATGTTAGGGTTAGGGTAGGTGTTAGGGTTAGGGTACGCGTTAGGGTTAGGGTAGTTATTAAACCTATCCCACTCTCTAGATACACCTTAGCACGTAAAGGAATATTATTTGGGGGTCCAGCCATGGAGAAGAGTTTAGACACTAGGATAAGATAAGGAACACACCCATTATAAAGAAATCACATTAGGATTCTCTTTTTAAGCTGTTCCTTAAAACACTAGTGCTTAGGAAATCTATTGGAGGCAGAAGCAGTCAAGGGAAGCCTAGGGTTAGGGTTAGGCTTAGGGTACGGCTTAGGGTAAGGCTTAGGGTACGGGTTGGGGAGGGCTTTGGTACGGCGTAGGGTATGGGTTAGGGTTAGGGTTAGTGTTAGGGTTAGGGCTCGGTTTAGGGTATTGGTTAGGATTAGGGTACGTGTTAGGATTAGGGTAGGGGTTAGCGTTAGGGTACGCAATAGTGTTAGGGTAGTTATTAAACCTAACCCAGTCTCTAGATACCCCTTAGCACGTAAAGGAATATTATTTGGAGGTCCAGCCATGGAGAAGAGTTTAGACACTAGGATAAGATAAGGAACACACCCATTATAAAGAAATCACATTAGGATTCTCTTTTTAAGCTGTTCCTTAAAACACTAGTGCTTAGGAAATCTATTGGAGGCAGAAGCATTCAAGGGTAGCCTAGGGTTAGGGTTAGGCATAGGGTTAGGCTTAGGGTACGGCTTAGGGTACGGGTTCGGGGAAGGGTTCGGGAACGGCGTAGGGTATGGGTTAGGGTTAGGGTTAGGGTTAGTGTTAGGGTTAGGGCTCGGTTTAGGTTACGGATTAGGATTAGGGTACATGTTAGGGTTAGGGTAGGGGTTAGGGTTAGGGTACGCGTTAGGGTTAGGGTAGTTATTAAACCTATCCCACTCTCTAGATACCCCTTAGCACGTAAAGGAATATTATTTGGAGTTCCAGCCCTGGAGAAGAGTTTAGACACTAGGATAAGATAAGGAACACACCCATTATAAAGAAATCACATTAGGATTCTCTTTTTAAGCTGTTCCTTAAAACACTAGTTCTTAGGAAATCTATTGGAGGCAGAAGCAGTCAAGGGTAGCCTAGGGTTAGGGTTAGGCTTAGGGTACGGCTTAGGGTACGGCTTAGGGTACGGGTTCGGGGAGGGCTTCGGGTACGGCGTAGGATATGGGTTAGGGTTAGTGTTAGGGTTAGTGTTAGGGTTAGGGCTCGGTTTAGGGTATTGGATAGGATTAGGGTACGTGTTAGGGTTAGGGTAGGGGTTAGGGTTAGGGTACGCGTTAGTGTTAGGTTATTTATTAAACCTATCCCACTCTCTAGATACCCCTTAGCACGTAAAGGAATATTATTTGGAGGTACAGCCATGGAGAAGAGTTTAGACACTAGGATAAGATAAGGAACACACCCATTATAAAGAAATCACATTAGGATTCTCTTTTTAAGCTGTTCCTTAAAACACTAGTGCTTAGGAAATCTATTGGAGGCAGAAGCATTCAAGGGTAGCCTAGGGTTAGGGTTAGGCTTAGGGTTAGGCTTAGGGTACGGCTTAGGGTACGGGTTTGGGGAGGGGTTCGGGAACGGCGTAGGTTTTGGGGTAGGGTTAGGGTTAGGGTTAGTGTTAGGGTTAGGGCTCGGTTTAGGGTACGGGTTAGGATTCGGGTACATGTTAGGGTTAGGGTAGGGGTAGGGTTAGGGTACGCGTTAGGGTTAGGGTAGTTATTAAACCTATCCCACTCTCTAGATACACCTTAGCACGTAAAGGAATATTATTTGGGGGTCCAGCCATGGAGAAGAGTTTAGACACTAGGATAAGATAAGGAACACACCCATTATAAAGAAATCACATTAGGATTCTCTTTTTAAGCTGTTCCTTAAAACACTAGTGCTTAGGAAATCTATTGGAGGCAGAAGCAGTCAAGGGAAGCCTAGGGTTAGGGTTAGGCTTAGGGTACGGCTTAGGGTACGGGTTGGGGAGGGCTTTGGTACGGCGTAGGGTATGGGTTAGGGTTAGGGTTAGTGTTAGGGTTAGGGCTCGGTTTAGGGTATTGGTTAGGATTAGGGTACGTGTTAGGATTAGGGTAGGGGTTAGCGTTAGGGTACGCGATAGTGTTAGGGTAGTTATTAAACCTAACCCAGTCTCTAGATACCCCTTAGCACGTAAAGGAATATTATTTGGAGGTCCAGCCATGGAGAAGAGTTTAGACACTAGGATAAGATAAGGAACACACCCATTATAAAGAAATCACATTAGGATTCTCTTTTTAAGCTGTTCCTTAAAACACTAGTGCTTAGGAAATCTATTGGAGGCAGAAGCATTCAAGGGTAGCCTAGGGTTAGGGTTAGGCATAGGGTTAGGCTTAGGGTACGGCTTAGGGTACGGGTTCGGGGAGGGGTTCGGGAACGGCGTAGGGTATGGGTTAGGGTTAGGGTTAGTGTTAGGGTTAGGGCTCGGTTTAGGGTACGGGTTAGGATTAGGGTACATTTTAGGGTTAGGGTAGGTGTTAGGGTTAGGGTACGCGTTAGGGTTAGGGTAGTTATTAAACCTATCCCACTCTCTAGATACACCTTAGCACGTAAAGGAATATTATTTGGGGGTCCAGCCATGGAGAAGAGTTTAGACACTAGGATAAGATAAGGAACACACCCATTATAAAGAAATCACATTAGGATTCTCTTTTTAAGCTGTTCCTTAAAACACTAGTGCTTAGGAAATCTATTGGAGGCAGAAGCAGTCAAGGGAAGCCTAGGGTTAGGGTTAGGCTTAGGGTACGGCTTAGGGTAAGGCTTAGGGTACGGGTTGGGGAGGGCTTTGGTACGGCGTAGGGTATGGGTTAGGGTTAGGGTTAGTGTTAGGGTTAGGGCTCGGTTTAGGGTATTGGTTAGGATTAGGGTACGTGTTAGGATTAGGGTAGGGGTTAGCGTTAGGGTACGCAATAGTGTTAGGGTAGTTATTAAACCTAACCCAGTCTCTAGATACCCCTTAGCACGTAAAGGAATATTATTTGGAGGTCCAGCCATGGAGAAGAGTTTAGACACTAGGATAAGATAAGGAACACACCCATTATAAAGAAATCACATTAGGATTCTCTTTTTAAGCTGTTCCTTAAAACACTAGTGCTTAGGAAATCTATTGGAGGCAGAAGCATTCAAGGGTAGCCTAGGGTTAGGGTTAGGCATAGGGTTAGGCTTAGGGTACGGCTTAGGGTACGGGTTCGGGGAGGGGTTCGGGAACGGCGTAGGGTATGGGTTAGGGTTAGGGTTAGGGTTAGGGTTAGGGCTCGGTTTAGGGTACGGGTTAGGATTAGGGTACATGTTAGGGTTAGGGTAGGTGTTAGGGTTAGGGTACGCGTTAGGGTTAGGGTAGTTATTAAACCTATCCCACTCTCTAGATACACCTTAGCACGTAAAGGAATATTATTTGGGGGTCCAGCCATGGAGAAGAGTTTAGACACTAGGATAAGATAAGGAACACACCCATTATAAAGAAATCACATTAGGATTCTCTTTTTAAGCTGTTCCTTAAAACACTAGTGCTTAGGAAATCTATTGGAGGCAGAAGCAGTCAAGGGAAGCCTAGGGTTAGGGTTAGGCTTAGGGTACGGCTTAGGGTAAGGCTTAGGGTACGGGTTGGGGAGGGCTTTGGTACGGCGTAGGGTATGGGTTAGGGTTAGGGTTAGTGTTAGGGTTAGGGCTCGGTTTAGGGTATTGGTTAGGATTAGGGTACGTGTTAGGATTAGGGTAGGGGTTAGCGTTAGGGTACGCAATAGTGTTAGGGTAGTTATTAAACCTAACCCAGTCTCTAGATACCCCTTAGCACGTAAAGGAATATTATTTGGAGGTCCAGCCATGGAGAAGAGTTTAGACACTAGGATAAGATAAGGAACACACCCATTATAAAGAAATCACATTAGGATTCTCTTTTTAAGCTGTTCCTTAAAACACTAGTGCTTAGGAAATCTATTGGAGGCAGAAGCATTCAAGGGTAGCCTAGGGTTAGGGTTAGGCATAGGGTTAGGCTTAGGGTACGGCTTAGGGTACGGGTTCGGGGAAGGGTTCGGGAACGGCGTAGGGTATGGGTTAGGGTTAGGGTTAGGGTTAGTGTTAGGGTTAGGGCTCGGTTTAGGTTACGGATTAGGATTAGGGTACATGTTAGGGTTAGGGTAGGGGTTAGGGTTAGGGTACGCGTTAGGGTTAGGGTAGTTATTAAACCTATCCCACTCTCTAGATACCCCTTAGCACGTAAAGGAATATTATTTGGAGTTCCAGCCCTGGAGAAGAGTTTAGACACTAGGATAAGATAAGGAACACACCCATTATAAAGAAATCACATTAGGATTCTCTTTTTAAGCTGTTCCTTAAAACACTAGTTCTTAGGAAATCTATTGGAGGCAGAAGCAGTCAAGGGTAGCCTAGGGTTAGGGTTAGGCTTAGGGTACGGCTTAGGGTACGGCTTAGGGTACGGGTTCGGGGAGGGCTTCGGGTACGGCGTAGGATATGGGTTAGGGTTAGTGTTAGGGTTAGTGTTAGGGTTAGGGCTCGGTTTAGGGTATTGGATAGGATTAGGGTACGTGTTAGGGTTAGGGTAGGGGTTAGGGTTAGGGTACGCGTTAGTGTTAGGTTATTTATTAAACCTATCCCACTCTCTAGATACCCCTTAGCACGTAAAGGAATATTATTTGGAGGTACAGCCATGGAGAAGAGTTTAGACACTAGGATAAGATAAGGAACACACCCATTATAAAGAAATCACATTAGGATTCTCTTTTTAAGCTGTTCCTTAAAACACTAGTGCTTAGGAAATCTATTGGAGGCAGAAGCATTCAAGGGTAGCCTAGGGTTAGGGTTAGGCTTAGGGTTAGGCTTAGGGTACGGCTTAGGGTACGGGTTTGGGGAGGGGTTCGGGAACGGCGTAGGTTTTGGGGTAGGGTTAGGGTTAGGGTTAGTGTTAGGGTTAGGGCTCGGTTTAGGGTACGGGTTAGGATTCGGGTACATGTTAGGGTTAGGGTAGGGGTAGGGTTAGGGTACGCGTTAGGGTTAGGGTAGTTATTAAACCTATCCCACTCTCTAGATACACCTTAGCACGTAAAGGAATATTATTTGGGGGTCCAGCCATGGAGAAGAGTTTAGACACTAGGATAAGATAAGGAACACACCCATTATAAAGAAATCACATTAGGATTCTCTTTTTAAGCTGTTCCTTAAAACACTAGTGCTTAGGAAATCTATTGGAGGCAGAAGCAGTCAAGGGAAGCCTAGGGTTAGGGTTAGGCTTAGGGTACGGCTTAGGGTACGGGTTGGGGAGGGCTTTGGTACGGCGTAGGGTATGGGTTAGGGTTAGGGTTAGTGTTAGGGTTAGGGCTCGGTTTAGGGTATTGGTTAGGATTAGGGTACGTGTTAGGATTAGGGTAGGGGTTAGCGTTAGGGTACGCGATAGTGTTAGGGTAGTTATTAAACCTAACCCAGTCTCTAGATACCCCTTAGCACGTAAAGGAATATTATTTGGAGGTCCAGCCATGGAGAAGAGTTTAGACACTAGGATAAGATAAGGAACACACCCATTATAAAGAAATCACATTAGGATTCTCTTTTTAAGCTGTTCCTTAAAACACTAGTGCTTAGGAAATCTATTGGAGGCAGAAGCATTCAAGGGTAGCCTAGGGTTAGGGTTAGGCATAGGGTTAGGCTTAGGGTACGGCTTAGGGTACGGGTTCGGGGAGGGGTTCGGGAACGGCGTAGGGTATGGGTTAGGGTTAGGGTTAGTGTTAGGGTTAGGGCTCGGTTTAGGGTACGGGTTAGGATTAGGGTACATGTTAGGGTTAGGGTAGGTGTTAGGGTTAGGGTACGCGTTAGGGTTAGGGTAGTTATTAAACCTATCCCACTCTCTAGATACACCTTAGCACGTAAAGGAATATTATTTGGGGGTCCAGCCATGGAGAAGAGTTTAGACACTAGGATAAGATAAGGAACACACCCATTATAAAGAAATCACATTAGGATTCTCTTTTTAAGCTGTTCCTTAAAACACTAGTGCTTAGGAAATCTATTGGAGGCAGAAGCAGTCAAGGGAAGCCTAGGGTTAGGGTTAGGCTTAGGGTACGGCTTAGGGTAAGGCTTAGGGTACGGGTTGGGGAGGGCTTTGGTACGGCGTAGGGTATGGGTTAGGGTTAGGGTTAGTGTTAGGGTTAGGGCTCGGTTTAGGGTATTGGTTAGGATTAGGGTACGTGTTAGGATTAGGGTAGGGGTTAGCGTTAGGGTACGCAATAGTGTTAGGGTAGTTATTAAACCTAACCCAGTCTCTAGATACCCCTTAGCACGTAAAGGAATATTATTTGGAGGTCCAGCCATGGAGAAGAGTTTAGACACTAGGATAAGATAAGGAACACACCCATTATAAAGAAATCACATTAGGATTCTCTTTTTAAGCTGTTCCTTAAAACACTAGTGCTTAGGAAATCTATTGGAGGCAGAAGCATTCAAGGGTAGCCTAGGGTTAGGGTTAGGCATAGGGTTAGGCTTAGGGTACGGCTTAGGGTACGGGTTCGGGGAAGGGTTCGGGAACGGCGTAGGGTATGGGTTAGGGTTAGGGTTAGGGTTAGTGTTAGGGTTAGGGCTCGGTTTAGGTTACGGATTAGGATTAGGGTACATGTTAGGGTTAGGGTAGGGTTTAGGGTTAGGGTACGCGTTAGGGTTAGGGTAGTTATTAAACCTATCCCACTCTCTAGATACCCCTTAGCACGTAAAGGAATATTATTTGGAGTTCCAGCCCTGGAGAAGAGTTTAGACACTAGGATAAGATAAGGAACACACCCATTATAAAGAAATCACATTAGGATTCTCTTTTTAAGCTGTTCCTTAAAACACTAGTTCTTAGGAAATCTATTGGAGGCAGAAGCAGTCAAGGGTAGCCTAGGGTTAGGGTTAGGCTTAGGGTACGGCTTAGGGTACGGCTTAGGGTACGGGTTCGGGGAGGGCTTCGGGTACGGCGTAGGATATGGGTTAGGGTTAGTGTTAGGGTTAGTGTTAGGGTTAGGGCTCGGTTTAGGGTATTGGATAGGATTAGGGTACGTGTTAGGGTTAGGGTAGGGGTTAGGGTTAGGGTACGCGTTAGTGTTAGGTTATTTATTAAACCTATCCCACTCTCTAGATACCCCTTAGCACGTAAAGGAATATTATTTGGAGGTACAGCCATGGAGAAGAGTTTAGACACTAGGATAAGATAAGGAACACACCCATTATAAAGAAATCACATTAGGATTCTCTTTTTAAGCTGTTCCTTAAAACACTAGTGCTTAGGAAATCTATTGGAGGCAGAAGCATTCAAGGGTAGCCTAGGGTTAGGGTTAGGCTTAGGGTTAGGCTTAGGGTACGGCTTAGGGTACGGGTTTGGGGAGGGGTTCGGGAACGGCGTAGGTTTTGGGGTAGGGTTAGGGTTAGGGTTAGTGTTAGGGTTAGGGCTCGGTTTAGGGTACGGGTTAGGATTCGGGTACATGTTAGGGTTAGGGTAGGGGTAGGGTTAGGGTACGCGTTAGGGTTAGGGTAGTTATTAAACCTATCCCACTCTCTAGATACACCTTAGCACGTAAAGGAATATTATTTGGGGGTCCAGCCATGGAGAAGAGTTTAGACACTAGGATAAGATAAGGAACACACCCATTATAAAGAAATCACATTAGGATTCTCTTTTTAAGCTGTTCCTTAAAACACTAGTGCTTAGGAAATCTATTGGAGGCAGAAGCAGTCAAGGGAAGCCTAGGGTTAGGGTTAGGCTTAGGGTACGGCTTAGGGTACGGGTTGGGGAGGGCTTTGGTACGGCGTAGGGTATGGGTTAGGGTTAGGGTTAGTGTTAGGGTTAGGGCTCGGTTTAGGGTATTGGTTAGGATTAGGGTACGTGTTAGGATTAGGGTAGGGGTTAGCGTTAGGGTACGCGATAGTGTTAGGGTAGTTATTAAACCTAACCCAGTCTCTAGATACCCCTTAGCACGTAAAGGAATATTATTTGGAGGTCCAGCCATGGAGAAGAGTTTAGACACTAGGATAAGATAAGGAACACACCCATTATAAAGAAATCACATTAGGATTCTCTTTTTAAGCTGTTCCTTAAAACACTAGTGCTTAGGAAATCTATTGGAGGCAGAAGCATTCAAGGGTAGCCTAGGGTTAGGGTTAGGCATAGGGTTAGGCTTAGGGTACGGCTTAGGGTACGGGTTCGGGGAGGGGTTCGGGAACGGCGTAGGGTATGGGTTAGGGTTAGGGTTAGTGTTAGGGTTAGGGCTCGGTTTAGGGTACGGGTTAGGATTAGGGTACATGTTAGGGTTAGGGTAGGTGTTAGGGTTAGGGTACGCGTTAGGGTTAGGGTAGTTATTAAACCTATCCCACTCTCTAGATACACCTTAGCACGTAAAGGAATATTATTTGGGGGTCCAGCCATGGAGAAGAGTTTAGACACTAGGATAAGATAAGGAACACACCCATTATAAAGAAATCACATTAGGATTCTCTTTTTAAGCTGTTCCTTAAAACACTAGTGCTTAGGAAATCTATTGGAGGCAGAAGCAGTCAAGGGAAGCCTAGGGTTAGGGTTAGGCTTAGGGTACGGCTTAGGGTAAGGCTTAGGGTACGGGTTGGGGAGGGCTTTGGTACGGCGTAGGGTATGGGTTAGGGTTAGGGTTAGTGTTAGGGTTAGGGCTCGGTTTAGGGTATTGGTTAGGATTAGGGTACGTGTTAGGATTAGGGTAGGGGTTAGCGTTAGGGTACGCAATAGTGTTAGGGTAGTTATTAAACCTAACCCAGTCTCTAGATAACCCTTAGCACGTAAAGGAATATTATTTGGAGGTCCAGCCATGGAGAAGAGTTTAGACACTAGGATAAGATAAGGAACACACCCATTATAAAGAAATCACATTAGGATTCTCTTTTTAAGCTGTTCCTTAAAACACTAGTGCTTAGGAAATCTATTGGAGGCAGAAGCATTCAAGGGTAGCCTAGGGTTAGGGTTAGGCATAGGGTTAGGCTTAGGGTACGGCTTAGGGTACGGGTTCGGGGAGGGGTTCGGGAACGGCGTAGGGTATGGGTTAGGGTTAGGGTTAGTGTTAGGGTTAGGGCTCGGTTTAGGGTACGGGTTAGGATTAGGGTACATGTTAGGGTTAGGGTAGGTGTTAGGGTTAGGGTACGCGTTAGGGTTAGGGTAGTTATTAAACCTATCCCACTCTCTAGATACACCTTAGCACGTAAAGGAATATTATTTGGGGGTCCAGCCATGGAGAAGAGTTTAGACACTAGGATAAGATAAGGAACACACCCATTATAAAGAAATCACATTAGGATTCTCTTTTTAAGCTGTTCCTTAAAACACTAGTGCTTAGGAAATCTATTGGAGGCAGAAGCAGTCAAGGGAAGCCTAGGGTTAGGGTTAGGCTTAGGGTACGGCTTAGGGTAAGGCTTAGGGTACGGGTTGGGGAGGGCTTTGGTACGGCGTAGGGTATGGGTTAGAGTTAGGGTTAGTGTTAGGGTTAGGGCTCGGTTTAGGGTATTGGTTAGGATTAGGGTACGTGTTAGGATTAGGGTAGGGGTTAGCGTTAGGGTACGCAATAGTGTTAGGGTAGTTATTAAACCTAACCCAGTCTCTAGATACCCCTTAGCACGTAAAGGAATATTATTTGGAGGTCCAGCCATGGAGAAGAGTTTAGACACTAGGATAAGATAAGGAACACACCCATTATAAAGAAATCACATTAGGATTCTCTTTTTAAGCTGTTCCTTAAAACACTAGTGCTTAGGAAATCTATTGGAGGCAGAAGCATTCAAGGGTAGCCTAGGGTTAGGGTTAGGCATAGGGTTAGGCTTAGGGTACGGCTTAGGGTACGGGTTCGGGGAAGGGTTCGGGAACGGCGTAGGGTATGGGTTAGGGTTAGGGTTAGGGTTAGTGTTAGGGTTAGGGCTCGGTTTAGGTTACGGATTAGGATTAGGGTACATGTTAGGGTTAGGGTAGGGGTTAGGGTTAGGGTACGCGTTAGGGTTAGGGTAGTTATTAAACCTATCCCACTCTCTAGATACCCCTTAGCACGTAAAGGATTATTATTTGGAGTTCCAGCCCTGGAGAAGAGTTTAGACACTAGGATAAGATAAGGAACACACCCATTATAAAGAAATCACATTAGGATTCTCTTTTTAAGCTGTTCCTTAAAACACTAGTTCTTAGGAAATCTATTGGAGGCAGAAGCAGTCAAGGGTAGCCTAGGGTTAGGGTTAGGCTTAGGGTACGGCTTAGGGTACGGCTTAGGGTACGGGTTCGGGGAGGGCTTCGGGTACGGCGTAGGATATGGGTTAGGGTTAGTGTTAGGGTTAGTGTTAGGGTTAGGGCTCGGTTTAGGGTATTGGATAGGATTAGGGTACGTGTTAGGGTTAGGGTAGGGGTTAGGGTTAGGGTACGCGTTAGTGTTAGGTTATTTATTAAACCTATCCCACTCTCTAGATACCCCTTAGCACGTAAAGGAATATTATTTGGAGGTACAGCCATGGAGAAGAGTTTAGACACTAGGATAAGATAAGGAACACACCCATTATAAAGAAATCACATTAGGATTCTCTTTTTAAGCTGTTCCTTAAAACACTAGTGCTTAGGAAATCTATTGGAGGCAGAAGCATTCAAGGGTAGCCTAGGGTTAGGGTTAGGCTTAGGGTTAGGCTTAGGGTACGGCTTAGGGTACGGGTTTGGGGAGGGGTTCGGGAACGGCGTAGGTTTTGGGTTAGGGTTAGGGTTAGTGTTAGGGTTAGGGCTCGGTTTAGGGTACGGGTTAGGATTCGGGTACATGTTAGGGTTAGGGTAGGGGTAGGGTTAGGGTACGCGTTAGGGTTAGGGTAGTTATTAAACCTATCCCACTCTCTAGATACACCTTAGCACGTAAAGGAATATTATTTGGGGGTCCAGCCATGGAGAAGAGTTTAGACACTAGGATAAGATAAGGAACACACCCATTATAAAGAAATCACATTAGGATTCTCTTTTTAAGCTGTTCCTTAAAACACTAGTGCTTAGGAAATCTATTGGAGGCAGAAGCAGTCAAGGGAAGCCTAGGGTTAGGGTTAGGCTTAGGGTACGGCTTAGGGTACGGGTTGGGGAGGGCTTTGGTACGGCGTAGGGTATGGGTTAGGGTTAGGGTTAGTGTTAGGGTTAGGGCTCGGTTTAGGGTATTGGTTAGGATTAGGGTACGTGTTAGGATTAGGGTAGGGGTTAGCGTTAGGGTACGCGATAGTGTTAGGGTAGTTATTAAACCTAACCCAGTCTCTAGATACCCCTTAGCACGTAAAGGAATATTATTTGGAGGTCCAGCCATGGAGAAGAGTTTAGACACTAGGATAAGATAAGGAACACACCCATTATAAAGAAATCACATTAGGATTCTCTTTTTAAGCTGTTCCTTAAAACACTAGTGCTTAGGAAATCTATTGGAGGCAGAAGCATTCAAGGGTAGCCTAGGGTTAGGGTTAGGCATAGGGTTAGGCTTAGGGTACGGCTTAGGGTACGGGTTCGGGGAGGGGTTCGGGAACGGCGTAGGGTATGGGTTAGGGTTAGGGTTAGTGTTAGGGTTAGGGCTCGGTTTAGGGTACGGGTTAGGATTAGGGTACATGTTAGGGTTAGGGTAGGTGTTAGGGTTAGGGTACGCGTTAGGGTTAGGGTAGTTATTAAACCTATCCCACTCTCTAGATACACCTTAGCACGTAAAGGAATATTATTTGGGGGTCCAGCCATGGAGAAGAGTTTAGACACTAGGATAAGATAAGGAACACACCCATTATAAAGAAATCACATTAGGATTCTCTTTTTAAGCTGTTCCTTAAAACACTAGTGCTTAGGAAATCTATTGGAGGCAGAAGCAGTCAAGGGAAGCCTAGGGTTAGGGTTAGGCTTAGGGTACGGCTTAGGGTAAGGCTTAGGGTACGGGTTGGGGAGGGCTTTGGTACGGCGTAGGGTATGGGTTAGGGTTAGGGTTAGTGTTAGGGTTAGGGCTCGGTTTAGGGTATTGGTTAGGATTAGGGTACGTGTTAGGATTAGGGTAGGGGTTAGCGTTAGGGTACGCAATAGTGTTAGGGTAGTTATTAAACCTAACCCAGTCTCTAGATACCCCTTAGCACGTAAAGGAATATTATTTGGAGGTCCAGCCATGGAGAAGAGTTTAGACACTAGGATAAGATAAGGAACACACCCATTATAAAGAAATCACATTAGGATTCTCTTTTTAAGCTGTTCCTTAAAACACTAGTGCTTAGGAAATCTATTGGAGGCAGAAGCATTCAAGGGTAGCCTAGGGTTAGGGTTAGGCATAGGGTTAGGCTTAGGGTACGGCTTAGGGTACGGGTTCGGGGAGGGGTTCGGGAACGGCGTAGGGTATGGGTTAGGGTTAGGGTTAGTGTTAGGGTTAGGGCTCGGTTTAGGGTACGGGTTAGGATTAGGGTACATGTTAGGGTTAGGGTAGGTGTTAGGGTTAGGGTACGCGTTAGGGTTAGGGTAGTTATTAAACCTATCCCACTCTCTAGATACACCTTAGCACGTAAAGGAATATTATTTGGGGGTCCAGCCATGGAGAAGAGTTTAGACACTAGGATAAGATAAGGAACACACCCATTATAAAGAAATCACATTAGGATTCTCTTTTTAAGCTGTTCCTTAAAACACTAGTGCTTAGCAAATCTATTGGAGGCAGAAGCATTCAAGAGTAGCCTAGGGTTAGGGTTAGGCTTAGGGTACGGCTTAGGGTACGGCTTAGGGTACGGGTTCGGGTACGGCGTAGGGTATGGGTTAGAGTTAGGGTTAGGGTTAGTGTTAGGGTTAGGGCTCGGTTTAGGGTATTGGTTAGGATTAGGGTACGTGTTAGTGTTAGGGTAGGGGTTAGGGGTAGGGTACGCGTTAGTGTTAGGGTAGTTATTAAACCTATCCCACTCTCTAGATACACCTTAGCACGTAAAGGAATATTATTTGGGGGTCCAGCCATGGAGAAGAGTTTAGACACTAGGATAAGATAAGGAACACACCCATTATAAAGAAATCACATTAGGATTCTCTTTTTAAGCTGTTCCTTAAAACACTATTGCTTAGGAAATCTATTGGAGGCAGAAGCAGTCAAGGGTAGCCTAGGTTTAGGGTTAGGCTTAGGGTACGGCTTAGGGTACGGCTTAGGGTACGGGTTCGGGGAGGGCTTCGGGTACGGCGTAGGGTATGGGTTAGGGTTAGGGTTAGGGTTAGTGTTAGGGTTAGGGCTCGGTTTAGGGTATTGGTTAGGATTAGGGTACGTGTTAGGGTTAGGGTAGGGTTTAGGGTTAGGGTACGCGTTAGTGTTAGGGTAGTTATTAAACCTATCCCAGTCTCTAGATACCCCTTAGCACGTATAGGAATATTATTTGGAGGTCCAGCCATGGAGAAGAGTTTAGACACTAGGATAAGTTAAGGACACACCCATTATAAAGAAATCACATTAGGATTCTCTTTTTAAGCTGTTCCTTAAAACACTAGTGCTTAGGAAATCTATTGGAGGCAGAAGCATTCAAGAGTAGCCTAGGGTTAGGGTTAGGCTTAGTGTACGGCATAGGGTACGGCTTAGGGTACGGGTTCGGGGAAGGGTTCGGGAATGGCGTAGGGTATGGTTTAGAGTTAGGGTTAGGGTTAGTGTTAGGGTTAGGGCTCGGTTTAGGGTACGGGTTAGGATTAGGGTACATGTAAGGGTTAGGGTAGGGGTTAGGGTTAGGGTACGCGTTAGGGTTAGGGTAGTTATTAAACCTATCCGACTCTCTAGATACCCCTTAGCACGTAAAGGAATATTATTTGGAGTTCCAGCCATGGAGAAGAGTTTAGACACTAGGATAAGATAAGGAACACACCCATTATAAAGAAATCACATTAGGATTCTCTTTTTAAGCTGTTCCTTAAAACACTAGTGCTTAGGAAATCTATTGGAGGCAGAAGCAGTCAAGGGTAGCCTAGGGTTAGGGTACGGCTTAGGGTACGGCTTAGGGTACGGCTTAGGGTACGGGTTCGGGGAGGGCTTCGGGTACGGCGTAGGGTATGGGTTAGGGTTAGGGTTAGGGTTAGTGTTAGGGTTAGGGCTCGGTTTAGGGTATTGGTTAGGATTAGGGTACGTGTTAGTGTTAGGGTAGGGGTTAGGGTTATTGTACGCGTTAGTGTTAGGGTAGTTATTAAACCTATCCCAGTCTCTAGATACCCCTTAGCACGTAAAGGAATATTATTTGGAGGTCCAGGCATGGAGAAGAGTTTAGACACTAGGATAAGATAAGGAACACACCCATTATAAAAAATCACATTAGGATTCTCTTTTTAAATTATTCCTTAAAACACTAGTGCCTAGGAAATCTATTGGAGGCAGAAGCAGTCAAGGGTAGCCTAGGGTTAGGGTTAGGCTTAGGGTACGGCTTAGGGTACGGCTTAGGGTACGTGTTCGGGGAGGGCTTCGGGTAGGGCGTAGGGTATGGGTTAGGGTTAGGGTTAGGGTTAGTGTTAGGGTTAGGGCTCGGTTTAGGGTATTGGTTAGGATTAGGGTATGTGTTAGGGTTAGGGTAGGGGTTAGGGTTAGGGTACGCGTTAGTGTTAGGGTAGTTATTAAACCTATCCCACTCTCTAGATACCCCTTAGCACGTAAAGGAATATTATTTGGAGGTCCAGCCATGGAGAAGAGTTTAGACACTAGGATAAGATAAGGACACACCCATTATAAAGAAATCACATTAGGATTCTCTTTTTAAGCTGTTCCTTAAAACACTAGTGCTTAGGAAATCTATTGGAGGCAGAAGCATTCAAGAGTAGCCTAGGGTTAGGGTTAGGCTTAGGGTACGGCTTAGGGTACGGCTTAGGGTACGGGTTCGGGGAAGGGTTCGGGAACGGCGTAGGGTATGGGTTGGGGTAGGGTTAGGGTTAGTGTTAGGGTTAGGGCTCGGTTTAGGTTACGGATTAGGATTAGGGTACATGTTAGGGTTAGGGTAGGGGTTAGGGTTAGGGTACGCGTTAGGGTTAGGGTAGTTATTAAACCTATCCCACTCTCTAGATACCCCTTAGCACGTAAAGGAATATTATTTGGAGTTCCAGCCATGGAGAAGAGTTTAGACACTAGGATAAGATAAGGAACACACCCATTATAAAGAAATCACATTAGGATTCTCTTTTTAAGCTGTTCCTTAAAACACTAGTTCTTAGGAAATCTATTGGAGGCAGAAGCAGTCAAGGGTAGCCTAGGGTTAGGGTTAGGCTTAGGGTACGGCTTAGGGTACGGCTTAGGGTACGGGTTCGGGGAGGGCTTCGGGTACGGCGTAGGATATGGGTTAGGGTTAGTGTTAGGGTTAGTGTTAGGGTTAGGGCTCGGTTTAGGGTATTGGATAGGATTAGGGTACGTGTTAGGGTTAGGGTAGGGGTTAGGGTTAGGGTACGCGTTAGTGTTAGGTTATTTATTAAACCTATCCCACTCTCTAGATACCCCTTAGCACGTAAAGGAATATTATTTGGAGGTACAGCCATGGAGAAGAGTTTAGACACTAGGATAAGATAAGGAACACACCCATTATAAAGAAATCACATTAGGATTCTCTTTTTAAGCTGTTCCTTAAAACACTAGTGCTTAGGAAATCTATTGGAGGCAGAAGCATTCAAGGGTAGCCTAGGGTTAGGGTTAGGCTTAGGGTTAGGCTTAGGGTACGGCTTAGGGTACGGGTTTGGGGAGGGGTTCGGGAACGGCGTAGGTTTTGGGTTAGGGTTAGGGTTAGGGTTAGTGTTAGGGTTAGGGCTCGGTTTAGGGTACGGGTTAGGATTCGGGTACATGTTAGGGTTAGGGTAGGGGTAGGGTTAGGGTACGCGTTAGGGTTAGGGTAGTTATTAAACCTATCCCACTCTCTAGATACACCTTAGCACGTAAAGGAATATTATTTGGGGGTCCAGCCATGGAGAAGAGTTTAGACACTAGGATAAGATAAGGAACACACCCATTATAAAGAAATCACATTAGGATTCTCTTTTTAAGCTGTTCCTTAAAACACTAGTGCTTAGGAAATCTATTGGAGGCAGAAGCAGTCAAGGGAAGCCTAGGGTTAGGGTTAGGCTTAGGGTACGGCTTAGGGTAAGGCTTAGGGTACGGGTTGGGGAGGGCTTTGGTACGGCGTAGGGTATGGGTTAGGGTTAGGGTTAGTGTTAGGGTTAGGGCTCGGTTTAGGGTATTGGTTAGGATTAGGGTACGTGTTAGGATTAGGGTAGGGGTTAGCGTTAGGGTACGCGATAGTGTTAGGGTAGTTATTAAACTTAACCCAGTCTCTAGATACCCCTTAGCACGTAAAGGAATATTATTTGGAGGTCCAGCTATGGAGAAGAGTTTAGACACTAGGATAAGATAAGGAACACACCCATTATAAAGAAATCACATTAGGATTCTCTTTTTAAGCTGTTCCTTAAAACACTAGTGCTTAGGAAATCTATTGGAGGCAGAAGCATTCAAGGGTAGCCTAGGGTTAGGGTTAGGCATAGGGTTAGGCTTAGGGTACAGCTTAGGGTACGGGTTCGGGGAGGTGTTCGGGAACGGCGTAGGGTATGGGTTAGGGTTAGGGTTAGTGTTAGGGTTAGGGCTCGGTTTAGGGTACGGTTTAGGATTAGGGTACATGTTAGGGTTAGGGTAGGTGTTAGGGTTAGGGTACGCGTTAGGGTTAGGGTAGTTATTAAACCTATCCCACTCTCTAGAGACACCTTAGCACGTAAAGGAATATTATTTGGGGGTCCAGCCATGGAGAAGAGTTTAGACACTAGGATAAGATAAGGAACACACCCATTATAAAGAAATCACATTAGGATTCTCTTTTTAAGCTGTTCCTTAAAACACTAGTGCTTAGGAAATCTATTGGAGGCAGAAGCAGTCAAGGGTAGCCTAGGGTTAGGGTTAGGCTTAGGGTACGGCTTAGGGTACGGCTTAGGGTACGGCTTCGGGGAGGGCTTCGGATACGGCGTAGGGTATGGGTTAGAGTTAGGGTTAGGGTTAGTGTTAGGGTTAGGGCTCGGTTTAGGGTATTGGTTAGGATTAGGGTACGTGTTAGTGTTAGGGTAGGGGTTAGGGTTAGGGTACGCGTTAGTGTTAGGGTAGTTATTAAACCTATCCCACTCTCTAGATACCCCTTAGCACGTAAAGGAATATTATTTGGAGGTCCAGCCATGGAGAAGAGTTTAGACACTAGGATAAGATAAGGAACACACCCATTATAAAGAAATCACATTAGGATTCTCTTTTTAAGCTGTTCCTTAAAACACTAGTGCTTAGGAAATCTATTGGAGGCAGAAGCAGTCAAGGGTAGCCTAGGTTTAGGGTTAGGCTTAGGGTACGGCTTAGGGTACGGGTTCGGGGAGGGCTTCGGGTACGGCGTAGGGTATGGGTTAGGGTTAGTGTTAGGGTTAGTGTTAGGGTTAGGGCTCGGTTTAGGGTATTGGTTAGGATTAGGTTACGTGTTAGGGTTAGGGTATGGTTTAGGGTTAGGGTACGCGTTAGTGTTAGGGTAGTTATTAAACCTATCCCAGTCTCTAGATACCCCTTAGCACGTATAGGAATATTATTTGGAGGTCCAGCCATGGAGAAGAGTTTAGACACTAGGATAAGATAAGGACACACCCATTATAAAGAAATCACATTAGGATTCTCTTTTTAAGCTGTTCCTTAAAACACTAGTGCTTAGGAAATCTATTGGAGGCAGAAGCATTCAACAGTAGCCTAGGGTTAGGGTTAGGCTTAGTTTACGGCATAGGGTACGGCTTAGGGTACGGGTTCGGGGAGGGCTTCGGGTACGGCGTAGGGTATGGTTTAGGGTTAGGGTTAGGGTTAGTGTTAGGGTTAGGGCTCGGTTTAGGGTACGGGTTAGGATTAGGGTACATGTAAGGGTTAGGGTAGTGGTTAGGGTTAGGGTACGCGTTAGGGTTAGGGTAGTTATTAAACCTATCCGACTCTCTAGATACCCCTTAGCACGTAAAGGAATATTATTTGGAGTTCCAGCCATGGAGAAGAGTTTAGACACTAGGATAAGATAAGGAACACACCCATTATAAAGAAATCACATTAGGATTCTCTTTTTAAGCTGTTCCTTAAAACACTAGTGCTTAGGAAATCTATTGGAGGCAGAAGCAGTCAAGGGTAGCCTAGGGTTAGGGTTAGGTTTAGGGTACGGCTTAGGGTACGGCTTAGGGTACGGGTTCGGGGAGGGCTTCGGGTACGGCGTAGGGTATGGGTTAGGGTTAGGGTTAGGGTTAGTGTTAGGGTTAGGGCTCGGTTTAGGGTATTGGTTAGGATTAGGGTACGTGTTAGTGTTAGGGTAGGGGTTAGTGTTATGGTACGCGTTAGTGTTAGGGTAGTTATTAAACCTATCCCAGTCTCTAGATACCCCTTAGCACGTAAAGGAATATTATTTGGAGGTCCAGCCATGGAGAAGAGTTTAGACTCTAGGATAAGATAAGGAACACACCCATTATAAAAAATCACATTAGGATTCTCTTTTTAAATTGTTCCTTAAAACACTAGTGCCTAGGAAATCTATTGGAGGCAGAAGCAGTCAAGGGTAGCCTAGGGTTAGGGTTAGGCTTAGGGTACGGCTTAGGGTACGGCTTAGGGTACGGGTTCGGGGAGGGCTTCGGGTAGGGCGTAGGGTATGGGTTAGGGTAAGTGTTAGGGTTAGGGCTCGGTTTAGGGTATTGGTTAGGATTAGGGTATGTGTTAGGGTTAGGGTAGGGGTTAGGGTTAGGGTACGCGTTAGTGTTAGGGTAGTTATTAAACCTATCCCACTCTCTAGATACCCCTTAGCACGTAAAGGAATATTATTTGGAGGTCCAGCCATGGAGAAGAGTTTAGACACTAGGATAAGATAAGGACACACCCATTATAAAGAAATCACATTAGGATTCTCTTTTTAAGCTGTTCCTTAAAACACTAGTGCTTAGGAAATCTATTGGAGGCAGAAGCATTCAAGAGTAGCCTAGGGTTAGGGTTAGGCTTAGGGTACGGCTTAGGGTACGGCTTAGGGTACGGGTTCGGGGAAGGGTTCGGGAACGGCGTAGGGTATGGGTTAGGGTTAGGGTTAGGGTTAGTGTTAGGGTTAGGGCTCGGTTTAGGTTACGGATTAGGATTAGGGTACATGTTAGGGTTAGGGTAGGGGTTAGGGTTAGGGTACGCGTTAGGGTTAGGGTAGTTATTAAACCTATCCCACTCTCTAGATACCCCTTAGCACGTAAAGGAATATTATTTGGAGTTCCAGCCATGGAGAAGAGTTTAGACACTAGGATAAGATAAGGAACACACCCATTATAAAGAAATCACATTAGGATTCTCTTTTTAAGCTGTTCCTTAAAACACTAGTTCTTAGGAAATCTATTGGAGGCAGAAGCAGTCAAGGGTAGCCTAGGGTTAGGGTTAGGCTTAGGGTACGGCTTAGGGTACGGCTTAGTGTACGGGTTCGGGGAGGGCTTCGGGTACAGCGTAGGATATGGGTTAGGGTTAGTGTTAGGGTTAGTGTTAGGGTTAGGGCTCGGTTTAGGGTATTGGATAGGATTAGGGTACGTGTTAGGGTTAGGGTAGGGGTTAGGGTTAGGGTACGCGTTAGTGTTACGTTATTTATTATACATATCCCACTCTCTAGATACCCCTTAGCACGTAAAGGAATATTATTTGGAGGTACAGCCATGGAGAAGAGTTTAGACACTAGGATAAGATAAGGAACACACCCATTATAAAGAAATCACATTAGGATTCTCTTTTTAAGCTGTTCCTTAAAACACTAGTGCTTAGGAAATCTATTGGAGGCAGAAGCATTCAAGGGTAGCCTAGGGTTAGGGTTAGGCTTAGGGTTAGGCTTAGGGTACGGCTTAGGGTACGGGTTTGGGGAGGGGTTCGGGAACGGCGTAGGTTTTGGGTTAGGGTTAGGGTTAGGGTTAGTGTTAGGGTTAGGGCTCGGTTTAGGGTACGGGTTAGGATTCGGGTACATGTTAGGGTTAGGGTAGGGGTAGGGTTAGGGTACGCGTTAGGGTTAGGGTAGTTATTAAACCTATCCCACTCTCTAGATACACCTTAGCACGTAAAGGAATATTATTTGGGGGTCCAGCCATGGAGAAGAGTTTAGAGACTAGGATAAGATAAGGAACACACCCATTATAAAGAAATCACATTAGGATTCTCTTTTTAAGCTGTTCCTTAAAACACTAGTGCTTAGGAAATCTATTGGAGGCAGAAGCAGTCAAGGGAAGCCTAGGGTTAGGGTTAGGCTTAGGGTACGGCTTAGGGTACGGGTTGGGGAGGGCTTTGGTACGGCGTAGGGTATGGGTTAGGGTTAGGGTTAGTGTTAGGGTTAGGGCTCGGTGTAGGGTATTGGTTAGGATTAGGGTACGTGTTAGGATTAGGGTAGGGGTTAGCGTTAGGGTACGCGATAGTGTTAGGGTAGTTATTAAACCTAACCCAGTCTCTAGATACCCCTTAGCACGTAAAGGAATATTATTTGGAGGTCCAGCCATGGAGAAGAGTTTAGACACTAGGATAAGATAAGGAACACACCCAATATAAAGAAATCACATTAGGATTCTCTTTTTAAGTTGTTCCTTAAAACACTAGTGCTTAGGAAATCTATTGGAGGCAGAAGCAGTCAAGGGTAGCCTAGGTTTAGGGTTAGGCTTAGGGTACGGCTTAGGGTACGGCTTAGGGTACGGGTTCTGGGAGGGCTTCTGGTACGGCGTAGGGTATGGGTTAGGGTTAGGGTTAGGGTTAGTGTTAGGGTTAGGGCTCGTTTTAGGGTATTGGTTAGGATTAGGGTACGTGTTAGGGTTAGGGTAGGGTTTTGGGTTAGGGTACGCGTTAGTGTTAGGGTAGTTATTAAACCTATCCCAGTCTCTAGATACCCCTTAGCACGTATAGGAATATTATTTGGAGGTCCAGCCATGGAGAAGAGTTTAGACTCTAGGATAAGATAAGGAACACACCCATTATAAAGAAATCACATTAGGATTCTCTTTTTAAGCTGATCCTTAAAACACTAGTGCTTAGGAAATCTATTGGAGGCAGAAGCAGTCAACGGTAGCCTAGGGTTAGGGTTAGGCTTAGGGTACGGCTTAGGGTACGGCTTAGGGTACGGGTTCGGGGAGGGCTTCGGGTACGGCGTAGGGTATGGGTTAGGGTTAGGGTTAGTGTTAGGGTTAGGGCTCGGTTTAGGGTATTGGTTAGGAAGAGGGTACGTGTTAGGGTTAGGGTAGGGGTTAGGGTTAGGGTACGCGTTAGTGTTAGGGTAGTTATTAAACCTATCCCACTCTCTAGATACCCCTTAGCACGTAAAGGAATATTATTTGGATGTCCAGCCATGGAGAAGAGTTTAGACACTAGGATAAGATAAGGAACACACCCATTATAAAGAAATCACATTAGGATTCTCTTTTTAAGCTGTTCCTTAAAACACTAGTGCTTAGGAAATCTATTGGAGGCAGAAGAAGTCAAGGGTAGCCTAGGGTTAGGGTTAGGCTTGGTGTTAGGCTTAGGGTACGGCTTAGGGTACGGGTTCGGGGAGGGGTTCGGGTACGGCGTAGGGTATGGTTTAGGGTTAGGGTTAGGGTTAGTGTTAGGGTTAGGGCTCCGTTTAGGGTACGTGTTAGGAGTAGGGTACATGTTAGGGTTAGGGTAGGGGTTAGGGTTAGGGTACGCGTTAGTGTTAGGGTAGTTATTAAACCTATCCCACTCTCTAGATACACCTTAGCACGTAAAGGAATATTATTTGGGGGTTCAGCCATGGAGAAGAGTTCAGACACTAGAATAAGATAAGGAACACACCCATTATAAAGAAATCACAATAGGATTCTCTTTTTAAGCTGTTCCTTAAAACACTAGTGCTTAGGAAATCTATTGGAGGCAGAAGCAGTCAAGGGTAGCCTAGGGTTAGGGTTAGGCTTAGGGTACGGCTTAGGGTACGGCTTAGGGTATGGGTTCGGGGAGGGCTTCGGGTAAGGCGTAGGGTATGGGTTAGGGTTAGGGTTAGGGTTAGTGTTAGGGTTAGGGCTCGGTTTAGGGTACGGGTTAGGATTCGGGTACATGTTAGGTTTAGGGTAGGGGTAGGGTTAGGTTTCGCGTTAGGGTTAGGGTAGTTATTAAACCTATCCCACTCTCTAGATACACCTTAGCACGTAAAGGAATATTATTTGGGGGTCCAGCCATGGAGAAGAGTTTAGACACTAGGATAAGATAAGGAACACACCCATTATAAAGAAATCACATTAGGATTCTCTTTTTAAGCTGTTCCTTAAAACACTAGTGCTTAGGAAATCTATTGGAGGCAGAAGCAGTCAAGGGAAGCCTAGGGTTAGGGTTAGGCTTAGGGTACGGCTTAGGGTAAGGCTTAGGGTATGGGTTCGGGGAGGGCTTCTGGTACGGCGTAGGGTATTGGTTAGGGTTAGGGTTAGTGTTAGGGTTAGGGCTCGGTTTAGGGTATTGGTTAGGATTAGGGTACGTGTTAGGGTTAGGGTAGGGGTTAGGGTTAGGGTACGCGTTAGTGTTAGGTTAGTTATTAAACCTATCCCACTCTCTAGATACCCCTTAGCACGTAAAGGAATATTATTTGGAGGTCCAGCCATGGAGAAGAGTTTAGACACTAGGATAAGATAAGGACACACCCATTATAAAGAAATCACATTAGGATTCTCTTTTTAAGCTGTTCCTTAAAACTCTAGTGCTTAGGAAATCTATTGGACGCAGAAGCATTCAAGAGTAGCCTAGGGTTAGGGTTAGGCTTAGGGTACGGCTTAGGGTACGGCTTAGGGTACGGGTTCGGGGAAGGGTTCGGGAACGGCGTAGGGTATGGGATAGGGTTAGGGTTAGGGTTAGTGTTAGGGTTAGGGCTCGGTTTAGGGTACGGGTTAGGATTAGGGTACATGTTAGGGTTAGGGTAGGGGTTAGGGTTAGGGTACGCGTTAGGGTTAGGGTAGTTATTAAACCTATCCCACTCTCTAGATACCCCTTAGCACGTAAAGGAATATTATTTGGAGTTCCAGCCATGGAGAAGAGTTTAGACACTAGGATAAGATAAGGAACACACCCATTATAAAGAAATCACATTAGGATTCTCTTTTTAAGCTGTTCCTTAAAACACTAGTGCTTAGGAAATTTATTGGAGGCAGAAGCAGTCAAGGGTAGCCTAGGGTTAGGGTTAGGCTTAGGGTACGGCTTAGGGTACGGCTTAGGGTACGGGTTCGGGGAGGGTTTCGGGTACGGCGTAGGATATGGGTTAGGGTTAGGGTTAGGGTTAGTGTTAGGGTTAGGGCTCGGTTTAGGCTACGGGTTAGGATTAGGGTACGTGTTAGGGTTAGGGTAGGGTTTAGGGTTAGGGTACGCGTTAGTGTTAGGGTAGTTATTAAACCTATCCCACTCTCTAGATACCCCTTAGCACGTAAAGGAATATTATTTGGGGGTTCAGCCATGGAGAAGAGTTCAGACACTAGAATAAGATAAGGAACACACCCATTATAAAGAAATCACAATAGGATTCTCTTTTTAAGCTGTTCCTTAAAACACTAGTGCTTAGGAAATCTATTGGAGGCAGAAGCAGTCAAGGGTAGCCTAGGGTTAGGGTTAGGCTTAGGGTACGGCTTAGGGTACGGCTTAGGGTATGGGTTCGGGGAGGGCTTCGGGTAAGGCGTAGGGTATGGGTTAGGGTTAGGTTTAGGGTTAGTGTTAGGGTTAGGGCTCGGTTTAGGGTACGGGTTAGGATTCGGGTACATGTTAGGTTTAGGGTAGGGGTAGGGTTAGGGTACGCGTTAGGGTTAGGGTAGTTATTAAACCTATCCCACTCTCTAGATACACCTTAGCACGTAAAGGAATATTATTTGGGGGTCCAGCCATGGAGAAGAGTTTAGACACTAGGATAAGATAAGGAACACACCCATTATAAAGAAATCACATTAGGATTCTCTTTTTAAGCTGTTCCTTAAAACACTAGTGCTTAGGAAATCTATTGGAGGCAGAAGCAGTCAAGGGAAGCCTAGGGTTAGGGTTAGGCTTAGGGTACGGCTTAGGGTAAGGCTTAGGGTATGGGTTCGGGGAGGGCTTCTGGTACGGCGTAGGGTATTGGTTAGGGTTAGGGTTAGTGTTAGGGTTAGGGCTCGGTTTAGGGTATTGGTTAGGATTAGGGTACGTGTTAGGGTTAGGGTAGGGGTTAGCGTTAGGGTACGTGTTAGTGTTAGGGTAGTTATTAAACCTATCCCAGTCTCTAGATACCCCTTAGCACGTAAAAGAATATTATTTGGAGGTCCAGCCATGGAGAAGAGTTTAGACACTAGGATAAGATAAGGAACACACCCATTATAAAGAAATCACATTAGGATTCTCTTTTTAAGCTGTTCCTTAAAACACTAGTGCTTAGGAAATCTATTGGAGGCAGAAGCATTCAAGGGTAGCCTAGGGTTAGGGTGAGGCTTAGGGTTAGGCTTAGGGTACGGCATGGGGTACGGGTTCGGGGAGGGGTTCGGGAACGGCGTAGGGTATGGGTTAGGGTTAGGGTTAGGGTTAGTGTTAGGGTTAGGGCTCGGTTTAGGGTACGGGTTAGGATTAGGGTACATGTTAGGGTTAGGGTAGGGGTTAGGGTTAGGGTACGCGTTAGTGTTAGGGTAGTTATTAAACCTATCCCAGTCTCTAGATACCCCTTAGCATGTAAAGGAATATTATTTGGAGGTCCAGCCATGGAGAAGAGTTTAGACACTAGGATAAGATAAGGAACACACCCATTATAAAGAAATCACATTAGGATTCTCTTTTTAAGCTGTTCCTTAAAACACTAGTGCTTAGGAAATCTATTGGAGGCAGAAGCAGTCAAGGGTAACCAAGGGTTAGGGTTAGGCTTGGGGTTAGGCTTAGGGTACGGCTTAGGGTACGGGTTTGGGGAGGGGTTCGGGTATGGCGTAGGGTATGGGTTAGGGTTAGGGTTAGGGTTAGTGTTAGGGTTAGGGCTCGGTTTAGGGTATTGGTTAGGATTAGGGTACGTGTTAGGGTTAGGGTAGGGGTTAGGGTTAGGGTACGCGTTAGTGTTAGGGTAGTTATTAAACCTATCCCACTCTCTAGATACCCCTTAGCACGTAAAGGAATATTATTTGGAGGTCCAGCCATGGAGAAGAGTTTAGACACTAGGATAAGATAAGGACACACCCATTATAAAGAAATCACATTAGGATTCTCTTTTTAAGCTGTTCCTTAAAACTCTAGTGCTTAGGAAATCTATTGGAGGCAGAAGCATTCAAGAGTAGCCTAGGGTTAGGGTTAGGCTTAGGGTACGGCTTAGGGTACGGCTTAGGGTACGGGTTCGGGGAAGGGTTCGGGAACGGCGTAGGGTATGGGATAGGGTTAGGGTTAGGGTTAGTGTTAGGGTTAGGGCTCGGTTTAGGGTACGGGTTAGGATTAGGGTACATGTTAGGGTTAGGGTAGGGGTTAGGGTTAGGGTACGCGTTAGGGTTACGGTAGTTATTAAACCTATCCCACTCTCTAGATACCCCTTAGCACGTAAAGGAATATTATTTGGAGTTCCAGCCATGGAGAAGAGTTTAGACACTAGGATAAGATAAGGAACACACCCATTATAAAGAAATCACATTAGGATTCTCTTTTTAAGCTGTTCCTTAAAACACTAGTGCTTAGGAAATCTATTGGAGGCAGAAGCAGTCAAGGGTAGCCTAGGGTTAGGGTTAGGCTTAGGGTACGGCTTAGGGTACGGCTTAGGGTACGGGTTCGGGGAGGGTTTCGGGTACGGCGTAGGATATGGGTTAGGGTTAGGGTTAGGGTTAGTGTTAGGGTTAGGGCTCGGTTTAGGGTATTGGTTAGGATTAGGGTACGTGTTAGGGTTAGGGTAGGGGTTAGGGTTAGGGTACGCGTTAGTGTTAGGGTAGTTATTAAACCTATCGCACTCTCTAGATACCCCTTAGCACGTAAAGGAATATTATTTGGAGGTCCAGCCATGGAGAAGAGTTTAGACACTAGGATAAGATAAGGAACACACCCATTATAAAGAAATCACATTAGGATTCTCTTTTTAAGCTGTTCCTTAAAACACTAGTGCTTAGGAAATCTATTGGAGGCAGAAGCAGTCAAGGGTAGCCGAGGGTTAGGGTTAGGCTTGGTGTTAGGCTTAGGGTACGGCTTAGGGTACGGGTTCGGGGAGGGGTTCGGGTACGGCGTAGGGTATGGGTTAGGGTTAGGGTTAGGGTTAGTGTTAGGGTTAGGGCTCCGTTTAGGGTACGTGTTAGGAGTAGGGTACATGTTAGGGTTAGGGTAGGGGTTAGGGTTAGGGTATGCGTTAGGGTTAGGGTACTTATTAAACCTATCCCACTCTCTAGATACACCTTAGCACGTAAAGGAATATTATTTGGGGGTCCAGCCATGGAGAAGAGTTTAGACACTAGGATAAGATAAGGAACACACCCATTATAAAGAAATCACAATAGGATTCTCTTTTTAAGCTGTTCCTTAAAACACTAGTGCTTAGGAAATCTATTGGAGGCAGAAGCAGTCAAGGGTAGCCTAGGGTTAGGGTTAGGCTTAGGGTACGGCTTAGGGTACGGCTTAGGGTACGGGTTCGGGGAGGGCTTCGGGTAAGGCGTAGGGTATGGGTTAGGGTTAGGGTTAGGGTTAGTGTTAGGGTTAGGGCTCGGTTTAGGGTATTGGTTAGGATTAGGGTACATGTTAGGGTTAGGGTAGGGGTTAGCGTTAGGGTACGCGTTAGTGTTAGGGTAGTTATTAAACCTATCCCAGTCTCTAGATACCCCTTAGCACGTAAAAGAATATTATTTGGAGGTCCAGCCATGGAGAAGATTTTAGACACTAGGATAAGATAAGGAACACACCCATTATAAAGAAATCACATTAGGATTCTCTTTTTAAGCTGTTCCTTAAAACACTAGTGCTTAGGAAATCTATTGGAGGCAGAAGCATTCAAGGGTAGCGTAGGGTTAGGGTTAGGCTTAGGGTTAGGCTTAGGGTACGGCTTAGGGTACGGGTTCGGGGAGGGGTTCGGGAACGGCGTAGGGTATGGGTTAGGGTTAGTGTTAGGGTTAGTGTTAGGGTTAGGGCTCGGTTTAGGGTACGGGTTAGGATTAGGGTACATGTTAGGGTTAGGGTAGGGGTTAGGGTTAGGGTACGCGTTAGTGTTAGGGTAGTTATTAAACCTATCCCAGTCTCTAGATACCCCTTAGCATGTAAAGGAATATTATTTGGAGGTCCAGCCATGGAGAAGAGTTTAGACACTAGGATAAGATAAGGAACACACCCATTATAAAGAAATCACATTAGGATTCTCTTTTTAAGCTGTTCCTTAAAACACTAGTGCTTAGGAAATCTATTGGAGGCAGAAGCAGTCAAGGGTAACCAAGGGTTAGGGTTAGGCTTGGGGTTAGGCTTAGGGTACGGCTTAGGGTACGGGTTTGGGGAGGGGTTCGGGTATGGCGTAGGGTATGGGTTAGGGTTAGGGTTAGGGTTAGTTTTAGGGTTAGGGCTCGGTTTAGGGTATTGGTTAGGATTAGGGTACGTGTTAGGGTTAGGGTAGGGGTTAGGGTTAGGGTACGCGTTAGTGTTAGGGTAGTTATTAAACCTATCCCACTCTCTAGATACCCCTTAGCACGTAAAGGAATATTATTTGGAGGTCCAGCCATGGAGAAGAGTTTAGACACTAGGATAAGATAAGGACACACCCATTATAAAGAAATCACATTAGGATTCTCTTTTTAAGCTGTTCCTTAAAACTCTAGTGCTTAGGAAATCTATTGGAGGCAGAAGCATTCAAGAGTAGCCTAGGGTTAGGGTTAGGCTTAGGGTACGGCTTAGGGTACGGCTTAGGGTACGGGTTCGGGGAAGGGTTCGGGAACGGCGTAGGGTATGGGATAGGGTTAGGGTTAGGGTTAGTGTTAGGGTTAGGGCTCGGTTTAGGGTACGGGTTAGGATTAGGGTACATGTTAGGGTTAGGGTAGGGGTTAGGGTTAGGGTACGCGTTAGGGTTAGGGTACTTATTAAACCTATCCCACTCTCTAGATACCCCTTAGCACGTAAAGGAATATTATTTGGAGTTCCAGCCATGGAGAAGAGTTTAGACACTAGGATAAGATAAGGAACACACCCATTATAAAGAAATCACATTAGGATTCTCTTTTTAAGCTGTTCCTTAAAACACTAGTGCTTAGGAAATCTATTGGAGGCAGAAGCAGTCAAGGGTAGCCTAGGGTTAGGGTTAGGCTTAGGGTACGGCTTAGGGTACGGCTTAGGGTACGGGTTCGGGGAGGGTTTCGGGTACGGCGTAGGATATGGGTTAGGGTTAGGGTTAGGGTTAGTGTTAGGGTTAGGGCTCGGTTTAGGGTATTGGTTAGGATTAGGGTACGTGTTAGGGTTAGGGTAGGGGTTAGGGTTAGGGTACGCGTTAGTGTTAGGGTAGTTATTAAACCTATCGCACTCTCTAGATACCCCTTAGCACGTAAAGGAATATTATTTGGAGGTCCAGCCATGGAGAAGAGTTTAGACACTAGGATAAGATAAGGAACACACCCATTATAAAGAAATCACATTAGGATTCTCTTTTTAAGCTGTTCCTTAAAACACTAGTGCTTAGGAAATCTATTGGAGGCAGAAGCAGTCAAGGGTAGCCGAGGGTTAGGGTTAGGCTTGGTGTTAGGCTTAGGGTACGGCTTAGGGTACGGGTTCGGGGAGGGGTTCGGGTACGGCGTAGGGTATGGGTTAGGGTTAGGGTTAGGGTTAGTGTTAGGGTTAGGGCTCCGTTTAGGGTACGTGTTAGGAGTAGGGTACATGTTAGGGTTAGGGTAGGGGTTAGGGTTAGGGTATGCGTTAGGGTTAGGGTACTTATTAAACCTATCCCACTCTCTAGATACACCTTAGCACGTAAAGGAATATTATTTGGGGGTCCAGCCATGGAGAAGAGTTTAGACACTAGGATAAGATAAGGAACACACCCATTATAAAGAAATCACAATAGGATTCTCTTTTTAAGCTGTTCCTTAAAACACTAGTGCTTAGGAAATCTATTGGAGGCAGAAGCAGTCAAGGGTAGCCTAGGGTTAGGGTTAGGCTTAGGGTACGGCTTAGGGTACGGCTTAGGGTACGGGTTCGGGGAGGGCTTCGGGTAAGGCGTAGGGTATGGGTTAGGGTTAGGGTTAGGGTTAGTGTTAGGGTTAGGGCTCGGTTTAGGGTATTGGTTAGGATTAGGGTACATGTTAGGGTTAGGGTAGGGGTTAGCGTTAGGGTACGCGTTAGTGTTAGGGTAGTTATTAAACCTATCCCAGTCTCTAGATACCCCTTAGCACGTAAAAGAATATTATTTGGAGGTCCAGCCATGGAGAAGATTTTAGACACTAGGATAAGATAAGGAACACACCCATTATAAAGAAATCACATTAGGATTCTCTTTTTAAGCTGTTCCTTAAAACACTAGTGCTTAGGAAATCTATTGGAGGCAGAAGCATTCAAGGGTAGCGTAGGGTTAGGGTTAGGCTTAGGGTTAGGCTTAGGGTACGGCTTAGGGTACGGGTTCGGGGAGGGGTTCGGGAACGGCGTAGGGTATGGGTTAGGGTTAGTGTTAGGGTTAGTGTTAGGGTTAGGGCTCGGTTTAGGGTACGGGTTAGGATTAGGGTACATGTTAGGGTTAGGGTAGGGGTTAGGGTTAGGGTACGCGTTAGTGTTAGGGTAGTTATTAAACCTATCCCAGTCTCTAGAAACCCCTTAGCACGTAAAGGAATATTATTTGGAGGTCCAGCCATGGAGAAGAGTTTAGACACTAGGATAAGATAAGGAACACACCCATTATAAAGAAATCACATTAGGATTCTCTTTTTAAGCTGTTCCTTAAAACACTAGTGCTTAGGAAATCTATTGGAGGCAGAAGCAGTCAAGGGTAACCAAGGGTTAGGGTTAGGCTTGGGGTTAGGCTTAGGGTACGGCTTAGGGTACGGGTTCGGGGAGGGGTTCGGGTACGGCGTAGGGTATGGGTTAGGGTTAGGGTTAGGGTTAGTGTTAGGGTTACGGCTCGGTTTAGGGTATTGGTTAGGATTAGGGTACGTGTTAGGGTTAGGGTAGGGCTTAGGGTTAGGGTACGCGTTAGGGTTAGGGTAGTTATTAAACCTATCCCACTCTCTAGGTACACCTTAGCACGTAAAGGAATATTATTTGGGGGTCCAGCCATGGAGAAGAGTTCAGACACTAGTATAAGATAAGGAACACACCCATTATAAAGAAGTCACAATAGGATTCTCTTTTTAAGCTGTTCCTTAAAACACTAGTGCTTAGGAAATCTATTGGAGGCAGAAGCAGTCAAGGGTAGCCTAGGGTTAGGGTTAGGCTTAGGGTACGGCTTAGGGTACGGCTTAGGGTACGGGTTCGGGGAGGGCTTCGGGTTAGGCGTAGGGTATGCGTTAGGGTTAGGGTTAGTGTTAGGGTTAGGGCTCGGTTTAGGGTATTGGTTAGGATTAGGGTACGTGTTAGTGTTAGGGTAGGGGTTAGGGTTAGGGTACGCGTTAGTGTTAGGGTAGTTATTAAACCTATCCCACTCTCTAGATACACCTTAGCACGTAAAGGAATATTATTTGGGGGTCCAGCCATGGAGAAGAGTTTAGACACTAGGATAAGATAAGGAACACACCCATTATAAAGAAATCACATTAGGATTCTCTTTTTAAGCTGTTCCTTAAAACACTATTGCTTAGGAAATCTATTGGAGGCAGAAGCAGTCAAGGGTAGCCTAGGTTTAGGGTTAGGCTTAGGGTACGGCTTAGGGTACGGCTTAGGGTACGGGTTCGGGGAGGGCTTCGGGTACGGCGTAGGGTATGGGTTAGGGTTAGGGTTAGGGTTAGTGTTAGGGTTAGGGCTCGGTTTAGGGTATTGGTTAGGATTAGGGTACGTGTTAGGGTTAGGGTAGGGTTTAGGGTTAGGGTACGCGTTAGTGTTAGGGTAGTTATTAAACCTATCCCAGTCTCTAGATACCCCTTAGCACGTATAGGAATATTATTTGGAGGTCCAGCCATGGAGAAGAGTTTAGACACTAGGATAAGTTAAGGACACACCCATTATAAAGAAATCACATTAGGATTCTCTTTTTAAGCTGTTCCTTAAAACACTAGTGCTTAGGAAATCTATTGGAGGCAGAAGCATTCAAGAGTAGCCTAGGGTTAGGGTTAGGCTTAGTGTACGGCATAGGGTACGGCTTAGGGTACGGGTTCGGGGAAGGGTTCGGGAATGGCGTAGGGTATGGTTTAGGGTTAGGGTTAGGGTTAGTGTTAGGGTTAGGGCTCGGTTTAGGGTACGGGTTAGGATTAGGGTACATGTAAGGGTTAGGGTAGGGGTTAGGGTTAGGGTACGCGTTAGGGTTAGGGTAGTTATTAAACCTATCCGACTCTCTAGATACCCCTTAGCACGTAAAGGAATATTATTTGGAGTTCCAGCCATGGAGAAGAGTTTAGACACTAGGATAAGATAAGGAACACACCCATTATAAAGAAATCACATTAGGATTCTCTTTTTAAGCTGTTCCTTAAAACACTAGTGCTTAGGAAATCTATTGGAGGCAGAAGCAGTCAAGGGTAGCCTAGGGTTAGGGTACGGCTTAGGGTACGGCTTAGGGTACGGCTTAGGGTACGGGTTCGGGGAGGGCTTCGGGTACGGCGTAGGGTATGGGTTAGGGTTAGGGTTAGGGTTAGTGTTAGGGTTAGGGCTCGGTTTAGGGTATTGGTTAGGATTAGGGTACGTGTTAGTGTTAGGGTAGGGGTTAGGGTTATTGTACGCGTTAGTGTTAGGGTAGTTATTAAACCTATCCCAGTCTCTAGATACCCCTTAGCACGTAAAGGAATATTATTTGGAGTTCCAGCCATGGAGAAGAGTTTAGACACTAGGATAAGATAAGGAACACACCCATTATAAAGAAATCACATTAGGATTCTCTTTTTAAGCTGTTCCTTAAAACACTAGTTCTTAGGAAATCTATTGGAGGCAGAAGCAGTCAAGGGTAGCCTAGGGTTAGGGTTAGGCTTAGGGTACGGCTTAGGGTACGGCTTAGGGTACGGGTTCGGGGAGGGCTTCGGGTACGGCGTAGGATATGGGTTAGGGTTAGTGTTAGGGTTAGTGTTAGGGTTAGGGCTCGGTTTAGGGTATTGGATAGGATTAGGGTACGTGTTAGGGTTAGGGTAGGGGTTAGGGTTAGGGTACGCGTTAGTGTTAGGTTATTTATTAAACCTATCCCACTCTCTAGATACCCCTTAGCACGTAAAGGAATATTATTTGGAGGTACAGCCATGGAGAAGAGTTTAGACACTAGGATAAGATAAGGAACACACCCATTATAAAGAAATCACATTAGGATTCTCTTTTTAAGCTGTTCCTTAAAACACTAGTGCTTAGGAAATCTATTGGAAGCAGAAGCATTCAAGGGTAGCCTAGGGTTAGGGTTAGGCTTAGGGTTAGGCTTAGGGTACGGCTTAGGGTACGGGTTTGGGGAGGGGTTCGGGAACGGCGTAGGTTTTGGGTTAGGGTTAGGGTTAGGGTTAGTGTTAGGGTTAGGGCTCGGTTTAGGGTACGGGTTAGGATTCGGGTACATGTTAGGGTTAGGGTAGAGGTAGGGTTAGGGTACGCGTTAGGGTTAGGGTAGTTATTAAACCTATCCCACTCTCTAGATACACCTTAGCACGTAAAGGAATATTATTTGGGGGTCCAGCCATGGAGAAGAGTTTAGACACTAGGATAAGATAAGGAACACACCCATTATAAAGAAATCACATTAGGATTCTCTTTTTAAGCTGTTCCTTAAAACACTAGTGCTTAGGAAATCTATTGGAGGCAGAAGCAGTCAAGGGAAGCCTAGGGTTAGGGTTAGGCTTAGGGTACGGCTTAGGGTAAGGCTTAGGGTACGGGTTGGGGAGGGCTTTGGTACGGCGTAGGGTATGGGTTAGGGTTAGGGTTAGTGTTAGGGTTAGGGCTCGGTTTAGGGTATTGGTTAGGATTAGGGTACGTGTTAGGATTAGGGTAGGGGTTAGCGTTAGGGTACGCGATAGTGTTAGGGTAGTTATTAAACCTAACCCAGTCTCTAGATACCCCTTAGCACGTAAAGGAATATTATTTGGAGGTCCAGCTATGGAGAAGAGTTTAGACACTAGGATAAGATAAGGAACACACCCATTATAAAGAAATCACATTAGGATTCTCTTTTTAAGCTGTTCCTTAAAACACTAGTGCTTAGGAAATCTATTGGAGGCAGAAGCATTCAAGGGTAGCCTAGGGTTAGGGTTAGGCATAGGGTTAGGCTTAGGGTACAGCTTAGGGTACGGGTTCGGGGAGGTGTTCGGGAACGGCGTAGGGTATGGGTTAGGGTTAGGGTTAGTGTTAGGGTTAGGGCTCGGTTTAGGGTACGGTTTAGGATTAGGGTACATGTTAGGGTTAGGGTAGGTGTTAGGGTTAGGGTACGCGTTAGGGTTAGGGTAGTTATTAAACCTATCCCACTCTCTAGAGACACCTTAGCACGTAAAGGAATATTATTTGGGGGTCCAGCCATGGAGAAGAGTTTAGACACTAGGATAAGATAAGGAACACACCCATTATAAAGAAATCACATTAGGATTCTCTTTTTAAGCTGTTCCTTAAAACACTAGTGCTTAGGAAATCTATTGGAGGCAGAAGCAGTCAAGGGTAGCCTAGGTTTAGGGTTAGGCTTAGGGTACGGCTTAGGGTACGGGTTCGGGGAGGGCTTCGGGTACGGCGTAGGGTATGGGTTAGGGTTAGTGTTAGGGTTAGTGTTAGGGTTAGGGCTCGGTTTAGGGTATTGGTTAGGATTAGGGTACGTGTTAGGGTTAGGGTATGGTTTAGGGTTAGGGTACGCGTTAGTGTTAGGGTAGTTATTAAACCTATCCCAGTCTCTAGATACCCCTTAGCACGTATAGGAATATTATTTGGAGGTCCAGCCATGGAGAAGAGTTTAGACACTAGGATAAGATAAGGACACACCCATTATAAAGAAATCACATTAGGATTCTCTTTTTAAGCTGTTCCTTAAAACACTAGTGCTTAGGAAATCTATTGGAGGCAGAAGCATTCAACAGTAGCCTAGGGTTAGGGTTAGGCTTAGTTTACGGCATAGGGTACGGCTTAGGGTACGGGTTCGGGGAGGGCTTCGGGTACGGCGTAGGGTATGGTTTAGGGTTAGGGTTAGGGTTAGTGTTAGGGTTAGGGCTCGGTTTAGGGTACGGGTTAGGATTAGGGTACATGTAAGGGTTAGGGTAGTGGTTAGGGTTAGGGTACGCGTTAGGGTTAGGGTAGTTATTAAACCTATCCGACTCTCTAGATACCCCTTAGCACGTAAAGGAATATTATTTGGAGTTCCAGCCATGGAGAAGAGTTTAGACACTAAGATAAGATAAGGAACACACCCATTATAAAGAAATCACATTAGGATTCTCTTTTTAAGCTGTTCCTTAAAACACTAGTGCTTAGGAAATCTATTGGAGGCAGAAGCAGTCAAGGGTAGCCTAGGGTTAGGGTTAGGTTTAGGGTACGGCTTAGGGTACGGCTTAGGGTACGGGTTCGGGGAGGGCTTCGGGTACGGCGTAGGGTATGGGTTAGGGTTAGGGTTAGGGTTAGTGTTAGGGTTAGGGCTCGGTTTAGGGTATTGGTTAGGATTAGGGTACGTGTTAGTGTTAGGGTAGGGGTTAGTGTTATGGTACGCGTTAGTGTTAGGGTAGTTATTAAACCTATCCCAGTCTCTAGATACCCCTTAGCACGTAAAGGAATATTATTTGGAGGTCCAGCCATGGAGAAGAGTTTAGACTCTAGGATAAGATAAGGAACACACCCATTATAAAAAATCACATTAGGATTCTCTTTTTAAATTGTTCCTTAAAACACTAGTGCCTAGGAAATCTATTGGAGGCAGAAGCAGTCAAGGGTAGCCTAGGGTTAGGGTTAGGCTTAGGGTACGGCTTAGGGTACGGCTTAGGGTACGGGTTCGGGGAGGGCTTCGGGTAGGGCGTAGGGTATGGGTTAGGGTTAGGGTTAGGGTAAGTGTTAGGGTTAGGGCTCGGTTTAGGGTATTGGTTAGGATTAGGGTATGTGTTAGGGTTAGGGTAGGGGTTAGGGTTAGGGTACGCGTTAGTGTTAGGGTAGTTATTAAACCTATCCCACTCTCTAGATACCCCTTAGCACGTAAAGGAATATTATTTGGAGGTCCAGCCATGGAGAAGAGTTTAGACACTAGGATAAGATAAGGACACACCCATTATAAAGAAATCACATTAGGATTCTCTTTTTAAGCTGTTCCTTAAAACACTAGTGCTTAGGAAATCTATTGGAGGCAGAAGCATTCAAGAGTAGCCTAGGGTTAGGGTTAGGCTTAGGGTACGGCTTAGGGTACGGCTTAGGGTACGGGTTCGGGGAAGGGTTCGGGAACGGCGTAGGGTATGGGTTAGGGTTAGGGTTAGGGTTAGTGTTAGGGTTAGGGCTCGGTTTAGGTTACGGATTAGGATTAGGGTACATGTTAGGGTTAGGGTAGGGGTTAGGGTTAGGGTACGCGTTAGGGTTAGGGTAGTTATTAAACCTATCCCACTCTCTAGATACCCCTTAGCACGTAAAGGAATATTATTTGGAGTTCCAGCCATGGAGAAGAGTTTAGACACTAGGATAAGATAAGGAACACACCCATTATAAAGAAATCACATTAGGATTCTCTTTTTAAGCTGTTCCTTAAAACACTAGTTCTTAGGAAATCTATTGGAGGCAGAAGCAGTCAAGGGTAGCCTAGGGTTAGGGTTAGGCTTAGGGTACGGCTTAGGGTACGGCTTAGTGTACGGGTTCGGGGAGGGCTTCGGGTACGGCGTAGGATATGGGTTAGGGTTAGTGTTAGGGTTAGTGTTAGGGTTAGGGCTCGGTTTAGGGTATTGGATAGGATTAGGGTACGTGTTAGGGTTAGGGTAGGGGTTAGGGTTAGGGTACGCGTTAGTGTTACGTTATTTATTAAACATATCCCACTCTCTAGATACCCCTTAGCACGTAAAGGAATATTATTTGGAGGTACAGCCATGGAGAAGAGTTTAGACACTAGGATAAGATAAGGAACACACCCATTATAAAGAAATCACATTAGGATTCTCTTTTTAAGCTGTTCCTTAAAACACTAGTGCTTAGGAAATCTATTGGAGGCAGAAGCATTCAAGGGTAGCCTAGGGTTAGGGTTAGGCTTAGGGTTAGGCTTAGGGTACGGCTTAGGGTACGGGTTTGGGGAGGGGTTCGGGAACGGCGTAGGTTTTGGGTTAGGGTTAGGGTTAGGGTTAGTGTTAGGGTTAGGGCTCGGTTTAGGGTACGGGTTAGGATTCGGGTACATGTTAGGGTTAGGGTAGGGGTAGGGTTAGGGTACGCGTTAGGGTTAGGGTAGTTATTAAACCTATCCCACTCTCTAGATACACCTTAGCACGTAAAGGAATATTATTTGGGGGTCCAGCCATGGAGAAGAGTTTAGACACTAGGATAAGATAAGGAACACACCCATTATAAAGAAATCACATTAGGATTCTCTTTTTAAGCTGTTCCTTAAAACACTAGTGCTTAGGAAATCTATTGGAGGCAGAAGCAGTCAAGGGAAGCCTAGGGTTAGGGTTAGGCTTAGGGTACGGCTTAGGGTACGGGTTGGGGAGGGCTTTGGTACGGCGTAGGGTATGGGTTAGGGTTAGGGTTAGTGTTAGGGTTAGGGCTCGGTGTAGGGTATTGGTTAGGATTAGGGTACGTGTTAGGATTAGGGTAGGGGTTAGCGTTAGGGTACGCGATAGTGTTAGGGTAGTTATTAAACCTAACCCAGTCTCTAGATACCTCTTAGCACGTAAAGGAATATTATTTGGAGGTCCAGCCATGGAGAAGAGTTTAGACACTAGGATAAGATAAGGAACACACCCAATATAAAGAAATCACATTAGGGTTCTCTTTTTAAGTTGTTCCTTAAAACACTAGTGCTTAGGAAATCTATTGGAGGCAGAAGCAGTCAAGGGTAGCCTAGGTTTAGGGTTAGGCTTAGGGTACGGATTAGGGTACGGCTTAGGGTACGGGTTCTGGGAGGGCTTCTGGTACGGCGTAGGGTATGGGTTAGGGTTAGGGTTAGGGTTAGTGTTAGGGTTAGGGCTCGTTTTAGGGTATTGGTTAGGATTAGGGTACGTGTTAGGGTTAGGGTAGGGTTTTGGGTTAGGGTACGCGTTAGTGTTAGGGTAGTTATTAAACCTATCCCAGTCTCTAGATACCCCTTAGCACGTATAGGAATATTATTTGGAGGTCCAGCCATGGAGAAGAGTTTAGACTCTAGGATAAGATAAGGAACACACCCATTATAAAGAAATCACATTAGGATTCTCTTTTTAAGCTGATCCTTAAAACACTAGTGCTTAGGAAATCTATTGGAGGCAGAAGCAGCCAAGGGTAGCCTAGGGTTAGGGTTAGGCTTAGGGTACGGCTTAGGGTACGGCTTAGGGTACGGGTTCGGGGAGGGCTTCGGGTACGGCGTAGGGTATGGGTTAGGGTTAGGGTTAGTGTTAGGGTTAGGGCTCGGTTTAGGGTATTGGTTAGGAAGAGGGTACGTGTTAGGGTTAGGGTAGGGGTTAGGGTTAGGGTACGCGTTAGTGTTAGGGTAGTTATTAAACCTATCCCACTCTCTAGATACCCCTTAGCACGTAAAGGAATATTATTTGGATGTCCAGCCATGGAGAAGAGTTTAGACACTAGGATAAGATAAGGAACACACCCATTATAAAGAAATCACATTAGGATTCTCTTTTTAAGCTGTTCCTTAAAACACTAGTGCTTAGGAAATCTATTGGAGGCAGAAGAAGTCAAGGGTAGCCTAGGGTTAGGGTTAGGCTTGGTGTTAGGCTTAGGGTACGGCTTAGGGTACGGGTTCGGGGAGGGGTTCGGGTACGGCGTAGGGTATGGTTTAGGGTTAGGGTTAGGGTTAGTGTTAGGGTTAGGGCTCCGTTTAGGGTACGTGTTAGGAGTAGGGTACATGTTAGGGTTAGGGTAGGGGTTAGGGTTAGGGTACGCGTTAGTGTTAGGGTAGTTATTAAACCTATCCCACTCTCTAGATACACCTTAGCACGTAAAGGAATATTATTTGGGGGTTCAGCCATGGAGAAGAGTTCAGACACTAGAATAAGATAAGGAACACACCCATTATAAAGAAATCACAATAGGATTCTCTTTTTAAGCTGTTCCTTAAAACACTAGTGCTTAGGAAATCTATTGGAGGCAGAAGCAGTCAAGGGTAGCCTAGGGTTAGGGTTAGGCTTAGGGTACGGCTTAGGGTACGGCTTAGGGTATGGGTTCGGGGAGGGCTTCGGGTAAGGCGTAGGGTATGGGTTAGGGTTAGGGTTAGGGTTAGTGTTAGGGTTAGGGCTCGGTTTAGGGTACGGGTTAGGATTCGGGTACATGTTAGGTTTAGGGTAGGGGTAGGGTTAGGTTTCGCGTTAGGGTTAGGGTAGTTATTAAACCTATCCCACTCTCTAGATACACCTTAGCACGTAAAGGAATATTATTTGGGGGTCCAGCCATGGAGAAGAGTTTAGACACTAGGATAAGATAAGGACACACCCATTATAAAGAAATCACATTAGGATTCTCTTTTTAAGCTGTTCCTTAAAACTCTAGTGCTTAGGAAATCTATTGGACGCAGAAGCATTCAAGAGTAGCCTAGGGTTAGGGTTAGGCTTAGGGTACGGCTTAGGGTACGGCTTAGGGTACGGGTTCGGGGAAGGGTTCGGGAACGGCGTAGGGTATGGGATAGGGTTAGGGTTAGGGTTAGTGTTAGGGTTAGGGCTCGGTTTAGGGTACGGGTTAGGATTAGGGTACATGTTAGGGTTAGGGTAGGGGTTAGGGTTAGGGTACGCGTTAGGGTTAGGGTAGTTATTAAACCTATCCCACTCTCTAGATACCCCTTAGCACGTAAAGGAATATTATTTGGAGTTCCAGCCATGGAGAAGAGTTTAGACACTAGGATAAGATAAGGAACACACCCATTATAAAGAAATCACATTAGGATTCTCTTTTTAAGCTGTTCCTTAAAACACTAGTGCTTAGGAAATTTATTGGAGGCAGAAGCAGTCAAGGGTAGCCTAGGGTTAGGGTTAGGCTTAGGGTACGGCTTAGGGTACGGCTTAGGGTACGGGTTCGGGGAGGGTTTCGGGTACGGCGTAGGATATGGGTTAGGGTTAGGGTTAGGGTTAGTGTTAGGGTTAGGGCTCGGTTTAGGCTACGGGTTAGGATTAGGGTACGTGTTAGGGTTAGGGTAGGGTTTAGGGTTAGGGTACGCGTTAGTGTTAGGGTAGTTATTAAACCTATCCCACTCTCTAGATACCCCTTAGCACGTAAAGGAATATTATTTGGGGGTTCAGCCATGGAGAAGAGTTCAGACACTAGAATAAGATAAGGAACACACCCATTATAAAGAAATCACAATAGGATTCTCTTTTTAAGCTGTTCCTTAAAACACTAGTGCTTAGGAAATCTATTGGAGGCAGAAGCAGTCAAGGGTAGCCTAGGGTTAGGGTTAGGCTTAGGGTACGGCTTAGGGTACGGCTTAGGGTATGGGTTCGGGGAGGGCTTCGGGTAAGGCGTAGGGTATGGGTTAGGGTTAGGTTTAGGGTTAGTGTTAGGGTTAGGGCTCGGTTTAGGGTACGGGTTAGGATTCGGGTACATGTTAGGTTTAGGGTAGGGGTAGGGTTAGGGTACGCGTTAGGGTTAGGGTAGTTATTAAACCTATCCCACTCTCTAGATACACCTTAGCACGTAAAGGAATATTATTTGGGGGTCCAGCCATGGAGAAGAGTTTAGACACTAGGATAAGATAAGGAACACACCCATTATAAAGAAATCACATTAGGATTCTCTTTTTAAGCTGTTCCTTAAAACACTAGTGCTTAGGAAATCTATTGGAGGCAGAAGCAGTCAAGGGAAGCCTAGGGTTAGGGTTAGGCTTAGGGTACGGCTTAGGGTAAGGCTTAGGGTATGGGTTCGGGGAGGGCTTCTGGTATGGCGTAGGGTATTGGTTAGGGTTAGGGTTAGTGTTAGGGTTAGGGCTCGGTTTAGGGTATTGGTTAGGATTAGGGTACGTGTTAGGGTTAGGGTAGGGGTTAGCGTTAGGGTACGTGTTAGTGTTAGGGTAGTTATTAAACCTATCCCAGTCTCTAGATACCCCTTAGCACGTAAAAGAATATTATTTGGAGGTCCAGCCATGGAGAAGAGTTTAGACACTAGGATAAGATAAGGAACACACCCATTATAAAGAAATCACATTAGGATTCTCTTTTTAAGCTGTTCCTTAAAACACTAGTGCTTAGGAAATCTATTGGAGGCAGAAGCATTCAAGGGTAGCCTAGGGTTAGGGTGAGGCTTAGGGTTAGGCTTAGGGTACGGCATGGGGTACGGGTTCGGGGAGGGGTTCGGGAACGGCGTAGGGTATGGGTTAGGGTTAGGGTTAGGGTTAGTGTTAGGGTTAGGGCTCGGTTTAGGGTACGGGTTAGGATTAGGGTACATGTTAGGGTTAGGGTAGGGGTTAGGGTTAGGGTACGCGTTAGTGTTAGGGTAGTTATTAAACCTATCCCAGTCTCTAGATACCCCTTAGCATGTAAAGGAATATTATTTGGAGGTCCAGCCATGGAGAAGAGTTTAGACACTAGGATAAGATAAGGAACACACCCATTATAAAGAAATCACATTAGGATTCTCTTTTTAAGCTGTTCCTTAAAACACTAGTGCTTAGGAAATCTATTGGAGGCAGAAGCAGTCAAGGGTAACCAAGGGTTAGGGTTAGGCTTGGGGTTAGGCTTAGGGTACGGCTTAGGGTACGGGTTTGGGGAGGGGTTCGGGTATGGCGTAGGGTATGGGTTAGGGTTAGGGTTAGGGTTAGTGTTAGGGTTAGGGCTCGGTTTAGGGTATTGGTTAGGATTAGGGTACGTGTTAGGGTTAGGGTAGGGGTTAGGGTTAGGGTACGCGTTAGTGTTAGGGTAGTTATTAAACCTATCCCACTCTCTAGATACCCCTTAGCACGTAAAGGAATATTATTTGGAGGTCCAGCCATGGAGAAGAGTTTAGACACTAGGATAAGATAAGGACACACCCATTATAAAGAAATCACATTAGGATTCTCTTTTTAAGCTGTTCCTTAAAACTCTAGTGCTTAGGAAATCTATTGGAGGCAGAAGCATTCAAGAGTAGCCTAGGGTTAGGGTTAGGCTTAGGGTACGGCTTAGGGTACGGCTTAGGGTACGGGTTCGGGGAAGGGTTCGGGAACGGCGTAGGGTATGGGATAGGGTTAGGGTTAGGGTTAGTGTTAGGGTTAGGGCTCGGTTTAGGGTACGGGTTAGGATTAGGGTACATGTTAGGGTTAGGGTAGGGGTTAGGGTTAGGGTACGCGTTAGGGTTACGGTAGTTATTAAACCTATCCCACTCTCTAGATACCCCTTAGCACGTAAAGGAATATTATTTGGAGTTCCAGCCATGGAGAAGAGTTTAGACACTAGGATAAGATAAGGAACACACCCATTATAAAGAAATCACATTAGGATTCTCTTTTTAAGCTGTTCCTTAAAACACTAGTGCTTAGGAAATCTATTGGAGGCAGAAGCAGTCAAGGGTAGCCTAGGGTTAGGGTTAGGCTTAGGGTACGGCTTAGGGTACGGCTTAGGGTACGGGTTCGGGGAGGGTTTCGGGTACGGCGTAGGATATGGGTTAGGGTTAGGGTTAGGGTTAGTGTTAGGGTTAGGGCTCGGTTTAGGGTATTGGTTAGGATTAGGGTACGTGTTAGGGTTAGGGTAGGGGTTAGGGTTAGGGTACGCGTTAGTGTTAGGGTAGTTATTAAACCTATCGCACTCTCTAGATACCCCTTAGCACGTAAAGGAATATTATTTGGAGGTCCAGCCATGGAGAAGAGTTTAGACACTAGGATAAGATAAGGAACACACCCATTATAAAGAAATCACATTAGGATTCTCTTTTTAAGCTGTTCCTTAAAACACTAGTGCTTAGGAAATCTATTGGAGGCAGAAGCAGTCAAGGGTAGCCGAGGGTTAGGGTTAGGCTTGGTGTTAGGCTTAGGGTACGGCTTAGGGTACGGGTTCGGGGAGGGGTTCGGGTACGGCGTAGGGTATGGGTTAGGGTTAGGGTTAGGGTTAGTGTTAGGGTTAGGGCTCCGTTTAGGGTACGTGTTAGGAGTAGGGTACATGTTAGGGTTAGGGTAGGGGTTAGGGTTAGGGTATGCGTTAGGGTTAGGGTACTTATTAAACCTATCCCACTCTCTAGATACACCTTAGCACGTAAAGGAATATTATTTGGGGGTCCAGCCATGGAGAAGAGTTTAGACACTAGGATAAGATAAGGAACACACCCATTATAAAGAAATCACAATAGGATTCTCTTTTTAAGCTGTTCCTTAAAACACTAGTGCTTAGGAAATCTATTGGAGGCAGAAGCAGTCAAGGGTAGCCTAGGGTTAGGGTTAGGCTTAGGGTACGGCTTAGGGTACGGCTTAGGGTACGGGTTCGGGGAGGGCTTCGGGTAAGGCGTAGGGTATGGGTTAGGGTTAGGGTTAGGGTTAGTGTTAGGGTTAGGGCTCGGTTTAGGGTATTGGTTAGGATTAGGGTACATGTTAGGGTTAGGGTAGGGGTTAGCGTTAGGGTACGCGTTAGTGTTAGGGTAGTTATTAAACCTATCCCAGTCTCTAGATACCCCTTAGCACGTAAAAGAATATTATTTGGAGGTCCAGCCATGGAGAAGATTTTAGACACTAGGATAAGATAAGGAACACACCCATTATAAAGAAATCACATTAGGATTCTCTTTTTAAGCTGTTCCTTAAAACACTAGTGCTTAGGAAATCTATTGGAGGCAGAAGCATTCAAGGGTAGCGTAGGGTTAGGGTTAGGCTTAGGGTTAGGCTTAGGGTACGGCTTAGGGTACGGGTTCGGGGAGGGGTTCGGGAACGGCGTAGGGTATGGGTTAGGGTTAGTGTTAGGGTTAGTGTTAGGGTTAGGGCTCGGTTTAGGGTACGGGTTAGGATTAGGGTACATGTTAGGGTTAGGGTAGGGGTTAGGGTTAGGGTACGCGTTAGTGTTAGGGTAGTTATTAAACCTATCCCAGTCTCTAGATACCCCTTAGCATGTAAAGGAATATTATTTGGAGGTCCAGCCATGGAGAAGAGTTTAGACACTAGGATAAGATAAGGAACACACCCATTATAAAGAAATCACATTAGGATTCTCTTTTTAAGCTGTTCCTTAAAACACTAGTGCTTAGGAAATCTATTGGAGGCAGAAGCAGTCAAGGGTAACCAAGGGTTAGGGTTAGGCTTGGGGTTAGGCTTAGGGTACGGCTTAGGGTACGGGTTTGGGGAGGGGTTCGGGTATGGCGTAGGGTATGGGTTAGGGTTAGGGTTAGGGTTAGTTTTAGGGTTAGGGCTCGGTTTAGGGTATTGGTTAGGATTAGGGTACGTGTTAGGGTTAGGGTAGGGGTTAGGGTTAGGGTACGCGTTAGTGTTAGGGTAGTTATTAAACCTATCCCACTCTCTAGATACCCCTTAGCACGTAAAGGAATATTATTTGGAGGTCCAGCCATGGAGAAGAGTTTAGACACTAGGATAAGATAAGGACACACCCATTATAAAGAAATAACATTAGGATTCTCTTTTTAAGCTGTTCCTTAAAACTCTAGTGCTTAGGAAATCTATTGGAGGCAGAAGCATTCAAGAGTAGCCTAGGGTTAGGGTTAGGCTTAGGGTACGGCTTAGGGTACGGCTTAGGGTACGGGTTCGGGGAAGGGTTCGGGAACGGCGTAGGGTATGGGATAGGGTTAGGGTTAGGGTTAGTGTTAGGGTTAGGGCTCGGTTTAGGGTACGGGTTAGGATTAGGGTACATGTTAGGGTTAGGGTAGGGGTTAGGGTTAGGGTACGCGTTAGGGTTACGGTAGTTATTAAACCTATCCCACTCTCTAGATACCCCTTAGCACGTAAAGGAATATTATTTGGAGTTCCAGCCATGGAGAAGAGTTTAGACACTAGGATAAGATAAGGAACACACCCATTATAAAGAAATCACATTAGGATTCTCTTTTTAAGCTGTTCCTTAAAACACTAGTGCTTAGGAAATCTATTGGAGGCAGAAGCAGTCAAGGGTAGCCTAGGGTTAGGGTTAGGCTTAGGGTACGGCTTAGGGTACGGCTTAGGGTACGGGTTCGGGGAGGGTTTCGGGTACGGCGTAGGATATGGGTTAGGGTTAGGGTTAAGGTTAGTGTTAGGGTTAGGGCTCGGTTTAGGGTATTGGTTAGGATTAGGGTACGTGTTAGGGTTAGGGTAGGGGTTAGGGTTAGGGTACGCGTTAGTGTTAGGGTAGTTATTAAACCTATCGCACTCTCTAGATACCCCTTAGCACGTAAAGGAATATTATTTGGAGGTCCAGCCATGGAGAAGAGTTTAGACACTAGGATAAGATAAGGAACACACCCATTATAAAGAAATCACATTAGGATTCTCTTTTTAAGCTGTTCCTTAAAACACTAGTGCTTAGGAAATCTATTGGAGGCAGAAGCAGTCAAGGGTAGCCGAGGGTTAGGGTTAGGCTTGGTGTTAGGCTTAGGGTACGGCTTAGGGTACGGGTTCGGGGAGGGGTTCGGGTACGGCGTAGGGTATGGGTTAGGGTTAGGGTTAGGGTTAGTGTTAGGGTTAGGGCTCCGTTTAGGGTACGTGTTAGGAGTAGGGTACATGTTAGGGTTAGGGTAGGGGTTAGGGTTAGGGTATGCGTTAGGGTTAGGGTACTTATTAAACCTATCCCACTCTCTAGATACACCTTAGCACGTAAAGGAATATTATTTGGGGGTCCAGCCATGGAGAAGAGTTTAGACACTAGGATAAGATAAGGAACACACCCATTATAAAGAAATCACAATAGGATTCTCTTTTTAAGCTGTTCCTTAAAACACTAGTGCTTAGGAAATCTATTGGAGGCAGAAGCAGTCAAGGGTAGCCTAGGGTTAGGGTTAGGCTTAGGGTACGGCTTAGGGTACGGCTTAGGGTACGGGTTCGGGGAGGGCTTCGGGTAAGGCGTAGGGTATGGGTTAGGGTTAGGGTTAGGGTTAGTGTTAGGGTTAGGGCTCGGTTTAGGGTATTGGTTAGGATTAGGGTACATGTTAGGGTTAGGGTAGGGGTTAGCGTTAGGGTACGCGTTAGTGTTAGGGTAGTTATTAAACCTATCCCAGTCTCTAGATACCCCTTAGCACGTAAAAGAATATTATTTGGAGGTCCAGCCATGGAGAAGATTTTAGACACTAGGATAAGATAAGGAACACACCCATTATAAAGAAATCACATTAGGATTCTCTTTTTAAGCTGTTCCTTAAAACACTAGTGCTTAGGAAATCTATTGGAGGCAGAAGCATTCAAGGGTAGCGTAGGGTTAGGGTTAGGCTTAGGGTTAGGCTTAGGGTACGGCTTAGGGTACGGGTTCGGGGAGGGGTTCGGGAACGGCGTAGGGTATGGGTTAGGGTTAGTGTTAGGGTTAGTGTTAGGGTTAGGGCTCGGTTTAGGGTACGGGTTAGGATTAGGGTACATGTTAGGGTTAGGGTAGGGGTTAGGGTTAGGGTACGCGTTAGTGTTAGGGTAGTTATTAAACCTATCCCAGTCTCTAGAAACCCCTTAGCACGTAAAGGAATATTATTTGGAGGTCCAGCCATGGAGAAGAGTTTAGACACTAGGATAAGATAAGGAACACACCCATTATAAAGAAATCACATTAGGATTCTCTTTTTAAGCTGTTCCTTAAAACACTAGTGCTTAGGAAATCTATTGGAGGCAGAAGCAGTCAAGGGTAACCAAGGGTTAGGGTTAGGCTTGGGGTTAGGCTTAGGGTACGGCTTAGGGTACGGGTTCGGGGAGGGGTTCGGGTACGGCGTAGGGTATGGGTTAGGGTTAGGGTTAGGGTTAGTGTTAGGGTTACGGCTCGGTTTAGGGTATTGGTTAGGATTAGGGTACGTGTTAGGGTTAGGGTAGGGCTTAGGGTTAGGGTACGCGTTAGGGTTAGGGTAGTTATTAAACCTATCCCACTCTCTAGGTACACCTTAGCACGTAAAGGAATATTATTTGGGGGTCCAGCCATGGAGAAGAGTTCAGACACTAGTATAAGATAAGGAACACACCCATTATAAAGAAGTCACAATAGGATTCTCTTTTTAAGCTGTTCCTTAAAACACTAGTGCTTAGGAAATCTATTGGAGGCAGAAGCAGTCAAGGGTAGCCTAGGGTTAGGGTTAGGCTTAGGGTACGGCTTAGGGTACGGCTTAGGGTACGGGTTCGGGGAGGGCTTCGGGTTAGGCGTAGGGTATGCGTTAGGGTTAGGGTTAGTGTTAGGGTTAGGGCTCGGTTTAGGGTATTGGTTAGGATTAGGGTACGTGTTAGTGTTAGGGTAGGGGTTAGGGTTAGGGTACGCGTTAGTGTTAGGGTAGTTATTAAACCTATCCCACTCTCTAGATACACCTTAGCACGTAAAGGAATATTATTTGGGGGTCCAGCCATGGAGAAGAGTTTAGACACTAGGATAAGATAAGGAACACACCCATTATAAAGAAATCACATTAGGATTCTCTTTTTAAGCTGTTCCTTAAAACACTATTGCTTAGGAAATCTATTGGAGGCAGAAGCAGTCAAGGGTAGCCTAGGTTTAGGGTTAGGCTTAGGGTACGGCTTAGGGTACGGCTTAGGGTACGGGTTCGGGGAGGGCTTCGGGTACGGCGTAGGGTATGGGTTAGGGTTAGGGTTAGGGTTAGTGTTAGGGTTAGGGCTCGGTTTAGGGTATTGGTTAGGATTAGGGTACGTGTTAGGGTTAGGGTAGGGTTTAGGGTTAGGGTACGCGTTAGTGTTAGGGTAGTTATTAAACCTATCCCAGTCTCTAGATACCCCTTAGCACGTATAGGAATATTATTTGGAGGTCCAGCCATGGAGAAGAGTTTAGACACTAGGATAAGTTAAGGACACACCCATTATAAAGAAATCACATTAGGATTCTCTTTTTAAGCTGTTCCTTAAAACACTAGTGCTTAGGAAATCTATTGGAGGCAGAAGCATTCAAGAGTAGCCTAGGGTTAGGGTTAGGCTTAGTGTACGGCATAGGGTACGGCTTAGGGTACGGGTTCGGGGAAGGGTTCGGGAATGGCGTAGGGTATGGTTTAGGGTTAGGGTTAGGGTTAGTGTTAGGGTTAGGGCTCGGTTTAGGGTACGGGTTAGGATTAGGGTACATGTAAGGGTTAGGGTAGGGGTTAGGGTTAGGGTACGCGTTAGGGTTAGGGTAGTTATTAAACCTATCCGACTCTCTAGATACCCCTTAGCACGTAAAGGAATATTATTTGGAGTTCCAGCCATGGAGAAGAGTTTAGACACTAGGATAAGATAAGGAACACACCCATTATAAAGAAATCACATTAGGATTCTCTTTTTAAGCTGTTCCTTAAAACACTAGTGCTTAGGAAATCTATTGGAGGCAGAAGCAGTCAAGGGTAGCCTAGGGTTAGGGTACGGCTTAGGGTACGGCTTAGGGTACGGCTTAGGGTACGGGTTCGGGGAGGGCTTCGGGTACGGCGTAGGGTATGGGTTAGGGTTAGGGTTAGGGTTAGTGTTAGGGTTAGGGCTCGGTTTAGGGTATTGGTTAGGATTAGGGTACGTGTTAGTGTTAGGGTAGGGGTTAGGGTTATTGTACGCGTTAGTGTTAGGGTAGTTATTAAACCTATCCCAGTCTCTAGATACCCCTTAGCACGTAAAGGAATATTATTTGGAGGTCCAGGCATGGAGAAGAGTTTAGACACTAGGATAAGATAAGGAACACACCCATTATAAAAAATCACATTAGGATTCTCTTTTTAAATTATTCCTTAAAACACTAGTGCCTAGGAAATCTATTGGAGGCAGAAGCAGTCAAGGGTAGCCTAGGGTTAGGGTTAGGCTTAGGGTACGGCTTAGGGTACGGCTTAGGGTACGTGTTCGGGGAGGGCTTCGGGTAGGGCGTAGGGTATGGGTTAGGGTTAGGGTTAGGGTTAGTGTTAGGGTTAGGGCTCGGTTTAGGGTATTGGTTAGGATTAGGGTATGTGTTAGGGTTAGGGTAGGGGTTAGGGTTAGGGTACGCGTTAGTGTTAGGGTAGTTATTAAACCTATCCCACTCTCTAGATACCCCTTAGCACGTAAAGGAATATTATTTGGAGGTCCAGCCATGGAGAAGAGTTTAGACACTAGGATAAGATAAGGACACACCCATTATAAAGAAATCACATTAGGATTCTCTTTTTAAGCTGTTCCTTAAAACACTAGTGCTTAGGAAATCTATTGGAGGCAGAAGCATTCAAGAGTAGCCTAGGGTTAGGGTTAGGCTTAGGGTACGGCTTAGGGTACGGCTTAGGGTACGGGTTCGGGGAAGGGTTCGGGAACGGCGTAGGGTATGGGTTGGGGTAGGGTTAGGGTTAGTGTTAGGGTTAGGGCTCGGTTTAGGTTACGGATTAGGATTAGGGTACATGTTAGGGTTAGGGTAGGGGTTAGGGTTAGGGTACGCGTTAGGGTTAGGGTAGTTATTAAACCTATCCCACTCTCTAGATACCCCTTAGCACGTAAAGGAATATTATTTGGAGTTCCAGCCATGGAGAAGAGTTTAGACACTAGGATAAGATAAGGAACACACCCATTATGAAGAAATCACATTAGGATTCTCTTTTTAAGCTGTTCCTTAAAACACTAGTTCTTAGGAAATCTATTGGAGGCAGAAGCAGTCAAGGGTAGCCTAGGGTTAGGGTTAGGCTTAGGGTACGGCTTAGGGTACGGCTTAGGGTACGGGTTCGGGGAGGGCTTCGGGTACGGCGTAGGATATGGGTTAGGGTTAGTGTTAGGGTTAGTGTTAGGGTTAGGGCTCGGTTTAGGGTATTGGATAGGATTAGGGTACGTGTTAGGGTTAGGGTAGGGGTTAGGGTTAGGGTACGCGTTAGTGTTAGGTTATTTATTAAACCTATCCCACTCTCTAGATACCCCTTAGCACGTAAAGGAATATTATTTGGAGGTACAGCCATGGAGAAGAGTTTAGACACTAGGATAAGATAAGGAACACACCCATTATAAAGAAATCACATTAGGATTCTCTTTTTAAGCTGTTCCTTAAAACACTAGTGCTTAGGAAATCTATTGGAAGCAGAAGCATTCAAGGGTAGCCTAGGGTTAGGGTTAGGCTTAGGGTTAGGCTTAGGGTACGGCTTAGGGTACGGGTTTGGGGAGGGGTTCGGGAACGGCGTAGGTTTTGGGTTAGGGTTAGGGTTAGGGTTAGTGTTAGGGTTAGGGCTCGGTTTAGGGTACGGGTTAGGATTCGGGTACATGTTAGGGTTAGGGTAGAGGTAGGGTTAGGGTACGCGTTAGGGTTAGGGTAGTTATTAAACCTATCCCACTCTCTAGATACACCTTAGCACGTAAAGGAATATTATTTGGGGGTCCAGCCATGGAGAAGAGTTTAGACACTAGGATAAGATAAGGAACACACCCATTATAAAGAAATCACATTAGGATTCTCTTTTTAAGCTGTTCCTTAAAACACTAGTGCTTAGGAAATCTATTGGAGGCAGAAGCAGTCAAGGGAAGCCTAGGGTTAGGGTTAGGCTTAGGGTACGGCTTAGGGTAAGGCTTAGGGTACGGGTTGGGGAGGGCTTTGGTACGGCGTAGGGTATGGGTTAGGGTTAGGGTTAGTGTTAGGGTTAGGGCTCGGTTTAGGGTATTGGTTAGGATTAGGGTACGTGTTAGGATTAGGGTAGGGGTTAGCGTTAGGGTACGCGATAGTGTTAGGGTAGTTATTAAACCTAACCCAGTCTCTAGATACCCCTTAGCACGTAAAGGAATATTATTTGGAGGTCCAGCTATGGAGAAGAGTTTAGACACTAGGATAAGATAAGGAACACACCCATTATAAAGAAATCACATTAGGATTCTCTTTTTAAGCTGTTCCTTAAAACACTAGTGCTTAGGAAATCTATTGGAGGCAGAAGCATTCAAGGGTAGCCTAGGGTTAGGGTTAGGCATAGGGTTAGGCTTAGGGTACAGCTTAGGGTACGGGTTCGGGGAGGTGTTCGGGAACGGCGTAGGGTATGGGTTAGGGTTAGGGTTAGTGTTAGGGTTAGGGCTCGGTTTAGGGTACGGTTTAGGATTAGGGTACATGTTAGGGTTAGGGTAGGTGTTAGGGTTAGGGTACGCGTTAGGGTTAGGGTAGTTATTAAACCTATCCCACTCTCTAGAGACACCTTAGCACGTAAAGGAATATTATTTGGGGGTCCAGCCATGGAGAAGAGTTTAGACACTAGGATAAGATAAGGAACACACCCATTATAAAGAAATCACATTAGGATTCTCTTTTTAAGCTGTTCCTTAAAACACTAGTGCTTAGGAAATCTATTGGAGGCAGAAGCAGTCAAGGGTAGCCTAGGTTTAGGGTTAGGCTTAGGGTACGGCTTAGGGTACGGGTTCGGGGAGGGCTTCGGGTACGGCGTAGGGTATGGGTTAGGGTTAGTGTTAGGGTTAGTGTTAGGGTTAGGGCTCGGTTTAGGGTATTGGTTAGGATTAGGGTACGTGTTAGGGTTAGGGTATGGTTTAGGGTTAGGGTACGCGTTAGTGTTAGGGTAGTTATTAAACCTATCCAGTCTCTAGATACCCCTTAGCACGTATAGGAATATTATTTGGAGGTCCAGCCATGGAGAAGAGTTTAGACACTAGGATAAGATAAGGACACACCCATTATAAAGAAATCACATTAGGATTCTCTTTTTAAGCTGTTCCTTAAAAACACTAGTGCTTAGGAAATCTATTGGAGGCAGAAGCATTCAACAGTAGCCTAGGGTTAGGGTTAGGCTTAGTTTACGGCATAGGGTACGGCTTAGGGTACGGGTTCGGGGAGGGCTTCGGGTACGGCGTAGGGTATGGTTTAGGGTTAGGGTTAGGGTTAGTGTTAGGGTTAGGGCTCGGTTTAGGGTACGGGTTAGGATTAGGGTACATGTAAGGGTTAGGGTAGTGGTTAGGGTTAGGGTACGCGTTAGGGTTAGGGTAGTTATTAAACCTATCCGACTCTCTAGATACCCCTTAGCACGTAAAGGAATATTATTTGGAGTTCCAGCCATGGAGAAGAGTTTAGACACTAGGATAAGATAAGGAACACACCCATTATAAAGAAATCACATTAGGATTCTCTTTTTAAGCTGTTCCTTAAAACACTAGTGCTTAGGAAATCTATTGGAGGCAGAAGCAGTCAAGGGTAGCCTAGGGTTAGGGTTAGGTTTAGGGTACGGCTTAGGGTACGGCTTAGGGTACGGGTTCGGGGAGGGCTTCGGGTACGGCGTAGGGTATGGGTTAGGGTTAGGGTTAGGGTTAGTGTTAGGGTTAGGGCTCGGTTTAGGGTATTGGTTAGGATTAGGGTACGTGTTAGTGTTAGGGTAGGGGTTAGTGTTATGGTACGCGTTAGTGTTAGGGTAGTTATTAAACCTATCCCAGTCTCTAGATACCCCTTAGCACGTAAAGGAATATTATTTGGAGGTCCAGCCATGGAGAAGAGTTTAGACTCTAGGATAAGATAAGGAACACACCCATTATAAAAAATCACATTAGGATTCTCTTTTTAAATTGTTCCTTAAAACACTAGTGCCTAGGAAATCTATTGGAGGCAGAAGCAGTCAAGGGTAGCCTAGGGTTAGGGTTAGGCTTAGGGTACGGCTTAGGGTACGGCTTAGGGTACGGGTTCGGGGAGGGCTTCGGGTAGGGCGTAGGGTATGGGTTAGGGTTAGGGTTAGGGTAAGTGTTAGGGTTAGGGCTCGGTTTAGGGTATTGGTTAGGATTAGGGTATGTGTTAGGGTTAGGGTAGGGGTTAGGGTTAGGGTACGCGTTAGTGTTAGGGTAGTTATTAAACCTATCCCACTCTCTAGATACCCCTTAGCACGTAAAGGAATATTATTTGGAGGTCCAGCCATGGAGAAGAGTTTAGACACTAGGATAAGATAAGGACACACCCATTATAAAGAAATCACATTAGGATTCTCTTTTTAAGCTGTTCCTTAAAACACTAGTGCTTAGGAAATCTATTGGAGGCAGAAGCATTCAAGAGTAGCCTAGGGTTAGGGTTAGGCTTAGGGTACGGCTTAGGGTACGGCTTAGGGTACGGGTTCGGGGAAGGGTTCGGGAACGGCGTAGGGTATGGGTTAGGGTTAGGGTTAGGGTTAGTGTTAGGGTTAGGGCTCGGTTTAGGTTACGGATTAGGATTAGGGTACATGTTAGGGTTAGGGTAGGGGTTAGGGTTAGGGTACGCGTTAGGGTTAGGGTAGTTATTAAACCTATCCCACTCTCTAGATACCCCTTAGCACGTAAAGGAATATTATTTGGAGTTCCAGCCATGGAGAAGAGTTTAGACACTAGGATAAGATAAGGAACACACCCATTATAAAGAAATCACATTAGGATTCTCTTTTTAAGCTGTTCCTTAAAACACTAGTTCTTAGGAAATCTATTGGAGGCAGAAGCAGTCAAGGGTAGCCTAGGGTTAGGGTTAGGCTTAGGGTACGGCTTAGGGTACGGCTTAGTGTACGGGTTCGGGGAGGGCTTCGGGTACGGCGTAGGATATGGGTTAGGGTTAGTGTTAGGGTTAGTGTTAGGGTTAGGGCTCGGTTTAGGGTATTGGATAGGATTAGGGTACGTGTTAGGGTTAGGGTAGGGGTTAGGGTTAGGGTACGCGTTAGTGTTACGTTATTTATTAAACATATCCCACTCTCTAGATACCCCTTAGCACGTAAAGGAATATTATTTGGAGGTACAGCCATGGAGAAGAGTTTAGACACTAGGATAAGATAAGGAACACACCCATTATAAAGAAATCACATTAGGATTCTCTTTTTAAGCTGTTCCTTAAAACACTAGTGCTTAGGAAATCTATTGGAGGCAGAAGCATTCAAGGGTAGCCTAGGGTTAGGGTTAGGCTTAGGGTTAGGCTTAGGGTACGGCTTAGGGTACGGGTTTGGGGAGGGGTTCGGGAACGGCGTAGGTTTTGGGTTAGGGTTAGGGTTAGGGTTAGTGTTAGGGTTAGGGCTCGGTTTAGGGTACGGGTTAGGATTCGGGTACATGTTAGGGTTAGGGTAGGGGTAGGGTTAGGGTACGCGTTAGGGTTAGGGTAGTTATTAAACCTATCCCACTCTCTAGATACACCTTAGCACGTAAAGGAATATTATTTGGGGGTCCAGCCATGGAGAAGAGTTTAGACACTAGGATAAGATAAGGAACACACCCATTATAAAGAAATCACATTAGGATTCTCTTTTTAAGCTGTTCCTTAAAACACTAGTGCTTAGGAAATCTATTGGAGGCAGAAGCAGTCAAGGGAAGCCTAGGGTTAGGGTTAGGCTTAGGGTACGGCTTAGGGTACGGGTTGGGGAGGGCTTTGGTACGGCGTAGGGTATGGGTTAGGGTTAGGGTTAGTGTTAGGGTTAGGGCTCGGTGTAGGGTATTGGTTAGGATTAGGGTACGTGTTAGGATTAGGGTAGGGGTTAGCGTTAGGGTACGCGATAGTGTTAGGGTAGTTATTAAACCTAACCCAGTCTCTAGATACCTCTTAGCACGTAAAGGAATATTATTTGGAGGTCCAGCCATGGAGAAGAGTTTAGACACTAGGATAAGATAAGGAACACACCCAATATAAAGAAATCACATTAGGGTTCTCTTTTTAAGTTGTTCCTTAAAACACTAGTGCTTAGGAAATCTATTGGAGGCAGAAGCAGTCAAGGGTAGCCTAGGTTTAGGGTTAGGCTTAGGGTACGGATTAGGGTACGGCTTAGGGTACGGGTTCTGGGAGGGCTTCTGGTATGGCGTAGGGTATGGGTTAGGGTTAGGGTTAGGGTTAGTGTTAGGGTTAGGGCTCGTTTTAGGGTATTGGTTAGGATTAGGGTACGTGTTAGGGTTAGGGTAGGGTTTTGGGTTAGGGTACGCGTTAGTGTTAGGGTAGTTATTAAACCTATCCCAGTCTCTAGATACCCCTTAGCACGTATAGGAATATTATTTGGAGGTCCAGCCATGGAGAAGAGTTTAGACTCTAGGATAAGATAAGGAACACACCCATTATAAAGAAATCACATTAGGATTCTCTTTTTAAGCTGATCCTTAAAACACTAGTGCTTAGGAAATCTATTGGAGGCAGAAGCAGCCAAGGGTAGCCTAGGGTTAGGGTTAGGCTTAGGGTACGGCTTAGGGTACGGCTTAGGGTACGGGTTCGGGGAGGGCTTCGGGTACGGCGTAGGGTATGGGTTAGGGTTAGGGTTAGTGTTAGGGTTAGGGCTCGGTTTAGGGTATTGGTTAGGAAGAGGGTACGTGTTAGGGTTAGGGTAGGGGTTAGGGTTAGGGTACGCGTTAGTGTTAGGGTAGTTATTAAACCTATCCCACTCTCTAGATACCCCTTAGCACGTAAAGGAATATTATTTGGATGTCCAGCCATGGAGAAGAGTTTAGACACTAGGATAAGATAAGGAACACACCCATTATAAAGAAATCACATTAGGATTCTCTTTTTAAGCTGTTCCTTAAAACACTAGTGCTTAGGAAATCTATTGGAGGCAGAAGAAGTCAAGGGTAGCCTAGGGTTAGGGTTAGGCTTGGTGTTAGGCTTAGGGTACGGCTTAGGGTACGGGTTCGGGGAGGGGTTCGGGTACGGCGTAGGGTATGGTTTAGGGTTAGGGTTAGGGTTAGTGTTAGGGTTAGGGCTCCGTTTAGGGTACGTGTTAGGAGTAGGGTACATGTTAGGGTTAGGGTAGGGGTTAGGGTTAGGGTACGCGTTAGTGTTAGGGTAGTTATTAAACCTATCCCACTCTCTAGATACACCTTAGCACGTAAAGGAATATTATTTGGGGGTTCAGCCATGGAGAAGAGTTCAGACACTAGAATAAGATAAGGAACACACCCATTATAAAGAAATCACAATAGGATTCTCTTTTTAAGCTGTTCCTTAAAACACTAGTGCTTAGGAAATCTATTGGAGGCAGAAGCAGTCAAGGGTAGCCTAGGGTTAGGGTTAGGCTTAGGGTACGGCTTAGGGTACGGCTTAGGGTATGGGTTCGGGGAGGGCTTCGGGTAAGGCGTAGGGTATGGGTTAGGGTTAGGGTTAGGGTTAGTGTTAGGGTTAGGGCTCGGTTTAGGGTACGGGTTAGGATTCGGGTACATGTTAGGTTTAGGGTAGGGGTAGGGTTAGGTTTCGCGTTAGGGTTAGGGTAGTTATTAAACCTATCCCACTCTCTAGATACACCTTAGCACGTAAAGGAATATTATTTGGGGGTCCAGCCATGGAGAAGAGTTTAGACACTAGGATAAGATAAGGAACACACCCATTATAAAGAAATCACATTAGGATTCTCTTTTTAAGCTGTTCCTTAAAACACTAGTGCTTAGGAAATCTATTGGAGGCAGAAGCAGTCAAGGGAAGCCTAGGGTTAGGGTTAGGCTTAGGGTACGGCTTAGGGTAAGGCTTAGGGTATGGGTTCGGGGAGGGCTTCTGGTACGGCGTAGGGTATTGGTTAGGGTTAGGGTTAGTGTTAGGGTTAGGGCTCGGTTTAGGGTATTGGTTAGGATTAGGGTACGTGTTAGGGTTAGGGTAGGGGTTAGGGTTAGGGTACGCGTTAGTGTTAGGTTAGTTATTAAACCTATCCCACTCTCTAGATACCCCTTAGCACGTAAAGGAATATTATTTGGAGGTCCAGCCATGGAGAAGAGTTTAGACACTAGGATAAGATAAGGACACACCCATTATAAAGAAATCACATTAGGATTCTCTTTTTAAGCTGTTCCTTAAAACTCTAGTGCTTAGGAAATCTATTGGACGCAGAAGCATTCAAGAGTAGCCTAGGGTTAGGGTTAGGCTTAGGGTACGGCTTAGGGTACGGCTTAGGGTACGGGTTCGGGGAAGGGTTCGGGAACGGCGTAGGGTATGGGATAGGGTTAGGGTTAGGGTTAGTGTTAGGGTTAGGGCTCGGTTTAGGGTACGGGTTAGGATTAGGGTACATGTTAGGGTTAGGGTAGGGGTTAGGGTTAGGGTACGCGTTAGGGTTAGGGTAGTTATTAAACCTATCCCACTCTCTAGATACCCCTTAGCACGTAAAGGAATATTATTTGGAGTTCCAGCCATGGAGAAGAGTTTAGACACTAGGATAAGATAAGGAACACACCCATTATAAAGAAATCACATTAGGATTCTCTTTTTAAGCTGTTCCTTAAAACACTAGTGCTTAGGAAATTTATTGGAGGCAGAAGCAGTCAAGGGTAGCCTAGGGTTAGGGTTAGGCTTAGGGTACGGCTTAGGGTACGGCTTAGGGTACGGGTTCGGGGAGGGTTTCGGGTACGGCGTAGGATATGGGTTAGGGTTAGGGTTAGGGTTAGTGTTAGGGTTAGGGCTCGGTTTAGGCTACGGGTTAGGATTAGGGTACGTGTTAGGGTTAGGGTAAGGTTTAGGGTTAGGGTACGCGTTAGTGTTAGGGTAGTTATTAAACCTATCCCACTCTCTAGATACCCCTTAGCACGTAAAGGAATATTATTTGGGGGTTCAGCCATGGAGAAGAGTTCAGACACTAGAATAAGATAAGGAACACACCCATTATAAAGAAATCACAATAGGATTCTCTTTTTAAGCTGTTCCTTAAAACACTAGTGCTTAGGAAATCTATTGGAGGCAGAAGCAGTCAAGGGTAGCCTAGGGTTAGGGTTAGGCTTAGGGTACGGCTTAGGGTACGGCTTAGGGTATGGTTTCGGGGAGGGCTTCGGGTAAGGCGTAGGGTATGGGTTAGGGTTAGGTTTAGGGTTAGTGTTAGGGTTAGGGCTCGGTTTAGGGTACGGGTTAGGATTCGGGTACATGTTAGGTTTAGGGTAGGGGTAGGGTTAGGGTACGCGTTAGGGTTAGGGTAGTTATTAAACCTATCCCACTCTCTAGATACACCTTAGCACGTAAAGGAATATTATTTGGGGGTCCAGCCATGGAGAAGAGTTTAGACACTAGGATAAGATAAGGAACACACCCATTATAAAGAAATCACATTAGGATTCTCTTTTTAAGCTGTTCCTTAAAACACTAGTGCTTAGGAAATCTATTGGAGGCAGAAGCAGTCAAGGGAAGCCTAGGGTTAGGGTTAGGCTTAGGGTACGGCTTAGGGTAAGGCTTAGGGTATGGGTTCGGGGAGGGCTTCTGGTACGGCGTAGGGTATTGGTTAGGGTTAGGGTTAGTGTTAGGGTTAGGGCTCGGTTTAGGGTATTGGTTAGGATTAGGGTACGTGTTAGGGTTAGGGTAGGGGTTAGGGTTAGGGTACGCGTTAGTGTTAGGGTAGTTATTAAACCTATCCCACTCTCTAGATACCCCTTAGCACGTAAAGGAATATTATTTGGAGTTCCAGCCATGGAGAAGAGTTTAGACACTAGGATAAGATAAGGAACACACCCATTATAAAGAAATCACATTAGGATTCTCTTTTTAAGCTGTTCCTTAAAACACTAGTGCTTAGGAAATCTATTGGAGGCAGAAGCATTCAAGGGTAGCCTAGGGTTAGGGTGAGGCTTAGGGTTAGGCTTAGGGTACGGCATGGGGTACGGGTTCGGGGAGGGGTTCGGGAACGGCGTAGGGTATGGGTTAGGGTTAGGGTTAGTGTTAGTGTTAGGGTTAGGGCTCGGTTTAGGGTACGGGTTAGGATTAGGGTACATGTTAGGGTTAGGGTAGGGGTTAGGGTTAGGGTACGCGTTAGTGTTAGGGTAGTTATTAAACCTATCCCAGTCTCTAGATACCCCTTAGCATGTAAAGGAATATTATTTGGAGGTCCAGCCATGGAGAAGAGTTTAGACACTAGGATAAGATAAGGAACACACCCATTATAAAGAAATCACATTAGGATTCTCTTTTTAAGCTGTTCCTTAAAACACTAGTGCTTAGGAAATCTATTGGAGGCAGAAGCAGTCAAGGGTAACCAAGGGTTAGGGTTAGGCTTGGGGTTAGGCTTAGGGTACGGCTTAGGGTACGGGTTTGGGGAGGGGTTCGGGTATGGCGTAGGGTATGGGTTAGGGTTAGGGTTAGGGTTAGTGTTAGGGTTAGGGCTCGGTTTAGGGTATTGGTTAGGATTAGGGTACGTGTTAGGGTTAGGGTAGGGGTTAGGGTTAGGGTACGCGTTAGTGTTAGGGTAGTTATTAAACCTATCCCACTCTCTAGATACCCCTTAGCACGTAAAGGAATATTATTTGGAGGTCCAGCCATGGAGAAGAGTTTAGACACTAGGATAAGATAAGGACACACCCATTATAAAGAAATCACATTAGGATTCTCTTTTTAAGCTGTTCCTTAAAACTCTAGTGCTTAGGAAATCTATTGGAGGCAGAAGCATTCAAGAGTAGCCTAGGGTTAGGGTTAGGCTTAGTGTACGGCTTAGGGTACGGCTTAGGGTACGGGTTCGGGGAAGGGTTCGGGAACGGCGTAGGGTATGGGATAGGGTTAGGGTTAGGGTTAGTGTTAGGGTTAGGGCTCGGTTTAGGGTACGGGTTAGGATTAGGGTACATGTTAGGGTTAGGGTAGGGGTTAGGGTTAGGGTACGCGTTAGGGTTAGGGTAGTTATTAAACCTATCCCACTCTCTAGATACCCCTTAGCACGTAAAGGAATATTATTTGGAGTTCCAGCCATGGAGAAGAGTTTAGACACTAGGATAAGATAAGGAACACACCCATTATAAAGAAATCACATTAGGATTCTCTTTTTAAGCTGTTCCTTAAAACACTAGTGCTTAGGAAATCTATTGGAGGCAGAAGCAGTCAAGGGTAGCCTAGGGTTAGGGTTAGGCTTAGGGTACGGCTTAGGGTACGGCTTAGGGTACGGGTTCGGGGAGGGTTTCGGGTACGGCGTAGGATATGGGTTAGGGTTAGGGTTAGGGTTAGTGTTAGGGTTAGGGCTCGGTTTAGGGTATTGGTTAGGATTAGGGTACGTGTTAGGGTTAGGGTAGGGGTTAGGGTTAGGCTACGCGTTAGTGTTAGGGTAGTTATTAAACCTATCGCACTCTCTAGATACCCCTTAGCACGTAAAGGAATATTATTTGGAGGTCCAGCCATGGAGAAGAGTTTAGACACTAGGATAAGATAAGGAACACACCCATTATAAAGAAATCACATTAGGATTCTCTTTTTAAGCTGTTCCTTAAAACACTAGTGCTTAGGAAATCTATTGGAGGCAGAAGCAGTCAAGGGTAGCCGAGGGTTAGGGTTAGGTTTGGTGTTAGGCTTAGGGTACGGCTTAGGGTACGGGTTCGGGGAGGGGTTCGGGTACGGCGTAGGGTATGGGTTAGGGTTAGGGTTAGGGTTAGTGTTAGGGTTAGGGCTCCGTTTAGGGTACGTGTTAGGAGTAGGGTACATGTTAGGGTTAGGGTAGGGGTTAGGGTTAGGGTATGCGTTAGGGTTAGGGTACTTATTAAACCTATCCCACTCTCTAGATACACCTTAGCACGTAAAGGAATATTATTTGGGGGTCCAGCCATGGAGAAGAGTTTAGACACTAGGATAAGATAAGGAACACACCCATTATAAAGAAATCACAATAGGATTCTCTTTTTAAGCTGTTCCTTAAAACACTAGTGCTTAGGAAATCTATTGGAGGCAGAAGCAGTCAAGGGTAGCCTAGGGTTAGGGTTAGGCTTAGGGTACGGCTTAGGGTACGGCTTAGGGTACGGGTTCGGGGAGGGCTTCGGGTAAGGCGTAGGGTATGGGTTAGGGTTAGGGTTAGGGTTAGTGTTAGGGTTAGGGCTCGGTTTAGGGTATTGGTTAGGATTAGGGTACATGTTAGGGTTAGGGTAGGGGTTAGCGTTAGGGTACGCGTTAGTGTTAGGGTAGTTATTAAACCTATCCCAGTCTCTAGATACCCCTTAGCACGTAAAAGAATATTATTTGGAGGTCCAGCCATGGAGAAGATTTTAGACACTAGGATAAGATAAGGAACACACCCATTATAAAGAAATCACATTAGGATTCTCTTTTTAAGCAGTTCCTTAAAACACTAGTGCTTAGGAAATCTATTGGAGGCAGAAGCATTCAAGGGTAGCGTAGGGTTAGGGTTAGGCTTAGGGTTAGGCTTAGGGTACGGCTTAGGGTACGGGTTCGGGGAGGGGTTCGGGAACGGCGTAGGGTATGGGTTAGGGTTAGTGTTAGGGTTAGTGTTAGGGTTAGGGCTCGGTTTAGGGTACGGGTTAGGATTAGGGTACATGTTAGGGTTAGGGTAGGGGTTAGGGTTAGGGTACGCGTTAGTGTTAGGGTAGTTATTAAACCTATCCCAGTCTCTAGAAACCCCTTAGCACGTAAAGGAATATTATTTGGAGGTCCAGCCATGGAGAAGAGTTTAGACACTAGGATAAGATAAGGAACACACCCATTATAAAGAAATCACATTAGGATTCTCTTTTTAAGCTGTTCCTTAAAACACTAGTGCTTAGGAAATCTATTGGAGGCAGAAGCAGTCAAGGGTAACCAAGGGTTAGGGTTAGGCTTGGGGTTAGGCTTAGGGTACGGCTTAGGGTACGGGTTCGGGGAGGGGTTCGGGTACGGCGTAGGGTATGGGTTAGGGTTAGGGTTAGGGTTAGTGTTAGGGTTACGGCTCGGTTTAGGGTATTGGTTAGGATTAGGGTACGTGTTAGGGTTAGGGTAGGGGTTAGGGTTAGGGTACGCGTTAGGGTTAGGGTAGTTATTAAACCTATCCCACTCTCTAGGTACACCTTAGCACGTAAAGGAATATTATTTGGGGGTCCAGCCATGGAGAAGAGTTCAGACACTAGTATAAGATAAGGAACACACCCATTATAAAGAAGTCACAATAGGATTCTCTTTTTAAGCTGTTCCTTAAAACACTAGTGCTTAGGAAATCTATTGGAGGCAGAAGCAGTCAAGGGTAGCCTAGGGTTAGGGTTAGGCTTAGGGTACGGCTTAGGGTACGGCTTAGGGTACGGGTTCGGGGAGGGCTTCGGGTTAGGCGTAGGGTATGGGTTAGGGTTAGGGTTAGTGTTAGGGTTAGGGCTCGGTTTAGGGTATTGGTTAGGATTAGGGTACGTGTTAGGGTTAGGGTAGGGGTTAGGGTTAGGGTACGCGTTAGTGTTAGGTTAGTTATTAAACCTATCCCACTCTCTAGATACCCCTTAGCACGTAAAGGAATATTATTTGGAGGTCCAGCCATGGAGAAGAGTTTAGACACTAGGATAAGATAAGGACACACCCATTATAAAGAAATCACATTAGGATTCTCTTTTTAAGCTGTTCCTTAAAACTCTAGTGCTTAGGAAATCTATTGGACGCAGAAGCATTCAAGAGTAGCCTAGGGTTAGGGTTAGGCTTAGGGTACGGCTTAGGGTACGGCTTAGGGTACGGGTTCGGGGAAGGGTTCGGGAACGGCGTAGGGTATGGGATAGGGTTAGGGTTAGGGTTAGTGTTAGGGTTAGGGCTCGGTTTAGGGTACGGGTTAGGATTAGGGTACATGTTAGGGTTAGGGTAGGGGTTAGGGTTAGGGTACGCGTTAGGGTTAGGGTAGTTATTAAACCTATCCCACTCTCTAGATACCCCTTAGCACGTAAAGGAATATTATTTGGAGTTCCAGCCATGGAGAAGAGTTTAGACACTAGGATAAGATAAGGAACACACCCATTATAAAGAAATCACATTAGGATTCTCTTTTTAAGCTGTTCCTTAAAACACTAGTGCTTAGGAAATCTATTGGAGGCAGAAGCAGTCAAGGGTAGCCTAGGGTTAGGGTTAGGCTTAGGGTACGGCTTAGGGTACGGCTTAGGGTACGGGTTCGGGGAGGGTTTCGGGTACGGCGTAGGATATGGGTTAGGGTTAGGGTTAGGGTTAGTGTTAGGGTTAGGGCTCGGTTTAGGGTATTGGTTAGGATTAGGGTACGTGTTAGGGTTAGGGTAGGGGTTAGGGTTAGGCTACGCGTTAGTGTTAGGGTAGTTATTAAACCTATCGCACTCTCTAGATACCCCTTAGCACGTAAAGGAATATTATTTGGAGGTCCAGCCATGGAGAAGAGTTTAGACACTAGGATAAGATAAGGAACACACCCATTATAAAGAAATCACATTAGGATTCTCTTTTTAAGCTGTTCCTTAAAACACTAGTGCTTAGGAAATCTATTGGAGGCAGAAGCAGTCAAGGGTAGCCGAGGGTTAGGGTTAGGTTTGGTGTTAGGCTTAGGGTACGGCTTAGGGTACGGGTTCGGGGAGGGGTTCGGGTACGGCGTAGGGTATGGGTTAGGGTTAGGGTTAGGGTTAGTGTTAGGGTTAGGGCTCCGTTTAGGGTACGTGTTAGGAGTAGGGTACATGTTAGGGTTAGGGTAGGGGTTAGGGTTAGGGTATGCGTTAGGGTTAGGGTACTTATTAAACCTATCCCACTCTCTAGATACACCTTAGCACGTAAAGGAATATTATTTGGGGGTCCAGCCATGGAGAAGAGTTTAGACACTAGGATAAGATAAGGAACACACCCATTATAAAGAAATCACAATAGGATTCTCTTTTTAAGCTGTTCCTTAAAACACTAGTGCTTAGGAAATCTATTGGAGGCAGAAGCAGTCAAGGGTAGCCTAGGGTTAGGGTTAGGCTTAGGGTACGGCTTAGGGTACGGCTTAGGGTACGGGTTCGGGGAGGGCTTCGGGTAAGGCGTAGGGTATGGGTTAGGGTTAGGGTTAGGGTTAGTGTTAGGGTTAGGGCTCGGTTTAGGGTATTGGTTAGGATTAGGGTACATGTTAGGGTTAGGGTAGGGGTTAGCGTTAGGGTACGCGTTAGTGTTAGGGTAGTTATTAAACCTATCCCAGTCTCTAGATACCCCTTAGCACGTAAAAGAATATTATTTGGAGGTCCAGCCATGGAGAAGATTTTAGACACTAGGATAAGATAAGGAACACACCCATTATAAAGAAATCACATTAGGATTCTCTTTTTAAGCAGTTCCTTAAAACACTAGTGCTTAGGAAATCTATTGGAGGCAGAAGCATTCAAGGGTAGCGTAGGGTTAGGGTTAGGCTTAGGGTTAGGCTTAGGGTACGGCTTAGGGTACGGGTTCGGGGAGGGGTTCGGGAACGGCGTAGGGTATGGGTTAGGGTTAGTGTTAGGGTTAGTGTTAGGGTTAGGGCTCGGTTTAGGGTACGGGTTAGGATTAGGGTACATGTTAGGGTTAGGGTAGGGGTTAGGGTTAGGGTACGCGTTAGTGTTAGGGTAGTTATTAAACCTATCCCAGTCTCTAGAAACCCCTTAGCACGTAAAGGAATATTATTTGGAGGTCCAGCCATGGAGAAGAGTTTAGACACTAGGATAAGATAAGGAACACACCCATTATAAAGAAATCACATTAGGATTCTCTTTTTAAGCTGTTCCTTAAAACACTAGTGCTTAGGAAATCTATTGGAGGCAGAAGCAGTCAAGGGTAACCAAGGGTTAGGGTTAGGCTTGGGGTTAGGCTTAGGGTACGGCTTAGGGTACGGGTTCGGGGAGGGGTTCGGGTACGGCGTAGGGTATGGGTTAGGGTTAGGGTTAGGGTTAGTGTTAGGGTTACGGCTCGGTTTAGGGTATTGGTTAGGATTAGGGTACGTGTTAGGGTTAGGGTAGGGGTTAGGGTTAGGGTACGCGTTAGGGTTAGGGTAGTTATTAAACCTATCCCACTCTCTAGGTACACCTTAGCACGTAAAGGAATATTATTTGGGGGTCCAGCCATGGAGAAGAGTTCAGACACTAGTATAAGATAAGGAACACACCCATTATAAAGAAGTCACAATAGGATTCTCTTTTTAAGCTGTTCCTTAAAACACTAGTGCTTAGGAAATCTATTGGAGGCAGAAGCAGTCAAGGGTAGCCTAGGGTTAGGGTTAGGCTTAGGGTACGGCTTAGGGTACGGCTTAGGGTACGGGTTCGGGGAGGGCTTCGGGTTAGGCGTAGGGTATGGGTTAGGGTTAGGGTTAGTGTTAGGGTTAGGGCTCGGTTTAGGGTATTGGTTAGGATTAGGGTACGTGTTAGGGTTAGGGTAGGGGTTAGGGTTAGGGTACGCGTTAGTGTTAGGTTAGTTATTAAACCTATCCCACTCTCTAGATACCCCTTAGCACGTAAAGGAATATTATTTGGAGGTCCAGCCATGGAGAAGAGTTTAGACACTAGGATAAGATAAGGACACACCCATTATAAAGAAATCACATTAGGATTCTCTTTTTAAGCTGTTCCTTAAAACTCTAGTGCTTAGGAAATCTATTGGACGCAGAAGCATTCAAGAGTAGCCTAGGGTTAGGGTTAGGCTTAGGGTACGGCTTAGGGTACGGCTTAGGGTACGGGTTCGGGGAAGGGTTCGGGAACGGCGTAGGGTATGGGATAGGGTTAGGGTTAGGGTTAGTGTTAGGGTTAGGGCTCGGTTTAGGGTACGGGTTAGGATTAGGGTACATGTTAGGGTTAGGGTAGGGGTTAGGGTTAGGGTACGCGTTAGGGTTAGGGTAGTTATTAAACCTATCCCACTCTCTAGATACCCCTTAGCACGTAAAGGAATATTATTTGGAGTTCCAGCCATGGAGAAGAGTTTAGACACTAGGATAAGATAAGGAACACACCCATTATAAAGAAATCACATTAGGATTCTCTTTTTAAGCTGTTCCTTAAAACACTAGTGCTTAGGAAATTTATTGGAGGCAGAAGCAGTCAAGGGTAGCCTAGGGTTAGGGTTAGGCTTAGGGTACGGCTTAGGGTACGGCTTAGGGTACGGGTTCGGGGAGGGTTTCGGGTACGGCGTAGGATATGGGTTAGGGTTAGGGTTAGGGTTAGTGTTAGGGTTAGGGCTCGGTTTAGGCTACGGGTTAGGATTAGGGTACGTGTTAGGGTTAGGGTAAGGTTTAGGGTTAGGGTACGCGTTAGTGTTAGGGTAGTTATTAAACCTATCCCACTCTCTAGATACCCCTTAGCACGTAAAGGAATATTATTTGGGGGTTCAGCCATGGAGAAGAGTTCAGACACTAGAATAAGATAAGGAACACACCCATTATAAAGAAATCACAATAGGATTCTCTTTTTAAGCTGTTCCTTAAAACACTAGTGCTTAGGAAATCTATTGGAGGCAGAAGCAGTCAAGGGTAGCCTAGGGTTAGGGTTAGGCTTAGGGTACGGCTTAGGGTACGGCTTAGGGTATGGGTTCGGGGAGGGCTTCGGGTAAGGCGTAGGGTATGGGTTAGGGTTAGGTTTAGGGTTAGTGTTAGGGTTAGGGCTCGGTTTAGGGTACGGGTTAGGATTCGGGTACATGTTAGGTTTAGGGTAGGGGTAGGGTTAGGGTACGCGTTAGGGTTAGGGTAGTTATTAAACCTATCCCACTCTCTAGATACACCTTAGCACGTAAAGGAATATTATTTGGGGGTCCAGCCATGGAGAAGAGTTTAGACACTAGGATAAGATAAGGAACACACCCATTATAAAGAAATCACATTAGGATTCTCTTTTTAAGCTGTTCCTTAAAACACTAGTGCTTAGGAAATCTATTGGAGGCAGAAGCAGTCAAGGGAAGCCTAGGGTTAGGGTTAGGCTTAGGGTACGGCTTAGGGTAAGGCTTAGGGTATGGGTTCGGGGAGGGCTTCTGGTACGGCGTAGGGTATTGGTTAGGGTTAGGGTTAGTGTTAGGGTTAGGGCTCGGTTTAGGGTATTGGTTAGGATTAGGGTACGTGTTAGGGTTAGGGTAGGGGTTAGGGTTAGGGTACGCGTTAGTGTTAGGGTAGTTATTAAACCTATCCCACTCTCTAGATACCCCTTAGCACGTAAAGGAATATTATTTGGAGTTCCAGCCATGGAGAAGAGTTTAGACACTAGGATAAGATAAGGAACACACCCATTATAAAGAAATCACATTAGGATTCTCTTTTTAAGCTGTTCCTTAAAACACTAGTGCTTAGGAAATCTATTGGAGGCAGAAGCATTCAAGGGTAGCCTAGGGTTAGGGTGAGGCTTAGGGTTAGGCTTAGGGTACGGCATGGGGTACGGGTTCGGGGAGGGGTTCGGGAACGGCGTAGGGTATGGGTTAGGGTTAGGGTTAGTGTTAGTGTTAGGGTTAGGGCTCGGTTTAGGGTACGGGTTAGGATTAGGGTACATGTTAGGGTTAGGGTAGGGGTTAGGGTTAGGGTACGCGTTAGTGTTAGGGTAGTTATTAAACCTATCCCAGTCTCTAGATACCCCTTAGCATGTAAAGGAATATTATTTGGAGGTCCAGCCATGGAGAAGAGTTTAGACACTAGGATAAGATAAGGAACACACCCATTATAAAGAAATCACATTAGGATTCTCTTTTTAAGCTGTTCCTTAAAACACTAGTGCTTAGGAAATCTATTGGAGGCAGAAGCAGTCAAGGGTAACCAAGGGTTAGGGTTAGGCTTGGGGTTAGGCTTAGGGTACGGCTTAGGGTACGGGTTTGGGGAGGGGTTCGGGTATGGCGTAGGGTATGGGTTAGGGTTAGGGTTAGGGTTAGTGTTAGGGTTAGGGCTCGGTTTAGGGTATTGGTTAGGATTAGGGTACGTGTTAGGGTTAGGGTAGGGGTTAGGGTTAGGGTACGCGTTAGTGTTAGGGTAGTTATTAAACCTATCCCACTCTCTAGATACCCCTTAGCACGTAAAGGAATATTATTTGGAGGTCCAGCCATGGAGAAGAGTTTAGACACTAGGATAAGATAAGGACACACCCATTATAAAGAAATCACATTAGGATTCTCTTTTTAAGCTGTTCCTTAAAACTCTAGTGCTTAGGAAATCTATTGGAGGCAGAAGCATTCAAGAGTAGCCTAGGGTTAGGGTTAGGCTTAGTGTACGGCTTAGGGTACGGCTTAGGGTACGGGTTCGGGGAAGGGTTCGGGAACGGCGTAGGGTATGGGATAGGGTTAGGGTTAGGGTTAGTGTTAGGGTTAGGGCTCGGTTTAGGGTACGGGTTAGGATTAGGGTACATGTTAGGGTTAGGGTAGGTGTTAGGGTTAGGGTACGCGTTAGGGTTAGGGTAGTTATTAAACCTATCCCACTCTCTAGATACCCCTTAGCACGTAAAGGAATATTATTTGGAGTTCCAGCCATGGAGAAGAGTTTAGACACTAGGATAAGATAAGGAACACACCCATTATAAAGAAATCACATTAGGATTCTCTTTTTAAGCTGTTCCTTAAAACACTAGTGCTTAGGAAATCTATTGGAGGCAGAAGCAGTCAAGGGTAGCCTAGGGTTAGGGTTAGGCTTAGGGTACGGCTTAGGGTACGGCTTAGGGTACGGGTTCGGGGAGGGTTTCGGGTACGGCGTAGGATATGGGTTAGGGTTAGGGTTAGGGTTAGTGTTAGGGTTAGGGCTCGGTTTAGGGTATTGGTTAGGATTAGGGTACGTGTTAGGGTTAGGGTAGGGGTTAGGGTTAGGGTACGCGTTAGTGTTAGGGTAGTTATTAAACCTATCGCACTCTCTAGATACCCCTTAGCACGTAAAGGAATATTATTTGGAGGTCCAGCCATGGAGAAGAGTTTAGACACTAGGATAAGATAAGGAACACACCCATTATAAAGAAATCACATTAGGATTCTCTTTTTAAGCTGTTCCTTAAAACACTAGTGCTTAGGAAATCTATTGGAGGCAGAAGCAGTCAAGGGTAGCCGAGGGTTAGGGTTAGGTTTGGTGTTAGGCTTAGGGTACGGCTTAGGGTACGGGTTCGGGGAGGGGTTCGGGTACGGCGTAGGGTATGGGTTAGGGTTAGGGTTAGGGTTAGTGTTAGGGTTAGGGCTCCGTTTAGGGTACGTGTTAGGAGTAGGGTACATGTTAGGGTTAGGGTAGGGGTTAGGGTTAGGGTATGCGTTAGGGTTAGGGTACTTATTAAACCTATCCCACTCTCTAGATACACCTTAGCACGTAAAGGAATATTATTTGGGGGTCCAGCCATGGAGAAGAGTTTAGACACTAGGATAAGATAAGGAACACACCCATTATAAAGAAATCACAATAGGATTCTCTTTTTAAGCTGTTCCTTAAAACACTAGTGCTTAGGAAATCTATTGGAGGCAGAAGCAGTCAAGGGTAGCCTAGGGTTAGGGTTAGGCTTAGGGTACGGCTTAGGGTACGGCTTAGGGTACGGGTTCGGGGAGGGCTTCGGGTAAGGCGTAGGGTATGGGTTAGGGTTAGTGTTAGGGTTAGTGTTAGGGTTAGGGCTCGGTTTAGGGTATTGGTTAGGATTAGGGTACATGTTAGGGTTAGGGTAGGGGTTAGCGTTAGGGTACGCGTTAGTGTTAGGGTAGTTATTAAACCTATCCCAGTCTCTAGATACCCCTTAGCACGTAAAAGAATATTATTTGGAGGTCCAGCCATGGAGAAGATTTTAGACACTAGGATAAGATAAGGAACACACCCATTATAAAGAAATCACATTAGGATTCTCTTTTTAAGCAGTTCCTTAAAACACTAGTGCTTAGGAAATCTATTGGAGGCAGAAGCATTCAAGGGTAGCGTAGGGTTAGGGTTAGGCTTAGGGTTAGGCTTAGGGTACGGCTTAGGGTACGGGTTCGGGGAGGGGTTCGGGAACGGCGTAGGGTATGGGTTAGGGTTAGTGTTAGGGTTAGTGTTAGGGTTAGGGCTCGGTTTAGGGTACGGGTTAGGATTAGGGTACATGTTAGGGTTAGGGTAGGGGTTAGGGTTAGGGTACGCGTTAGTGTTAGGGTAGTTATTAAACCTATCCCAGTCTCTAGAAACCCCTTAGCACGTAAAGGAATATTATTTGGAGGTCCAGCCATGGAGAAGAGTTTAGACACTAGGATAAGATAAGGAACACACCCATTATAAAGAAATCACATTAGGATTCTCTTTTTAAGCTGTTCCTTAAAACACTAGTGCTTAGGAAATCTATTGGAGGCAGAAGCAGTCAAGGGTAACCAAGGGTTAGGGTTAGGCTTGGGGTTAGGCTTAGGGTACGGCTTAGGGTACGGGTTCGGGGAGGGGTTCGGGTACGGCGTAGGGTATGGGTTAGGGTTAGGGTTAGGGTTAGTGTTAGGGTTACGGCTCGGTTTAGGGTATTGGTTAGGATTAGGGTACGTGTTAGGGTTAGGGTAGGGGTTAGGGTTAGGGTACGCGTTAGGGTTAGGGTAGTTATTAAACCTATCCCACTCTCTAGGTACACCTTAGCACGTAAAGGAATATTATTTGGGGGTCCAGCCATGGAGAAGAGTTCAGACACTAGTATAAGATAAGGAACACACCCATTATAAAGAAGTCACAATAGGATTCTCTTTTTAAGCTGTTCCTTAAAACACTAGTGCTTAGGAAATCTATTGGAGGCAGAAGCAGTCAAGGGTAGCCTAGGGTTAGGGTTAGGCTTAGGGTACGGCTTAGGGTACGGCTTAGGGTACGGGTTCGGGGAGGGCTTCGGGTTAGGCGTAGGGTATGGGTTAGGGTTAGGGTTAGTGTTAGGGTTAGGGCTCGGTTTAGGGTATTGGTTAGGATTAGGGTACGTGTTAGGGTTAGGGTAGGGGTTAGCGTTAGGGTACGCGTTAGTGTTAGGGTAGTTATTAAACCTATCCCAGTCTCTAGATACCCCTTAGCACGTAAAAGAATATTATTTGGAGGTCCAGCCATGGAGAAGAGTTTAGACACTAGGATAAGAAAAGGAACACACCCATTATAAAGAAATCACATTAGGATTCTCTTTTTAAGCTGTTCCTTAAAACACTAGTGCTTAGGAAATCTATTGGAGGCAGAAGCATTCAAGGGTAGCCTAGGGTTAGGGTTAGGCTTAGGGTTAGGCTTAGGGTACGGCTTAGGGTACGGGTTCGGGGAGGGGTTCGGGAACGGCGTAGGGTATGGTTTAGGGTTAGGGTTAGGGTTAGTGTTAGGGTTAGGGCTCGGTTTAGGGTACGGGTTAGGATTAGGGTACATGTTAGGGTTAGGGTAGGGGTTAGGGTTAGGGTACGCGTTAGTGTTAGGGTAGTTATTAAACCTATCACAGTCTCTAGATACCCCTTAGCACGTAAAGGAATATTATTTGGAGGTCCAGCCATGGAGAAGAGTTTAGACACTAGGATAAGATAAGGAACACACCCATTATAAAGAAATCACATTAGGATTCTCTTTTTAAGCTGTTCCTTAAAACACTAGTGCTTAGGAAATCTATTGGAGGCAGAAGCAGTCAAGGGTAACCAAGGGTTAGGGTTAGGCTTGGGGTTAGGCTTAGGGTACGGCTTAGGGTACGGGTTCGGGGAGGGGTTCGGGTATGGCGTAGGGTATGGGTTAGGGTTAGGGTTAGGGTTAGTGTTAGGGTTAGGGCTCGGTTTAGGGTATTGGTTAGGATTAGGGTACGTGTTAGGGTTAGGGTAGGGGTTAGGGTTAGGGTACGCGTTAGTGTTAGGGTAGTTATTAAACCTATCCCACTCTCTAGATACCCCTTAGCACGTAAAGGAATATTATTTGGAGGTCCAGCCATGGAGAAGAGTTTAGACACTAGGATAAGATAAGGACACACCCATTATAAAGAAATCACATTAGGATTCTCTTTTTAAGCTGTTCCTTAAAACTCTAGTGCTTAGGAAATCTATTGGAGGCAGAAGCATTCAAGAGTAGCCTAGGGTTAGGGTTAGGCTTAGTGTACGGCTTAGGGTACGGCTTAGGGTACGGGTTCGGGGAAGGGTTCGGGAACGGCGTAGGGTATGGGATAGGGTTAGGGTTAGGGTTAGTGTTAGGGTTAGGGCTCGGTTTAGGGTACGGGTTAGGATTAGGGTACATGTTAGGGTTAGGGTAGGGGTTAGGGTTAGGGTACGCGTTAGGGTTAGGGTAGTTATTAAACCTATCCCACTCTCTAGATACCCCTTAGCACGTAAAGGAATATTATTTGGAGTTCCAGCCATGGAGAAGAGTTTAGACACTAGGATAAGATAAGGAACACACCCATTATAAAGAAATCACATTAGGATTCTCTTTTTAAGCTGTTCCTTAAAACACTAGTGCTTAGGAAATCTATTGGAGGCAGAAGCAGTCAAGGGTAGCCTAGGGTTAGGGTTAGGCTTAGGGTACGGCTTAGGGTACGGCTTAGGGTACGGGTTCGGGGAGGGTTTCGGGTACGGCGTAGGATATGGGTTAGGGTTAGGGTTAGGGTTAGTGTTAGGGTTAGGGCTCGGTTTAGGGTATTGGTTAGGATTAGGGTACGTGTTAGGGTTAGGGTAGGGGTTAGGGTTAGGGTACGCGTTAGTGTTAGGGTAGTTATTAAACCTATCGCACTCTCTAGATACCCCTTAGCACGTAAAGGAATATTATTTGGAGGTCCAGCCATGGAGAAGAGTTTAGACACTAGGATAAGATAAGGAACACACCCATTATAAAGAAATCACATTAGGATTCTCTTTTTAAGCTGTTCCTTAAAACACTAGTGCTTAGGAAATCTATTGGAGGCAGAAGCATTTAAGGGTAGCCGAGGGTTAGGGTTAGGTTTGGTGTTAGGCTTAGGGTACGGCTTAGGGTACGGGTTCGGGGAGGGGTTCGGGTACGGCGTAGGGTATGGGTTAGGGTTAGGGTTAGGGTTAGTGTTAGGGTTAGGGCTCCGTTTAGGGTACGTGTTAGGAGTAGGGTACATGTTAGGGTTAGGGTAGGGGTTAGGGTTAGGGTATGCGTTAGGGTTAGGGTACTTATTAAACCTATCCCACTCTCTAGATACACCTTAGCACGTAAAGGAATATTATTTGGGGGTCCAGCCATGGAGAAGAGTTTAGACACTAGGATAAGATAAGGAACACACCCATTATAAAGAAATCACAATAGGATTCTCTTTTTAAGCTGTTCCTTAAAACACTAGTGCTTAGGAAATCTATTGGAGGCAGAAGCAGTCAAGGGTAGCCTAGGGTTAGGGTTAGGCTTAGGGTACGGCTTAGGGTACGGCTTAGGGTACGGGTTCGGGGAGGGCTTCGGGTAAGGCGTAGGGTATGGGTTAGGGTTAGGGTTAGGGTTAGTGTTAGGGTTAGGGCTCGGTTTAGGGTATTGGTTAGGATTAGGGTACATGTTAGGGTTAGGGTAGGGGTTAGCGTTAGGGTACGCGTTAGTGTTAGGGTAGTTATTAAACCTATCCCAGTCTCTAGATACCCCTTAGCACGTAAAAGAATATTATTTGGAGGTCCAGCCATGGAGAAGATTTTAGACACTAGGATAAGATAAGGAACACACCCATTATAAAGAAATCACATTAGGATTCTCTTTTTAAGCAGTTCCTTAAAACACTAGTGCTTAGGAAATCTATTGGAGGCAGAAGCATTCAAGGGTAGCGTAGGGTTAGGGTTAGGCTTAGGGTTAGGCTTAGGGTACGGCTTAGGGTACGGGTTCGGGGAGGGGTTCGGGAACGGCGTAGGGTATGGGTTAGGGTTAGTGTTAGGGTTAGTGTTAGGGTTAGGGCTCGGTTTAGGGTACGGGTTAGGATTAGGGTACATGTTAGGGTTAGGGTAGGGGTTAGGGTTAGGGTACGCGTTAGTGTTAGGGTAGTTATTAAACCTATCCCAGTCTCTAGAAACCCCTTAGCACGTAAAGGAATATTATTTGGAGGTCCAGCCATGGAGAAGAGTTTAGACACTAGGATAAGATAAGGAACACACCCATTATAAAGAAATCACATTAGGATTCTCTTTTTAAGCTGTTCCTTAAAACACTAGTGCTTAGGAAATCTATTGGAGGCAGAAGCAGTCAAGGGTAACCAAGGGTTAGGGTTAGGCTTGGGGTTAGGCTTAGGGTACGGCTTAGGGTACGGGTTCGGGGAGGGGTTCGGGTACGGCGTAGGGTATGGGTTAGGGTTAGGGTTAGGGTTAGTGTTAGGGTTACGGCTCGGTTTAGGGTATTGGTTAGGATTAGGGTACGTGTTAGGGTTAGGGTAGGGGTTAGGGTTAGGGTACGCGTTAGGGTTAGGGTAGTTATTAAACCTATCCCACTCTCTAGGTACACCTTAGCACGTAAAGGAATATTATTTGGGGGTCCAGCCATGGAGAAGAGTTCAGACACTAGTATAAGATAAGGAACACACCCATTATAAAGAAGTCACAATAGGATTCTCTTTTTAAGCTGTTCCTTAAAACACTAGTGCTTAGGAAATCTATTGGAGGCAGAAGCAGTCAAGGGTAGCCTAGGGTTAGGGTTAGGCTTAGGGTACGGCTTAGGGTACGGCTTAGGGTACGGGTTCGGGGAGGGCTTCGGGTTAGGCGTAGGGTATGGGTTAGGGTTAGGGTTAGTGTTAGGGTTAGGGCTCGGTTTAGGGTATTGGTTAGGATTAGGGTACGTGTTAGGGTTAGGGTAGGGGTTAGCGTTAGGGTACGCGTTAGTGTTAGGGTAGTTATTAAACCTATCCCAGTCTCTAGATACCCCTTAGCACGTAAAAGAATATTATTTGGAGGTCCAGCCATGGAGAAGAGTTTAGACACTAGGATAAGAAAAGGAACACACCCATTATAAAGAAATCACATTAGGATTCTCTTTTTAAGCTGTTCCTTAAAACACTAGTGCTTAGGAAATCTATTGGAGGCAGAAGCATTCAAGGGTAGCCTAGGGTTAGGGTTAGGCTTAGGGTTAGGCTTAGGGTACGGCTTAGGGTACGGGTTCGGGGAGGGGTTCGGGAACGGCGTAGGGTATGGTTTAGGGTTAGGGTTAGGGTTAGTGTTAGGGTTAGGGCTCGGTTTAGGGTACGGGTTAGGATTAGGGTACATGTTAGGGTTAGGGTAGGGGTTAGGGTTAGGGTACGCGTTAGTGTTAGGGTAGTTATTAAACCTATCACAGTCTCTAGATACCCCTTAGCACGTAAAGGAATATTATTTGGAGGTCCAGCCATGGAGAAGAGTTTAGACACTAGGATAAGATAAGGAACACACCCATTATAAAGAAATCACATTAGGATTCTCTTTTTAAGCTGTTCCTTAAAACACTAGTGCTTAGGAAATCTATTGGAGGCAGAAGCAGTCAAGGGTAACCAAGGGTTAGGGTTAGGCTTGGGGTTAGGCTTAGGGTACGGCTTAGGGTACGGGTTCGGGGAAGGGGACATGTTAGGGTTAGGGTAGGGGTTAGGGTTAGGGTACGCGTTAGGGTTAGGGTAGTTATTAAACCTATCCCACTCTCTAGATACCCCTTAGCACGTAAAGGAATATTATTTGGAGGTCCAGCCATGGAGAAGAGTTTAGACACTAGGATAAGATAAGGAACACACCCATTATAAAGAAATCACATTAGGATTCTCTTTTTAAGCTGTTCCTTAAAACACTAGTGCTTAGGAAATCTATTGGAGGCAGAAGCAGTCAAGGGTAACCAAGGGTTAGGGTTAGGCTTGGGGTTAGGCTTAGGGTACGGCTTAGGGTACGGGTTCGGGGAGGGGTTCGGGTACGGCGTAGGGTATGGGTTAGGGTTAGGGTTAGGGTTAGTGTTAGGGTTACGGCTCGGTTTAGGGTATTGGTTAGGATTAGGGTACGTATTAGGGTTAGGGTAGGGGTTAGGGTTAGGGTACGCGTTAGGGTTAGGGTAGTTATTAAACCTATCCCACTCTCTAGGTACACCTTAGCACGTAAAGGAATATTATTTGGGGGTCCAGCCATGGAGAAGAGTTCAGACACTAGAATAAGATAAGGAACACACCCATTATAAAGAAGTCACAATAGGATTCTCTTTTTAAGCTGTTCCTTAAAACACTAGTGCTTAGGAAATCTATTGGATGCAGAAGCAGTCAAGGGTAGCCTAGGGTTAGGGTTAGGCTTAGGGTACGGCTTAGGGTACGGCTTAGGGTACGGGTTCGGGGAGGGCTTCGTGTTAGGCGTAGGGTATGGGTTAGGGTTAGGGTTAGTGTTAGGGTTAGGGCTCGGTTTAGGGTATTGGTTAGGATTAGGGTACGTGTTAGGGTTAGGGTAGGGGTTAGCGTTAGGGTACGCGTTAGTGTTAGGGTAGTTATTAAACCTATCCCAGTCTCTAGATACCCCTTAGCACGTAAAAGAATATTATTTGGAGGTCCAGCCATGGAGAAGAGTTTAGACACTAGGATAAGAAAAGGAACACACCCATTATAAAGAAATCACATTAGGATTCTCTTTTTAAGCTGTTCCTTAAAACACTAGTGCTTAGGAAATCTATTGGAGGCAGAAGCATTCAAGGGTAGCCTAGGGTTAGGGTTAGGCTTAGGGTTAGGCTTAGGGTACGGCTTAGGGTACGGGTTCGGGGAGGGGTTCGGGAACGGCGTAGGGTATGGGTTAGGGTTAGGGTTAGGGTTAGTGTTAGGGTTAGGGCTCGGTTTAGGGTACGGGTTAGGATTAGGGTACATGTTAGGGTTAGGGTAGGGGTTAGGGTTAGGGTACGCGTTAGTGTTAGGGTAGTTATTAAACCTATCACAGTCTCTAGATACCCCTTAGCACGTAAAGGAATATTATTTGGAGGTCCAGCCATGGAGAAGAGTTTAGACACTAGGATAAGATAAGGAACACACCCATTATAAAGAAATCACATTAGGATTCTCTTTTTAAGCTGTTCCTTAAAACACTAGTGCTTAGGAAATCTATTGGAGGCAGAAGCAGTCAAGGGTAACCAAGGGTTAGGGTTAGGCTTGGGGTTAGGCTTAGGGTACGGCTTAGGGTACGGGTTCGGGGAAGGGTTCGGGAACGGCGTAGGGTATGGGATAGGGTTAGGGTTAGGCTTGGGGTTAGGGTTAGGGCTCGGTTTAGGGTACGGGTTAGGATTAGGGTACATGTTAGGGTTAGGGTAGGGGTTAGGGTTAGGGTACGCGTTAGGGTTAGGGTAGTTATTAAACCTATCCCACTCTCTAGATACCCCTTAGCACGTAAAGGAATATTATTTGGAGGTCCAGCCATGGAGAAGAGTGTAGACACTAGGATAAGATAAGGAACACACCCATTATAAAGAAATCACATTAGGATTCTCTTTTTAAGCTGTTCCTTAAAACACTAGTGCTTAGGAAATCTATTGGAGGCAGAAGCATTCAAGGGTAGCCTAGGGTTAGGGTTAGGCTTAGGGTTAGGCTTAGGGTACGGCTTAGGGTACGGGTTCGGGGAAGGGTTCGGGAACGGCGTAGGGTATGGGTTAGGGTTAGGGTTAGGGTTAGTGTTAGGGTTAGGGATCGGTTTAGGGTACGGGTTAGGATTAGGGTACATGTTAGGGTTAGGGTAGGGGTTAGGGTTAGGGTACGCGTTAGGGTTAGGGTAGTTATTAAACCTATCCCACTCTCTAGATACACCTTAGCACGTAAAGGAATATTATTTGGGGGTCCAGCCATGGAGAAGAGTTTAGACACTAGTATAAGATAAGGAACACACCCATTATAAAGAAATCACATTAGGATTATCTTTTTAAGCTGTTCCTTAAAACACTAGTGCTTAGGAAATCTATTGGAGGCAGAAGCAGTCAAGGGTAGCCTAGTGTTAGGGTTATGCTTAGGGTACGGCTTAGGGTAAGGCTTAGGGTACGGGTTCGGGGAGGGCTTCTGGTACGGCGTAGGGTATGGGTTAGGGTTAGGGTTAGTGTTAGGGTTAGGGCTCTGTTTAGGGTATTGGTTAGGATTAGGGTATGTGTTAGGGTTAGGGTAGGGGTTAGGGTTAGGGTACGCGTTAGTGTTAGGGTAGTTATTAAACATAACCCACTCTCTAGATACCCCTTAGCACGTAAAGGAATATTATTTGGAGATCCAGCCATGGAGAAGAGTTTAGACACTAGGATAAGATAAGGAACACACCCATTATAAAGAAATCACATTAGGATTCTCTTTTTAAGCTGTTCCTTAAAACACTAGTGCTTAGGAAATCTATTGGAGGCAGAAGCAGTCAAGGGTAGCCGAGGGTTAGGGTTAGGCTTGGTGTTAGGCTTAGGGTACGGCTTAGGGTACGGGTTCGGGGAGGGGTTCGGGTACGGCGTAGGGTATGGGTTAGGGTTAGGGTTAGGGTTAGGGTTAGGGTTAGTGTTACGGTTAGGGCTCCGTTTAGGGTACGTGTTAGGAGTAGGGTACATGTTAGGGTTAGGGTAGGGGTTAGGGTTAGGGTACGCGTTAGGGTTAGGGTACTTATTAAACCTATCCCACTCTCTAGATACACCTTAGCACGTAAAGGAATATTATTTGGAGGTCCAGCCATGGAGAAGAGTTTAGACACTAGGATAAGATAAGGAACACACCCATTATAAAGAAATCACATTAGGATTCTCTTTTTAAGCTGTTCCTTAAAACACTAGTGCTTAGGAAATCTATTGGAGGCAGAAGCAGTCAAGGGTAGCCTAGGGTTAGGGTTAGGCTTAGGGTACGGCTTAGGGTACGGCTTAGGGTACGGGTTCGGGGAGGGCTTCGGGTACGGCGTAGGGTATGGGTTAGGGTTAGGGTTAGGGTTAGTGTTAGGGTTAGGGCTCGGTTTAGGGTATTGGTTGGGATTAGGGAACGTGTTAGGGTTAGGGTAGGGGTTAGGGTTAGGCTACGCGTTAGTGTTAGGGTAGTTATTAAACCTATCCCAGTCTCTAGATACCCCTTAGCACGTAAAGGAATATTATTTGGAGGTCCAGCCATGGAGAAGAGTTTAGACACTAGGATAAGATAAGGAACACACCCATTATAAAGAAATCACATTAGGATTCTCTTTTTAAGCTGTTCCTTAAAACACTAGTGCTTAGGAAATCTATTGGAGGCAGAAGCAGTCAAGGGTAGCCTAGGGTTAGGGTTAGGCTTGGTGTTAGGCTTAGGGTACGGCTTAGGGTACGGGTTCGGGGAGGGGTTCGGGTACGGCGTAGGGTATGGGTTAGGGTTAGGTTTAGGGTTAGTGTTAGGGTTAGGGCTCCGTTTAGGGTACGTGTTAGGAGTAGGGAACATGTTAGGGTTAGGGTAGGGGTTAGGGTTAGGGTACGCGTTAGGGTTAGGGTAGTTATTAAACCTATCCAACTCTCTAGATACACCTTAGCACGTAAAGGAATATTATTTGGGGGTCCAGCCATGGAGAAGAGTTCAGACACTAGAATAAGATAAGGAACACACCCATTATAAAGAAATCACAATAGGATTCTCTTTTTAAGCTGTTCCTTAAAACACTAGTGCTTAGGAAATCTATTGGAGGCAGAAGCAGTCAAGGGTAGCCTAGGGTTAGGGTTAGGCTTAGGGTACGGCTTAGGGTACGGCTTAGGGTACGGGTTCGGGGAGGGCTTCGGGTAAGGCGTAGGGTATGGGTTAGGGTTAGGGTTAGGGTTAGTGTTAGGGTTAGGGCTCGGTTTAGGGTACGGGTTAGGATTCGGGTACATGTTAGGTTTAGGGTAGGGGTAGGGTTAGGGTACGCGTTAGGGTTAGGGTAGTTATTAAACCTATCCCACTCTCTAGATACACCTTAGCACGTAAAGGAATATTATTTGGGGGTCCAGCCATGGAGAAGAGTTTAGACACTAGGATAAGATAAGGAACACACCCATTATAAAGAAATCACATTAGGATTCTCTTTTTAAGCTGTTCCTTAAAACACTAGTGCTTAGGAAATCTATTGGAGGCAGAAGCATTCAAGGGTAGCCTAGGGTTAGGGTTAGGCTTAGGGTTAGGCTTAGGGTACGGCTTAGGGTACGGGTTCGGGGAAGGGTTCGGGAACGGCGTAGGGTATGGGTTAGGGTTAGGGTTAGGGTTAGTGTTAGGGTTAGGGCTCGGTTTAGGGTACGGGTTAGGATTAGTGTACGTGTTAGGGTTAGGGTAGGGGTTAGGGTTAGGGTACGCGTTAGTGTTAGGGTAGTTATTAAACCTATCCCACTCTCTAGATACACCTTAGCACGTAAAGGAATATTATTTGGGGGTCCAGCCATGGAGAAGAGTTTAGACACTAGTATAAGATAAGGAACACACCCATTATAAAGAAATCACATTAGGATTCTCTTTTTAAGCTGTTCCTTAAAACACTAGTGCTTAGGAAATCTATTGGAGGCAGAAGCAGTCAAGGGTAACCAAGGGTTAGGGTTAGGCTTGGGGTTAGGCTTAGGGTACGGCTTAGGGTACGGGTTCGGGGAGGGGTTCGGGTACGGCGTAGGGTATGGGTTAGGGTTAGGGTTAGGGTTAGTGTTAGGGTTACGGCTCGGTTTAGGGTATTGGTTAGGATTAGGGTACGTGTTAGGGTTAGGGTAGGGGTTAGGGTTAGGGTACGCGTTAGGGTTAGGGTAGTTATTAAACCTATCCCACTCTCTAGGTACACCTTAGCACGTAAAGGAATATTATTTGGGGGTCCAGCCATGGAGAAGAGTTCAGACACTAGTATAAGATAAGGAACACACCCATTATAAAGAAGTCACAATAGGATTCTCTTTTTAAGCTGTTCCTTAAAACACTAGTGCTTAGGAAATCTATTGGAGGCAGAAGCAGTCAAGGGTAGCCTAGGGTTAGGGTTAGGCTTAGGGTACGGCTTAGGGTACGGCTTAGGGTACGGGTTCGGGGAGGGCTTCGGGTTAGGCGTAGGGTATGGGTTAGGGTTAGGGTTAGTGTTAGGGTTAGGGCTCGGTTTAGGGTATTGGTTAGGATTAGGGTACGTGTTAGGGTTAGGGTAGGGGTTAGCGTTAGGGTACGCGTTAGTGTTAGGGTAGTTATTAAACCTATCCCAGTCTCTAGATACCCCTTAGCACGTAAAAGAATATTATTTGGAGGTCCAGCCATGGAGAAGAGTTTAGACACTAGGATAAGAAAAGGAACACACCCATTATAAAGAAATCACATTAGGATTCTCTTTTTAAGCTGTTCCTTAAAACACTAGTGCTTAGGAAATCTATTGGAGGCAGAAGCATTCAAGGGTAGCCTAGGGTTAGGGTTAGGCTTAGGGTTAGGCTTAGGGTACGGCTTAGGATACGGGTTCGGGGAGGGGTTCGGGAACGGCGTAGGGTATGGTTTAGGGTTAGGGTTAGGGTTAGTGTTAGGGTTAGGGCTCGGTTTAGGGTACGGGTTAGGATTAGGGTACATGTTAGGGTTAGGGTAGGGGTTAGGGTTAGGGTACGCGTTAGTGTTAGGGTAGTTATTAAACCTATCACAGTCTCTAGATACCCCTTAGCACGTAAAGGAATATTATTTGGAGGTCCAGCCATGGAGAAGAGTTTAGACACTAGGATAAGATAAGGAACACACCCATTATAAAGAAATCACATTAGGATTCTCTTTTTAAGCTGTTCCTTAAAACACTAGTGCTTAGGAAATCTATTGGAGGCAGAAGCAGTCAAGGGTAACCAAGGGTTAGGGTTAGGCTTGGGGTTAGGCTTAGGGTACGGCTTAGGGTACGGGTTCGGGGAAGGGGACATGTTAGGGTTAGGGTAGGGGTTAGGGTTAGGGTACGCGTTAGGGTTAGGGTAGTTATTAAACCTATCCCACTCTCTAGATACCCCTTAGCACGTAAAGGAATATTATTTGGAGGTCCAGCCATGGAGAAGAGTTTAGACACTAGGATAAGATAAGGAACACACCCATTATAAAGAAATCACATTAGGATTCTCTTTTTAAGCTGTTCCTTAAAACACTAGTGCTTAGGAAATCTATTGGAGGCAGAAGCAGTCAAGGGTAACCAAGGGTTAGGGTTAGGCTTGGGGTTAGGCTTAGGGTACGGCTTAGGGTACGGGTTCGGGGAGGGGTTCGGGTACGGCGTAGGGTATGGGTTAGGGTTAGGGTTAGGGTTAGTGTTAGGGTTACGGCTCGGTTTAGGGTATTGGTTAGGATTAGGGTACGTATTAGGGTTAGGGTAGGGGTTAGGGTTAGGGTACGCGTTAGGGTTAGGGTAGTTATTAAACCTATCCCACTCTCTAGGTACACCTTAGCACGTAAAGGAATATTATTTGGGGGTCCAGCCATGGAGAAGAGTTCAGACACTAGAATAAGATAAGGAACACACCCATTATAAAGAAGTCACAATAGGATTCTCTTTTTAAGCTGTTCCTTAAAACACTAGTGCTTAGGAAATCTATTGGATGCAGAAGCAGTCAAGGGTAGCCTAGGGTTAGGGTTAGGCTTAGGGTACGGCTTAGGGTACGGCTTAGGGTACGGGTTCGGGGAGGGCTTCGGGTTAGGCGTAGGGTATGGGTTAGGGTTAGGGTTAGTGTTAGGGTTAGGGCTCGGTTTAGGGTATTGGTTAGGATTAGGGTACGTGTTAGGGTTAGGGTAGGGGTTAGCGTTAGGGTACGCGTTAGTGTTAGGGTAGTTATTAAACCTATCCCAGTCTCTAGATACCCCTTAGCACGTAAAAGAATATTATTTGGAGGTCCAGCCATGGAGAAGAGTTTAGACACTAGGATAAGAAAAGGAACACACCCATTATAAAGAAATCACATTAGGATTCTCTTTTTAAGCTGTTCCTTAAAACACTAGTGCTTAGGAAATCTATTGGAGGCAGAAGCATTCAAGGGTAGCCTAGGGTTAGGGTTAGGCTTAGGGTTAGGCTTAGGGTACGGCTTAGGGTACGGGTTCGGGGAGGGGTTCGGGAACGGCGTAGGGTATGGGTTAGGGTTAGGGTTAGGGTTAGTGTTAGGGTTAGGGCTCGGTTTAGGGTACGGGTTAGGATTAGGGTACATGTTAGGGTTAGGGTAGGGGTTAGGGTTAGGGTACGCGTTAGTGTTAGGGTAGTTATTAAACCTATCACAGTCTCTAGATACCCCTTAGCACGTAAAGGAATATTATTTGGAGGTCCAGCCATGGAGAAGAGTTTAGACACTAGGATAAGATAAGGAACACACCCATTATAAAGAAATCACATTAGGATTCTCTTTTTAAGCTGTTCCTTAAAACACTAGTGCTTAGGAAATCTATTGGAGGCAGAAGCAGTCAAGGGTAACCAAGGGTTAGGGTTAGGCTTGGGGTTAGGCTTAGGGTACGGCTTAGGGTACGGGTTCGGGGAAGGGTTCGGGAACGGCGTAGGGTATGGGATAGGGTTAGGGTTAGTCTTGGGGTTAGGGTTAGGGCTCGGTTTAGGGTACGGGTTAGGATTAGGGTACATGTTAGGGTTAGGGTAGGGGTTAGGGTTAGGGTACGCGTTAGGGTTAGGGTAGTTATTAAACCTATCCCACTCTCTAGATACCCCTTAGCACGTAAAGGAATATTATTTGGAGGTCCAGCCATGGAGAAGAGTGTAGACACTAGGATAAGATAAGGAACACACCCATTATAAAGAAATCACATTAGGATTCTCTTTTTAAGCTGTTCCTTAAAACACTAGTGCTTAGGAAATCTATTGGAGGCAGAAGCATTCAAGGGTAGCCTAGGGTTAGGGTTAGGCTTAGGGTTAGGCTTAGGGTATGGCTTAGGGTACGGGTTCGGGGAAGGGTTCGGGAACGGCGTAGGGTATGGGTTAGGGTTAGGGTTAGTATTAGGGTTAGGGCTCTGTTTAGGGTATTGGTTAGGATTAGGGTATGTGTTAGGGTTAGGGTAGGGGTTAGGGTTAGGGTACGCGTTAGTGTTAGGGTAGTTATTAAACATAACCCACTCTCTAGATACCCCTTAGCACGTAAAGGAATATTATTTGGAGATCCAGCCATGGAGAAGAGTTTAGACACTAGGATAAGATAAGGAACACACCCATTATAAAGAAATCACATTAGGATTCTCTTTTTAAGCTGTTCCTTAAAACACTAGTGCTTAGGAAATCTATTGGAGGCAGAAGCAGTCAAGGGTAGCCGAGGGTTAGGGTTAGGCTTGGTGTTAGGCTTAGGGTACGGCTTAGGGTACGGGTTCGGGGAGGGGTTCGGGTACGGCGTAGGGTATGGGTTAGGGTTAGGGTTAGGGTTAGGGTTAGGGTTAGTGTTACGGTTAGGGCTCCGTTTAGGGTACGTGTTAGGAGTAGGGTACATGTTAGGGTTAGGGTAGGGGTTAGGGTTAGGGTACGCGTTAGGGTTAGGGTACTTATTAAACCTATCCCACTCTCTAGATACACCTTAGCACGTAAAGGAATATTATTTGGAGGTCCAGCCATGGAGAAGAGTTTAGACACTAGGATAAGATAAGGAACACACCCATTATAAAGAAATCACATTAGGATTCTCTTTTTAAGCTGTTCCTTAAAACACTAGTGCTTAGGAAATCTATTGGAGGCAGAAGCAGTCAAGGGTAGCCTAGGGTTAGGGTTAGGCTTAGGGTACGGCTTAGGGTACGGCTTAGGGTACGGGTTCGGGGAGGGCTTCGGGTACGGCGTAGGGTATGGGTTAGGGTTAGGGTTAGGGTTAGTGTTAGGGTTAGGGCTCGGTTTAGGGTATTGGTTGGGATTAGGGAACGTGTTAGGGTTAGGGTAGGGGTTAGGGTTAGGGTACGCGTTAGTGTTAGGGTAGTTATTAAACCTATCCCAGTCTCTAGATACCCCTTAGCACGTAAAGGAATATTATTTGGAGGTCCAGCCATGGAGAAGAGTTTAGACACTAGGATAAGATAAGGAACACACCCATTATAAAGAAATCACATTAGGATTCTCTTTTTAAGCTGTTCCTTAAAACACTAGTGCTTAGGAAATCTATTGGAGGCAGAAGCAGTCAAGGGTAGCCTAGGGTTAGGGTTAGGCTTGGTGTTAGGCTTAGGGTACGGCTTAGGGTACGGGTTCGGGGAGGGGTTCGGGTACGGCGTAGGGTATGGGTTAGGGTTAGGTTTAGGGTTAGTGTTAGGGTTAGGGCTCCGTTTAGGGTACGTGTTAGGAGTAGGGAACATGTTAGGGTTAGGGTAGGGGTTAGGGTTAGGGTACGCGTTAGGGTTAGGGTAGTTATTAAACCTATCCAACTCTCTAGATACACCTTAGCACGTAAAGGAATATTATTTGGGGGTCCAGCCATGGAGAAGAGTTCAGACACTAGAATAAGATAAGGAACACACCCATTATAAAGAAATCACATTAGGATTCTCTTTTTAAGCTGTTCCTTAAAACACTAGTGCTTAGGAAATCTATTGGAGGCAGAAGCAGTCAAGGGTAACCAAGGGTTAGGGTTAGGCTTGGGGTTAGGCTTAGGGTACGGCTTAGGGTACGGGTTCGGGGAGGGGTTCGGGTACGGCGTAGGGTATGGGTTAGGGTTAGGGTTAGGGTTAGTGTTAGGGTTACGGCTCGGTTTAGGGTATTGGTTAGGATTAGGGTACGTGTTAGGGTTAGGGTAGGGGTTAGGGTTAGGGTACGCGTTAGGGTTAGGGTAGTTATTAAACCTATCCCACTCTCTAGGTACACCTTAGCACGTAAAGGAATATTATTTGGGGGTCCAGCCATGGAGAAGAGTTCAGACACTAGTATAAGATAAGGAACACACCCATTATAAAGAAGTCACAATAGGATTCTCTTTTTAAGCTGTTCCTTAAAACACTAGTGCTTAGGAAATCTATTGGAGGCAGAAGCAGTCAAGGGTAGCCTAGGGTTAGGGTTAGGCTTAGGGTACGGCTTAGGGTACGGCTTAGGGTACGGGTTCGGGGAGGGCTTCGGGTTAGGCGTAGGGTATGGGTTAGGGTTAGGGTTAGTGTTAGGGTTAGGGCTCGGTTTAGGGTATTGGTTAGGATTAGGGTACGTGTTAGGGTTAGGGTAGGGGTTAGCGTTAGGGTACGCGTTAGTGTTAGGGTAGTTATTAAACCTATCCCAGTCTCTAGATACCCCTTAGCACGTAAAAGAATATTATTTGGAGGTCCAGCCATGGAGAAGAGTTTAGACACTAGGATAAGAAAAGGAACACACCCATTATAAAGAAATCACATTAGGATTCTCTTTTTAAGCTGTTCCTTAAAACACTAGTGCTTAGGAAATCTATTGGAGGCAGAAGCATTCAAGGGTAGCCTAGGGTTAGGGTTAGGCTTAGGGTTAGGCTTAGGGTACGGCTTAGGATACGGGTTCGGGGAGGGGTTCGGGAACGGCGTAGGGTATGGTTTAGGGTTAGGGTTAGGGTTAGTGTTAGGGTTAGGGCTCGGTTTAGGGTACGGGTTAGGATTAGGGTACATGTTAGGGTTAGGGTAGGGGTTAGGGTTAGGGTACGCGTTAGTGTTAGGGTAGTTATTAAACCTATCACAGTCTCTAGATACCCCTTAGCACGTAAAGGAATATTATTTGGAGGTCCAGCCATGGAGAAGAGTTTAGACACTAGGATAAGATAAGGAACACACCCATTATAAAGAAATCACATTAGGATTCTCTTTTTAAGCTGTTCCTTAAAACACTAGTGCTTAGGAAATCTATTGGAGGCAGAAGCAGTCAAGGGTAACCAAGGGTTAGGGTTAGGCTTGGGGTTAGGCTTAGGGTACGGCTTAGGGTACGGGTTCGGGGAAGGGGACATGTTAGGGTTAGGGTAGGGGTTAGGGTTAGGGTACGCGTTAGGGTTAGGGTAGTTATTAAACCTATCCCACTCTCTAGATACCCCTTAGCACGTAAAGGAATATTGTTTGGAGGTCCAGCCATGGAGAAGAGTTTAGACACTAGGATAAGATAAGGAACACACCCATTATAAAGAAATCACATTAGGATTCTCTTTTTAAGCTGTTCCTTAAAACACTAGTGCTTAGGAAATCTATTGGAGGCAGAAGCAGTCAAGGGTAACCAAGGGTTAGGGTTAGGCTTGGGGTTAGGCTTAGGGTACGGCTTAGGGTACGGGTTCGGGGAGGGGTTCGGGTACGGCGTAGGGTATGGGTTAGGGTTAGGGTTAGGGTTAGTGTTAGGGTTACGGCTCGGTTTAGGGTATTGGTTAGGATTAGGGTACGTATTAGGGTTAGGGTAGGGGTTAGGGTTAGGGTACGCGTTAGGGTTAGGGTAGTTATTAAACCTATCCCACTCTCTAGGTACACCTTAGCACGTAAAGGAATATTATTTGGGGGTCCAGCCATGGAGAAGAGTTCAGACACTAGAATAAGATAAGGAACACACCCATTATAAAGAAGTCACAATAGGATTCTCTTTTTAAGCTGTTCCTTAAAACACTAGTGCTTAGGAAATCTATTGGATGCAGAAGCAGTCAAGGGTAGCCTAGGGTTAGGGTTAGGCTTAGGGTACGGCTTAGGGTACGGCTTAGGGTACGGGTTCGGGGAGGGCTTCGGGTTAGGCGTAGGGTATGGGTTAGGGTTAGGGTTAGTGTTAGGGTTAGGGCTCGGTTTAGGGTATTGGTTAGGATTAGGGTACGTGTTAGGGTTAGGGTAGGGGTTAGCGTTAGGGTACGCGTTAGTGTTAGGGTAGTTATTAAACCTATCCCAGTCTCTAGATACCCCTTAGCACGTAAAAGAATATTATTTGGAGGTCCAGCCATGGAGAAGAGTTTAGACACTAGGATAAGAAAAGGAACACACCCATTATAAAGAAATCACATTAGGATTCTCTTTTTAAGCTGTTCCTTAAAACACTAGTGCTTAGGAAATCTATTGGAGGCAGAAGCATTCAAGGGTAGCCTAGGGTTAGGGTTAGGCTTAGGGTTAGGCTTAGGGTACGGCTTAGGGTACGGGTTCGGGGAGGGGTTCGGGAACGGCGTAGGGTATGGGTTAGGGTTAGGGTTAGGGTTAGTGTTAGGGTTAGGGCTCGGTTTAGGGTACGGGTTAGGATTAGGGTACATGTTAGGGTTAGGGTAGGGGTTAGGGTTAGGGTACGCGTTAGTGTTAGGGTAGTTATTAAACCTATCACAGTCTCTAGATACCCCTTAGCACGTAAAGGAATATTATTTGGAGGTCCAGCCATGGAGAAGAGTTTAGACACTAGGATAAGATAAGGAACACACCCATTATAAAGAAATCACATTAGGATTCTCTTTTTAAGCTGTTCCTTAAAACACTAGTGCTTAGGAAATCTATTGGAGGCAGAAGCAGTCAAGGGTAACCAAGGGTTAGGGTTAGGCTTGGGGTTAGGCTTAGGGTACGGCTTAGGGTACGGGTTCGGGGAAGGGTTCGGGAACGGCGTAGGGTATGGGATAGGGTTAGGGTTAGTCTTGGGGTTAGGGTTAGGGCTCGGTTTAGGGTACGGGTTAGGATTAGGGTACATGTTAGGGTTAGGGTAGGGGTTAGGGTTAGGGTACGCGTTAGGGTTAGGGTAGTTATTAAACCTATCCCACTCTCTAGATACCCCTTAGCACGTAAAGGAATATTATTTGGAGGTCCAGCCATGGAGAAGAGTGTAGACACTAGGATAAGATAAGGAACACACCCATTATAAAGAAATCACATTAGGATTCTCTTTTTAAGCTGTTCCTTAAAACACTAGTGCTTAGGAAATCTATTGGAGGCAGAAGCATTCAAGGGTAGCCTAGGGTTAGGGTTAGGCTTAGGGTTAGGCTTAGGGTATGGCTTAGGGTACGGGTTCGGGGAAGGGTTCGGGAACGGCGTAGGGTATGGGTTAGGGTTAGGGTTAGTATTAGGGTTAGGGCTCTGTTTAGGGTATTGGTTAGGATTAGGGTATGTGTTAGGGTTAGGGTAGGGGTTAGGGTTAGGGTACGCGTTAGTGTTAGGGTAGTTATTAAACATAACCCACTCTCTAGATACCCCTTAGCACGTAAAGGAATATTATTTGGAGATCCAGCCATGGAGAAGAGTTTAGACACTAGGATAAGATAAGGAACACACCCATTATAAAGAAATCACATTAGGATTCTCTTTTTAAGCTGTTCCTTAAAACACTAGTGCTTAGGAAATCTATTGGAGGCAGAAGCAGTCAAGGGTAGCCGAGGGTTAGGGTTAGGCTTGGTGTTAGGCTTAGGGTACGGCTTAGGGTACGGGTTCGGGGAGGGGTTCGGGTACGGCGTAGGGTATGGGTTAGGGTTAGGGTTAGGGTTAGGGTTAGGGTTAGTGTTACGGTTAGGGCTCCGTTTAGGGTACGTGTTAGGAGTAGGGTACATGTTAGGGTTAGGGTAGGGGTTAGGGTTAGGGTACGCGTTAGGGTTAGGGTACTTATTAAACCTATCCCACTCTCTAGATACACCTTAGCACGTAAAGGAATATTATTTGGAGGTCCAGCCATGGAGAAGAGTTTAGACACTAGGATAAGATAAGGAACACACCCATTATAAAGAAATCACATTAGGATTCTCTTTTTAAGCTGTTCCTTAAAACACTAGTGCTTAGGAAATCTATTGGAGGCAGAAGCAGTCAAGGGTAGCCTAGGGTTAGGGTTAGGCTTAGGGTACGGCTTAGGGTACGGCTTAGGGTACGGGTTCGGGGAGGGCTTCGGGTACGGCGTAGGGTATGGGTTAGGGTTAGGGTTAGGGTTAGTGTTAGGGTTAGGGCTCGGTTTAGGGTATTGGTTGGGATTAGGGAACGTGTTAGGGTTAGGGTAGGGGTTAGGGTTAGGGTACGCGTTAGTGTTAGGGTAGTTATTAAACCTATCCCAGTCTCTAGATACCCCTTAGCACGTAAAGGAATATTATTTGGAGGTCCAGCCATGGAGAAGAGTTTAGACACTAGGATAAGATAAGGAACACACCCATTATAAAGAAATCACATTAGGATTCTCTTTTTAAGCTGTTCCTTAAAACACTAGTGCTTAGGAAATCTATTGGAGGCAGAAGCAGTCAAGGGTAGCCTAGGGTTAGGGTTAGGCTTGGTGTTAGGCTTAGGGTACGGCTTAGGGTACGGGTTCGGGGAGGGGTTCGGGTACGGCGTAGGGTATGGGTTAGGGTTAGGTTTAGGGTTAGTGTTAGGGTTAGGGCTCCGTTTAGGGTACGTGTTAGGAGTAGGGAACATGTTAGGGTTAGGGTAGGGGTTAGGGTTAGGGTACGCGTTAGGGTTAGGGTAGTTATTAAACCTATCCAACTCTCTAGATACACCTTAGCACGTAAAGGAATATTATTTGGGGGTCCAGCCATGGAGAAGAGTTCAGACACTAGAATAAGATAAGGAACACACCCATTATAAAGAAATCACAATAGGATTCTCTTTTTAAGCTGTTCCTTAAAACACTAGTGCTTAGGAAATCTATTGGAGGCAGAAGCAGTCAAGGGTAGCCTAGGGTTAGGGTTAGGCTTAGGGTACGGCTTAGGGTACGGCTTAGGGTACGGGTTCGGGGAGGGCTTCGGGTAAGGCGTAGGGTATGGGTTAGGGTTAGGGTTAGGGTTAGTTTTAGGGTTAGGGCTCGGTTTAGGGTACGGGTTAGGATTCGGGTACATGTTAGGTTTAGGGTAGGGGTAGGGTTAGGGTACGCGTTAGGGTTAGGGTAGTTATTAAACCTATCCCACTCTCTAGATACACCTTAGCACGTAAAGGAATATTATTTGGGGGTCCAGCCATGGAGAAGAGTTTAGACACTAGGATAAGATAAGGAACACACCCATTATAAAGAAATCACATTAGGATTCTCTTTTTAAGCTGTTCCTTAAAACACTAGTGCTTAGGAAATCTATTGGAGGCAGAAGCATTCAAGGGTAGCCTAGGGTTAGGGTTAGGCTTAGGGTTAGGCTTAGGGTACGGCTTAGGGTACGGGTTCGGGGAGGGGTTCGGGAACGGCGTAGGGTATGGGTTAGGGTTAGGGTTAGGGTTAGTGTTAGGGTTAGGGCTCGGTTTAGGGTACGGGTTAGGATTAGTGTACGTGTTAGGGTTAGGGTAGGGGTTAGGGTTAGGGTACGCGTTAGTGTTAGGGTAGTTATTAAACCTATCCCACTCTCTAGATACACCTTAGCACGTAAAGGAATATTATTTGGGGGTCCAGCCATGGAGAAGAGTTTAGACACTAGTATAAGATAAGGAACACACCCATTATAAAGAAATCACATTAGGATTCTCTTTTTAAGCTGTTCCTTAAAACACTAGTGCTTAGGAAATCTATTGGAGGCAGAAGCAGTCAAGGGTAGCCTAGTGTTAGGGTTATGCTTAGGGTACGGCTTAGGGTAAGGCTTAGGGTACGGGTTCGGGGAGGGCTTCTGGTACGGCGTAGGGTATGGGTTAGGGTTAGGGTTAGTGTTAGGGTTAGGGCTCTGTTTAGGGTATTGGTTAGGATTAGGGTATGTGTTAGGGTTAGGGTAGGGGTTAGGGTTAGGGTACGCGTTAGTGTTAGGGTAGTTATTAAACATAACCCACTCTCTAGATACCCCTTAGCACGTAAAGGAATATTATTTGGAGATCCAGCCATGGAGAAGACTTTAGACACTAGGATAAGATAAAGAACACACCCATTATAAAGAAATCACATTAGGATTCTCTTTTTAAGCTGTTCCTTAAAACACTAGTGCTTAGGAAATCTATTGGAGGCAGAAGCAGTCAAGGGTAGCCGAGGGTTAGGGTTAGGCTTGGTGTTAGGCTTAGGGTACGGCTTAGGGTACGGGTTCGGGGAGGGGTTCGGGTACGGCGTAGGGTATGGGTTAGGGTTAGGGTTAGGGTTAGTGTTACGGTTAGGGCTCCGTTTAGGGTACGTGTTAGGAGTAGGGTACATGTTAGGGTTAGGGTAGGGGTTAGGGTTAGGGTACGCGTTAGGGTTAGGGTACTTATTAAACCTATCCCACTCTCTAGATACACCTTAGCACGTAAAGGAATATTATTTGGAGGTCCAGCCATGGAGAAGAGTTTAGACACTAGGATAAGATAAGGAACACACCCATTATAAAGAAATCACATTAGGATTCTCTTTTTAAGCTGTTCCTTAAAACACTAGTGCTTAGGAAATCTATTGGAGGCAGAAGCAGTCAAGGGTAGCCTAGGGTTAGGGTTAGGCTTAGGGTACGGCTTAGGGTACGGCTTAGGGTACGGGTTCGGGGAGGGCTTCGGGTACGGCGTAGGGTATGGGTTAGGGTTAGGGTTAGGGTTAGTGTTAGGGTTAGGGCTCGGTTTAGGGTATTGGTTGGGATTAGGGAACGTGTTAGGGTTAGGGTAGGGGTTAGGCTTAGGGTACGCGTTAGTGTTAGGGTAGTTATTAAACCTATCCCAGTCTCTAGATACCCCTTAGCACGTAAAGGAATATTATTTGGAGGTCCAGCCATGGAGAAGAGTTTAGACACTAGGATAAGATAAGGAACACACCCATTATAAAGAAATCACATTAGGATTCTCTTTTTAAGCTGTTCCTTAAAACACTAGTGCTTAGGAAATCTATTGGAGGCAGAAGCAGTCAAGGGTAACCAAGGGTTAGGGTTAGGCTTGGGGTTAGGCTTAGGGTACGGCTTAGGGTACGGGTTCGGGGAGGGGTTCGGGTACGGCATAGGGTATGGGTTAGGGTTAGGGTTAGGGTTAGTGTTAAGGTTAGGGCTCGGTTTAGGGTACGGGTTAGGATTAGGGTACATGTTAGGGTTAGGGTAGGGGTTAGGGTTAGGGTACGCGTTAGGGTTAGGGTAGTTATTAAAACTATCCCACTCTCTAGATACCCCTTAGCACGTAAAGGAATATTATTTGGAGGTCCAGCCATGGAGAAGAGTTTAGACACTAGGATAAGATAAGGAACACACCCATTATAAAGAAATCACATTAGGATTCTATTTTTAAGCTGTTCCTTAAAACACTAGTGCTTAGGAAATCTATTGGAGGCAGAAGCAGTCAAGGGTAGCCTAGGGTTAGGTTTAGGCTTAGGGTACGGCTTAGGGTACGGCTTAGGGTACGGGTTCGGGGAGGGCTTCGGGTACGGCGTAGGGTATGGGTTAGGGTTAGGGTTAGTGTTAGGGTTAGGGCTCGGTTTAGGGTATTGGTTAGGAAGAGGGTACGTGTTAGGGTTAGGGTAGGGGTTAGGGTTAGGGTACGCGTTAGTGTTAGGGTAGTTATTAAACCTATCCCACTCTCTAGATACCCCTTAGCACGTAAAGGAATATTATTTGGAGGTCCAGCCATGGAGAAGAGTTTAGACACTAGGATAAGATAAGGAACACACCCATTATAAAGAAATCACATTAGGATTCTCTTTTTAAGCTGTTCCTTAAAACACTAGTGCTTAGGAAATCTATTGGAGGCAGAAGCAGTCAAAGGTAGCCTAGGGTTAGGGTTAGGCTTGGTGTTAGGCTTAGGGTACGGCTTAGGGTACGGGTTCGGGGAGGGGTTCGGGTACGGCGTAGGGTATGGGTTAGGGTTAGGTTTAGGGTTAGTGTTAGGGTTAGGGCTCCGTTTAGGGTACGTGTTAGGAGTAGGGTACATGTTAGGGTTAGGGTAGGGGTTAGGGTTAGGGTACGCCTTAGGGTTAGGGTAGTTATTAAACCTATCCCACTCTCTAGATACACCTTAGCACGTAAAGGAATATTATTTGGGGGTCCAGCCATAGAGAAGAGTTCAGACACTAGAATAAGATAAGGAACACACCCATTATAAAGAAATCACAATAGGATTCTCTTTTTAAGCTGTTCCTTTAAACACTAGTGCTTAGGAAATCTATTGGAGGCAGAAGCAGTCAAGTGTAGCCTAGGGTTAGGGTTAGGCTTAGGGTACGGCTTAGGGTACGGCTTAGGGTACGGGTTCGGGGAGGGCTTCGGGTAAGGCGTAGGGTATGGGTTAGGGTTAGGGTTAGGGTTAGTGTTAGGGTTAGGGCTCGGTTTAGGGTACGGGTTAGGATTCGGGTACATGTTAGGTTTAGGGTAGGGGTAGGGTTAGGGTACGCGTTAGGGTTAGGGTAGTTATTAAACCTATCCCACTCTCTAGATACACCTTAGCACGTAAAGGAATATTATTTGGGGGTCCAGCCATGGAGAAGAGTTTAGACACTAGGATAAGATAAGGAACACACCCATTATAAAGAAATCACATTAGGATTCTCTTTTTAAGCTGTTCCTTAAAACACTAGTGCTTAGGAAATCTATTGGAGGCAGAAGCATTCAAGGGTAGCCTAGGGTTAGGGTTAGGCTTAGGGTTAGGCTTAGGGTACGGCTTAGGGTACGGGTTCGGGGAGGGGTTCGGGAACGGCGTAGGGTATGGGTTAGGGTTAGGGTTAGGGTTAGTGTTAGGGTTAGGGCTCGGTTTAGGGTACGGGTTAGGATTAGGGTACATGTTAGGGTTAGGGTAGGGGTTAGGGTTAGGGTACGCGTTAGTGTTAGGGTAGTTATTAAACATAACCCACTCTCTAGATACCCCTTAGCACGTAAAGGAATATTATTTGGAGGTCCAGCCATGGAGAAGAGTTTAGACACTAGGATAAGATAAGGAACACACCCATTATAAAGAAATCACATTAGGATTCTCTTTTTAAGCTGTTCCTTAAAACACTAGTGCTTAGGAAATCTATTGGAGGCAGAAGCAGTCAAGGGTAGTCTAGGGTTAGGGTTAGGCTTGGTGTTAGGCTTAGGGTACGGCTTAGGGTACGGGTTCGGGGAGGGGTTCGGGTACGGCGTAGGGTATGGGTTAGGGTTAGGGTTAGGGTTAGTGTTAGGGTTAGGGCTCCGTTTAGGGTACGTGTTAGGTGTAGGGTACATGTTAGGGTTAGGGTAGGGGTTAGGGTTAGGGTACGCGTTAGGGTTTGGGTAGTTATTAAACCTATCCCACTCTCTAGGTACACCTTAGCACGTAAAGGAATATTATTTGGGGGTCCAGCCATGGAGAAGAGTTCAGACACTAGAATAAGATAAGGAACACACCCATTATAAAGAAATCACAATAGGATTCTCTTTTTAAGCTGTTCCTTAAAACACTAGTGCTTAGGAAATCTATTGGAGGCAGAAGCAGTCAAGGGTAGCCTAGGGTTAGGGTTAGGCTTAGGGTACGTCTTAGGGTACGGCTTAGGGTACGGGTTCGGGGAGGGCTTCGGGTAAGGCGTAGGGTATGGGTTAGGGTTAGGATTAGGGTTAGTGTTAGGGTTAGGGCTCGGTTTAGGGTACAGGTTAGGATTCGGGTACATGTTAGGTTTAGGGTAGGGGTAGGGTTAGGGTACGCGTTAGGGTTAGGGTAGTTATTAAACCTATCCCACTCTCTAGATACACCTTAGCACATAAAGGAATATTATTTGGGGATCCAGCCATGGAGAAGAATTTAGACACTAGGATAAGATAAGGAACACACCCATTATAAAGAAATCACATTAGGATTCTCTTTTTAAGCTGTTCCTTAAAACACTAGTGCTTAGGAAATCTATTGGAGGCAGAAGCAGTCAAGGGAAGCCTAGGGTTAGTGTTAGGCTTAGGGTACGGCTTAGGGTAAGGCTTAGGGTATGGGTTCGGGGAGGGCTTCTGGTACGGCGTAGGGTATTGGTTAGGGTTAGGGTTAGTGTTAGGGTTAGGGCTCGGTTTAGGGTATTGGTTAGGATTAGGGTACGTGTTAGGGTTAGGGTAGGGGTTAGCGTTAGGGTACGCGTTAGTGTTAGGGTAGTTATTAAACCTATCCCAGTCTCTAGATACCCCTTAGCACGTAAAAGAATATTATTTGGAGGTCCAGCCATGGAGAAGAGTTTAGACACTAGGATAAGATAAGGAACACACCCATTATAAAGAAATCACATTAGGATTCTCTTTTTAAGCTGTTCCTTAAAACACTAGTGCTTAGGAAATCTATTGGAGGCAGAAGCATTCAAGGGTAGCCTAGGGTTAGGGTTAGGCTTAGGGTTAGGCTTAGGGTACGGCTTAGGGTACGGGTTCGGGGAAGGGTTCGGGAACGGCGTAGGGTATGGGATAGGGTTAGGGTTAGAGTTAGTGTTAGGGTTAGGGCTCGGTTTAGGGTACGGGTTAGGATTAGGGTACATGTTAGGGTTAGGGTAGGGGTTAGGGTTAGGGTACGCGTTAGGGTTAGGGTAGTTATTAAACCTATCCCACTCTCTAGATACCCCTTAGCACGTAAAGGAATATTATTTGGAGTTCCAGCCATGGAGAAGAGTTTAGACACTAGGATAAGATAAGGAACACACCCATTATAAAGAAATCACATTAGGATTCTCTTTTTAAGCTGTTCCTTAAAACACTAGTGCTTAGGAAATCTATTGGAGGCAGAAGCAGTCAAGGGTAGCCTAGGGTTAGGGTTAGGCTTAGGGTACGGCTTAGGGTACGGCTTAGGGTACGGGTTCGGGGAGGGTTTCGGGTACGGCGTAGGATATGGGTTAGGGTTAGGGTTAGGGTTAGTGTTAGGGTTAGGGCTCGGTTTAGGGTATTGGTTAGGATTAGGGTACGTGTTAGGGTTAGGGTAGGGGTTAGGGTTAGGGTACGCGTTAGTGTTAGGGTAGTTATTAAACCTATCCCACTCTCTAGATACCCCTTAGCACGTAAAGGAATATTATTTGGAGGTCCAGCCATGGAGAAGAGTTTAGACACTAGGATAAGATAAGGAACACACCCATTATAAAGAAATCACATTAGGATTCTCTTTTTAAGCTGTTCCTTAAAACACTAGTGCTTAGGAAATCTATTGGAGGCAGAAGCAGTCAAGGGAACCCTAGGGTTAGGGTTAGGCTTAGGGTACGGCTTAGGGTACGGCTTAGGGTACGGGTTCGGGGAGGGCTTCGGGTACGGCGTAGGGTATGGGTTAGGGTTAGGGTTAGGGTTAGTGTTAGGGTTAGGGCTCGGTTTAGGGTATTGTTTAGGATTAGGGTACGTGTTAGGGTTAAGGTAGGGGTTAGGGTTAGGGTACGCGTTAGTGTTAGGGTAGTTATTAAACCTATCCCACTCTCTAGATACCCCTTAGCACGTAAAGGAATATTATTTGGAGGTCCAGCCATGGAGAAGAGTTTAGACACTAGGATAAGATAAGGAACACACCCATTATAAAGAAATCACATTAGGATTCTCTTTTTAAGCTGTTCCTTAAAACACTAGTGCTTAGGAAATCTATTGGAGGCAGAAGCATTCAAGGGTAGCCTAGGGTTAGGGTTAGGCTTAGGGTTAGGCTTAGGGTACGGCTTAGGGTACGGGTTCGGGGAAGGGTTCGGGAACGGCGTAGGGTATGGGTTAGGGTTAGGGTTAGGGTTAGTGTTAGGGTTAGGGATCGGTTTAGGGTACGGGTTAGGATTAGGGTACATGTTAGGGTTAGGGTAGGGGTTAGGGTTAGGGTACGCGTTAGGGTTAGGGTAGTTATTAAACCTATCCCACTCTCTAGATACACCTTAGCACGTAAAGGAATATTATTTGGGGGTCCAGCCATGGAGAAGAGTTTAGACACTAGTATAAGATAAGGAACACACCCATTATAAAGAAATCACATTAGGATTATCTTTTTAAGCTGTTCCTTAAAACACTAGTGCTTAGGAAATCTATTGGAGGCAGAAGCAGTCAAGGGTAGCCTAGTGTTAGGGTTATGCTTAGGGTACGGCTTAGGGTAAGGCTTAGGGTACGGGTTCGGGGAGGGCTTCTGGTACGGCGTAGGGTATGGGTTAGGGTTAGGGTTAGTGTTAGGGTTAGGGCTCTGTTTAGGGTATTGGTTAGGATTAGGGTATGTGTTAGGGTTAGGGTAGGTGTTAGGGTTAGGGTACGCGTTAGTGTTAGGGTAGTTATTAAACATAACCCACTCTCTAGATACCCCTTAGCACGTAAAGGAATATTATTTGGAGATCCAGCCATGGAGAAGAGTTTAGACACTAGGATAAGATAAGGAACACACCCATTATAAAGAAATCACATTAGGATTCTCTTTTTAAGCTGTTCCTTAAAACACTAGTGCTTAGGAAATCTATTGGAGGCAGAAGCAGTCAAGGGTAGCCGAGGGTTAGGGTTAGGCTTGGTGTTAGGCTTAGGGTACGGCTTAGGGTACGGGTTCGGGGAGGGGTTCGGGTACGGCGTAGGGTATGGGTTAGGGTTAGGGTTAGGGTTAGTGTTACGGTTAGGGCTCCGTTTAGGGTACGTGTTAGGAGTAGGGTACATGTTAGGGTTAGGGTAGGGGTTAGGGTTAGGGTACGCGTTAGGGTTTGGGTAGTTATTAAACCTATCCCACTCTCTAGGTACACCTTAGCACGTAAAGGAATATTATTTGGAGATCCAGCCATGGAGAAGAGTTTAGACACTAGGATAAGATAAGGAACACACCCATTATAAAGAAATCACAATAGGATTCTCTTTTTAAGCTGTTCCTTAAAACACTTGTGCTTAGGAAATCTATTGGAGGCAGAAGCACTCAAGGGTAGCCTAGGGTTAGGGTTAGGCTTAGGGTACGGCTTAGGGTACGGCTTAGGGTACGGGTTCGGGGAGGGCTTCGGGTAAGGCGTAGGGTATGGGTTAGGGTTAGGATTAGGGTTAGTGTTAGGGTTAGGGCTCGGTTTAGGGTACAGGTTAGGATTCGGGTACATGTTAGGTTTAGGGTAGGGGTAGGGTTAGGGTACGCGTTAGGGTTAGGGTAGTTATTAAACCTATCCCACTCTCTAGATACACCTTAGCACATAAAGGAATATTATTTGGGGGTCCAGCCATGGAGAAGAGTTTAGACACTAGGATAAGATAAGGAACACACCCATTATAAAGAAATCACATTAGGATTCTCTTTTTAAGCTGTTCCTTAAAACACTAGTGCTTAGGAAATCTATTGGAGGCAGAAGCAGTCAAGGGAAGCCTAGGGTTAGTGTTAGGGTTAGGGTACGGCTTAGGGTAAGGCTTAGGGTATGGGTTCGGGGAGGGCTTCTGGTACGGCGTAGGGTATTGGTTAGGGTTAGGGTTAGTGTTAGGGTTAGGGCTCGGTTTAGGGTATTGGTTAGGATTAGGGTACGTGTTAGGGTTAGGGTAGGGGTTAGCGTTAGGGTACGCGTTAGTGTTAGGGTAGTTATTAAACCTATCCCAGTCTCTAGATACCCCTTAGCACGTAAAAGAATATTATTTGGAGGTCCAGCCATGGAGAAGAGTTTAGACACTAGGATAAGATAAGGAACACACCCATTATAAAGAAATCACATTAGGATTCTCTTTTTAAGCTGTTCCTTAAAACACTAGTGCTTAGGAAATCTATTGGAGGCAGAAGCATTCAAGGGTAGCCTAGGGTTAGGGTTAGGCTTAGGGTTAGGCTTAGGGTACGGCTTAGGGTACGGGTTCGGGGAAGGGTTCGGGAACGGCGTAGGGTATGGGATAGGGTTAGGGTTAGAGTTAGTGTTAGGGTTAGGGCTCGGTTTAGGGTACGGGTTAGGATTAGGGTACATGTTAGGGTTAGGGTAGGGGTTAGGGTTAGGGTACGCGTTAGGGTTAGGGTAGTTATTAAACCTATCCCACTCTCTAGATACCCCTTAGCACGTAAAGGAATATTATTTGGAGTTCCAGCCATGGAGAAGAGTTTAGACACTAGGATAAGATAAGGAACACACCCATTATAAAGAAATCACATTAGGATTCTCTTTTTAAGCTGTTCCTTAAAACACTAGTGCTTAGGAAATCTATTGGAGGCAGAAGCAGTCAAGGGTAGCCTAGGGTTAGGGTTAGGCTTAGGGTACGGCTTAGGGTACGGCTTAGGGTACGGGTTCGGGGAGGGTTTCGGGTACGGCGTAGGATATGGGTTAGGGTTAGGGTTAGGGTTAGTGTTAGGGTTAGGGCTCGGTTTAGGGTATTGGTTAGGATTAGGGTACGTGTTAGGGTTAGGGTAGGGGTTAGGGTTAGGGTACGCGTTAGTGTTAGGGTAGTTATTAAACCTATCCCACTCTCTAGATACCCCTTAGCACGTAAAGGAATATTATTTGGAGGTCCAGCCATGGAGAAGAGTTTAGACACTAGGATAAGATAAGGAACACACCCATTATAAAGAAATCACATTAGGATTCTCTTTTTAAGCTGTTCCTTAAAACACTAGTGCTTAGGAAATCTATTGGAGGCAGAAGCAGTCAAGGGAACCCTAGGGTTAGGGTTAGGCTTAGGGTACGGCTTAGGGTACGGCTTAGGGTACGGGTTCGGGGAGGGCTTCGGGTACGGCGTAGGGTATGGGTTAGGGTTAGGGTTAGGGTTAGTGTTAGGGTTAGGGCTCGGTTTAGGGTATTGTTTAGGATTAGGTTACGTGTTAGGGTTAAGGTAGGGGTTAGGGTTAGGGTACGCGTTAGTGTTAGGGTAGTTATTAAACCTATCCCACTCTCTAGATACCCCTTAGCACGTAAAGGAATATTATTTGGAGGTCCAGCCATGGAGAAGAGTTTAGACACTAGGATAAGATAAGGAACACACCCATTATAAAGAAATCACATTAGGATTCTCTTTTTAAGCTGTTCCTTAAAACACTAGTGCTTAGGAAATCTATTGGAGGCAGAAGCATTCAAGGGTAGCCTAGGGTTAGGGTTAGGCTTAGGGTTAGGCTTAGGGTACGGCTTAGGGTACGGGTTCGGGGAAGGGTTCGGGAACGGCGTAGGGTATGGGTTAGGGTTAGGGTTAGGGTTAGTGTTAGGGTTAGGGATCGGTTTAGGGTACGGGTTAGGATTAGGGTACATGTTAGGGTTAGGGTAGGGGTTAGGGTTAGGGTACGCGTTAGGGTTAGGGTAGTTATTAAACCTATCCCACTCTCTAGGTACACCTTAGCACGTAAAGGAATATTATTTGGGGGTCCAGCCATGGAGAAGAGTTTTGACACTAGTATAAGATAAGGAACACACCCATTATAAAGGAATCACATTAGGATTATCTTTTTAAGCTGTTCCTTAAAACACTAGTGCTTAGGAAATCTATTGGAGGCAGAAGCAGTCAAGGGTAGCCTAGTGTTAGGGTTATGCTTAGGGTACGGCTTAGGGTAAGGCTTAGGGTACGGGTTCGGGGAGGGCTTCTGGTACGGCGTAGGGTATGGGTTAGGGTTAGGGTTAGTGTTAGGGTTAGGGCTCTGTTTAGGGTATTGGTTAGGATTAGGGTATGTGTTAGGGTTAGGGTAGGTGTTAGGGTTAGGGTACGCGTTAGTGTTAGGGTAGTTATTAAACATAACCCACTCTCTAGATACCCCTTAGCACGTAAAGGAATATTATTTGGAGATCCAGCCATGGAGAAGAGTTTAGACACTAGGATAAGATAAGGAACACACCCATTATAAAGAAATCACATTAGGATTCTCTTTTTAAGCTGTTCCTTAAAACACTAGTGCTTAGGAAATCTATTGGAGGCAGAAGCAGTCAAGGGTAGCCGAGGGTTAGGGTTAGGCTTGGTGTTAGGCTTAGGGTACGGCTTAGGGTACGGGTTCGGGGAGGGGTTCGGGTACGGCGTAGGGTATGGGTTAGGGTTAGGGTTAGGGTTAGTGTTACGGTTAGGGCTCCGTTTAGGGTACGTGTTAGGAGTAGGGTACATGTTAGGGTTAGGGTAGGGGTTAGGGTTAGGGTACGCGTTAGGGTTAGGGTACTTATTAAACCTATCCCACTCTCTAGATACACCTTAGCACGTAAAGGAATATTATTTGGAGGTCCAGCCATGGAGAAGAGTTTAGACACTAGGATAAGATAAGGAACACACCCATTATAAAGAAATCACATTAGGATTCTCTTTTTAAGCTGTTCCTTAAAACACTAGTGCTTAGGAAATCTATTGGAGGCAGAAGCAGTCAAGGGTAGCCTAGGGTTAGGGTTAGGCTTAGGGTACGGCTTAGGGTACGGCTTAGGGTACGGGTTCGGGGAGGGCTTCGGGTACGGCGTAGGGTGTGGGTTAGGGTTAGGGTTAGGGTTAGTGTTAGGGTTAGGGCTCGGTTTAGGGTATTGGTTGGGATTAGGGAACGTGTTAGAGTTAGGGTAGGGGTTAGGGTTAGGGTACGCGTTAGTGTTAGGGTAGTTATTAAACCTATCCCAGTCTCTAGATACCCCTTAGCACGTAAAGGAATATTATTTGGAGGTCCAGCCATGGAGAAGAGTTTAGACACTAGGATAAGATAAGGAACACACCCATTATAAAGAAATCACATTAGGATTCTCTTTTTAAGCTGTTCCTTAAAACACTAGTGCTTAGGAAATCTATTGGAGGCAGAAGCAGTCAAGGGTAACCAAGGGTTAGGGTTAGGCTTGGGGTTAGGCTTAGGGTACGGCTTAGGGTACGGGTTCGGGGAGGGGTTCGGGTACGGCATAGGGTATGGGTTAGGGTTAGGGTTAGGGTTAGTGTTAAGGTTAGGGCTCGGTTTAGGGTACGGGTTAGGATTAGGGTACATGTTAGGGTTAGGGTAGGGGTTAGGGTTAGGGTACGCGTTAGGGTTAGGGTAGTTATTAAAACTATCCCACTCTCTATATACCCCTTAGCACGTAAAGGAATATTATTTGGAGGTCCAGCCATGGAGAAGAGTTTAGACACTAGGATAAGATAAGGAACACACCCATTATAAAGAAATCACATTAGGATTCTATTTTTAAGCTGTTCCTTAAAACACTAGTGCTTAGGAAATCTATTGGAGGCAGAAGCAGTCAAGGGTAGCCTAGGGTTAGGTTTAGGCTTAGGGTACGGCTTAGGGTACGGCTTAGGGTACGGGTTCGGGGAGGGCTTCGGGTACGGCGTAGGGTATGGGTTAGGGTTAGGGTTAGTGTTAGGGTTAGGGCTCGGTTTAGGGTATTGGTTAGGAAGAGGGTACGTGTTAGGGTTAGGGTAGGGGTTAGGGTTAGGGTACGCGTTAGTGTTAGGGTAGTTATTAAACCTATCCCACTCTCTAGATACCCCTTAGCACGTAAAGGAATATTATTTGGAGGTCCAGCCATGGAGAAGAGTTTAGACACTAGGATAAGATAAGGAACACACCCATTATAAAGAAATCACATTAGGATTCTCTTTTTAAGCTGTTCCTTAAAACACTAGTGCTTAGGAAATCTATTGGAGGCAGAAGCAGTCAAGGGTAGCCTAGGGTTAGGGTTAGGCTTGGTGTTAGGCTTAGGGTACGGCTTAGGGTACGGGTTCGGGGAGGGGTTCGGGTACGGCGTAGGGTATGGGTTAGGGTTAGGTTTAGGGTTAGTGTTAGGGTTAGGGCTCCGTTTAGGGTACGTGTTAGGAGTAGGGTACATGTTAGGGTTAGGGTAGGGGTTAGGGTTAGGGTACGCGTTAGGGTTAGGGTAGTTATTAAACCTATCCCACTCTCTAGATACACCTTAGCACGTAAAGGAATATTATTTGGGGGTCCAGCCATGGAGAAGAGTTCAGACACTAGAATAAGATAAGGAGCACACCCATTATAAAGAAATCACAATAGGATTCTCTTTTTAAGCTGTTCCTTAAAACACTAGTGCTTAGGAAATCTATTGGAGGCAGAAGCAGTCAAGGGTAGCCTAGGGTTAGGGTTAGGCTTAGGGTACGGCTTAGGGTACGGGTTCGGGGAGGGCTTCGGGTAAGGCGTAGGGTATGGGTTAGGGTTAGGGTTAGGGTTAGTGTTAGGGTTAGGGCTCGGTTTAGGGTACGGGTTAGGATTCGGGTACATGTTAGGTTTAGGGTAGGGGTAGGGTTAGGGTACGCGTTAGGGTTAGGGTAGTTATTAAACCTATCCCACTCTCTAGATACACCTTAGCACGTAAAGGAATATTATTTGGGGGTCCAGCCATGGAGAAGAGTTTAGACACTAGGATAAGATAAGGAACACACCCATTATAAAGAAATCACATTAGGATTCTCTTTTTAAGCTGTTCCTTAAAACACTAGTGCTTAGGAAATCTATTGGAGGCAGAAGCATTCAAGGGTAGCCTAGGGTTAGGGTTAGGCTTAGGGTTAGGCTTAGGGTACGGCTTAGGGTACGGGTTCGGGGAGGGGTTCGGGAACGGCGTAGGGTATGGGTTAGGGTTAGGGTTAGGGTTAGTGTTAGGGTTAGGCCTCGGTTTAGGGTACGGGTTAGGATTAGTGTACGTGTTAGGGTTAGGGTAGGAGTTAGGGTTAGGTTACGCGTTAGTGTTAGGGTAGTTATTAAACCTATCCCACTCTCTAGATACACCTTAGCACGTAAAGGAATATTATTTGGGGGTCCAGCCATGGAGAAGAGTTTAGACACTAGTATAAGATAAGGAACACACCCATTATAAAGAAATCACATTAGGATTATCTTTTTAAGCTGTTCCTTAAAACACTAGTGCTTAGGAAATCTATTGGAGGCAGAAGCAGTCAAGGGTAGCCTAGTGTTAGGGTTATGCTTAGGGTACGGCTTAGGGTAAGGCTTAGGGTACGGGTTCGGGGAGGGCTTCTGGTACGGCGTAGGGTATGGGTTAGGGTTAGGGTTAGTGTTAGGGTTAGGGCTCTGTTTAGGGTATTGGTTAGGATTAGGGTATGTGTTAGGGTTAGGGTAGGGGTTAGGGTTAGGGTACGCGTTAGTGTTAGGGTAGTTATTAAACATAACCCACTCTCTAGATACCCCTTAGCACGTAAAGGAATATTATTTGGAGATCCAGCCATGGAGAAGACTTTAGACACTAGGATAAGATAAGGAACACACCCATTATAAAGAAATCACATTAGGATTCTCTTTTTAAGCTGTTCCTTAAAACACTAGTGCTTAGGAAATCTATTGGAGGCAGAAGCAGTCAAGGGTAGCCGAGGGTTAGGGTTAGGCTTGGTGTTAGGCTTAGGGTACGGCTTAGGGTACGGGTTCGGGGAGGGGTTCGGGTACGGCGTAGGGTATGGGTTAGGGTTAGGGTTAGGGTTAGTGTTACGGTTAGGGCTCCGTTTAGGGTACGTGTTAGGAGTAGGGTACATGTTAGGGTTAGGGTAGGGGCTAGGGTTAGGGTACGCGTTAGGGTTAGGGTACTTATTAAACCTATCCCACTCTCTAGATACACCTTAGCACGTAAAGGAATATTATTTGGAGGTCCAGCCATGGAGAAGAGTTTAGACACTAGGATAAGATAAGGAACACACCCATTATAAAGAAATCACATTAGGATTCTCTTTTTAAGCTGTTCCTTAAAACACTAGTGCTTAGGAAATCTATTGGAGGCAGAAGCAGTCAAGGGTAGCCTAGGGTTAGGGTTAGGCTTAGGGTACGGCTTAGGGTACGGCTTAGGGTACGGGTTCGGGGAGGGCTTCGGGTACGGCGTAGGGTATGGGTTAGGGTTAGGGTTAGTGTTAGGGTTAGGGCTCGGTTTAGGGTATTGGTTGGGATTAGGGAACGTGTTAGGGTTAGGGTAGGGGTTAGGGTTAGGGTACGCGTTAGTGTTAGGGTAGTTATTAAACCTATCCCAGTCTCTAGATACCCCTTAGCACGTAAAGGAATATTATTTGGAGGTCCAGCCATGGAGAAGAGTTTAGACACTAGGATAAGATAAGGAACACACCCATTATAAAGAAATCACATTAGGATTCTCTTTTTAAGCTGTTCCTTAAAACACTAGTGCTTAGGAAATCTATTGGAGGCAGAAGCAGTCAAGGGTAACCAAGGGTTAGGGTTAGGCTTGGGGTTAGGCTTAGGGTACGGCTTAGGGTACGGGTTCGGGGAGGGGTTCGGGTACGGCATAGGGTATGGGTTAGGGTTAGGGTTAGGGTTAGTGTTAAGGTTAGGGCTCGGTTTAGGGTACGGGTTAGGATTAGGGTACATGTTAGGGTTAGAGTAGGGGTTAGGGTTAGGGTACGCGTTAGGGTTAGGGTAGTTATTAAAACTATCCCACTCTCTAGATACCCCTTAGCACGTAAAGGAATATTATTTGGAGGTCCAGCCATGGAGAAGAGTTTAGACACTAGGATAAGATAAGGAACACACCCATTATAAAGAAATCACATTAGGATTCTATTTTTAAGCTGTTCCTTAAAACACTAGTGCTTAGGAAATCTATTGGAGGCAGAAGCAGTCAAGGGTAGCCTAGGGTTAGGTTTAGGCTTCGGGTACGGCTTAGGGTACGGCTTAGGGTACGGGTTCGGGGAGGGCTTCGGGTACGGCGTAGGGTATGGGTTAGGGTTAGGGTTAGTGTTAGGGTTAGGGCTCGGTTTAGGGTATTGGTTAGGAAGAGGGTACGTGTTAGGGTTAGGGTAGGGGTTAGGGTTAGGGTACGCGTTAGGGTTAGGGTAGTTATTAAACCTATCCCACTCTCTAGATACACCTTAGCACGTAAAGGAATATTATTTGGGGGTCCAGCCATGGAGAAGAGTTCAGACACTAGAATAAGATAAGGAACACACCCATTATAAAGAAATCACAATAGGATTCTCTTTTTAAGCTGTTCCTTAAAACACTAGTGCTTAGGAAATCTATTGGAGGCAGAAGCAGTCAAGGGTAGCCTAGGGTTAGGGTTAGGCTTAGGGTACGGCTTAGGGTACGGCTTAGGGTACGGGTTCGGGGAGGGGTTCGGGAACGGCGTAGGGTATGGGTTAGGGTTAGGGTTAGGGTTAGTGTTAGGGTTAGGGCTCGGTTTAGGGTACGGGTTAGGATTAGTGTACGTGTTAGGGTTAGGGTAGGGGTTAGGGTTAGGGTACGCGTTAGTGTTAGGGTAGTTATTAAACCTATCCCAGTCTCTACATACCCCTTAGCACGTAAAGGAATATTATTTGTAGGTCCAACCATGGAGAAGAGTTTAGACACTAGGATAAGATAAGGAACACACCCATTATAAAGAAATCACATTAGGATTCTCTTTTTAAGCTGTTCCTTAAAACACTAGTGCTTAGGAAATCTATTGGAGGCAGAAGCAGTCAAGGTAACCAAGGGTTAGGGTTAGGCTTGGGGTTAGGCTTAGGGTACGGCTTAGGGTACGGGTTCGGGGAGGGGTTCGGGTACGGCGTAGGGTATGGGTTAGGGTTAGGGTTAGGGTTAGTGTTAGGGTTAGGGCTCGGTTTAGGGTATTGGTTAGGATTAGGGTACGTGTTAGGGTTAGGGTAGGGGTTAGGGTTAGGGTACGCGTTAGTGTTAGGGTAGTTATTAAACCTATCCCACTCTCTAGATACCCCTTAGCACCTAAAGGAATATTATTTGGAGGTCCAGCCATGGAGAAGAGTTTAGACACTAGGATAAGATAAGGACACACCCATTATAAAGAAATCACATTAGGATTCTCTTTTTAAGCTGTTCCTTAAAACTCTAGTGCTTAGGAAATCTATTGGAGGCAGAAGCATTCAAGAGTAGCCTAGGGTTAGGGTTAGGCTTAGGGTACGGCTTAGGGTACGGCTTAGGGTACGGGTTCGGGGAAGAGTTCGGGAACGGCGTAGGGTATGGGATAGGGTTAGGGTTAGGGTTAGTGTTAGGGTTAGGGCTCGGTTTAGGGTACGGGTTAGGATTAGGGTACATGTTAGGGTTAGGGTAGGGGTTAGGGTTAGGGTACGCGTTAGGGTTAGGGTAGTTATTAAACCTATCCCACTCTATAGATACCCCTTAGCACGTAAAGGAATATTATTTGGAGTTCCAGCCATGGAGAAGAGTTTAGACACTAGGATAAGATAAGGAACACACCCATTATAAAGAAATCACATTAGGATTCTCTTTTTAAGCTGTTCCTTAAAACACTAGTGCTTAGGAAATCTATTGGAGGCAGAAGCAGTCAAGGGTAGCCTAGGGTTAGGGTTAGGCTTAGGGTACAGCTTAGGGTACGGCTTAGGGTACGGGTTCGGGGAGGGTTTCGGGTACGGCGTAGGGTATGGGTTAGGGTTAGGGTTAGTGTTAGGGTTAGGGCTCGGTTTAGGGTATTGGTTAGGAAGAGGGTACGTGTTAGGGTTAGGGTAGGGGTTAGGGTTAGGGTACGCGTTAGTGTTAGGGTAGTTATTAAACCTATCCCACTCTCTAGATACCCCTTAGCACGTAAAGGAATATTATTTGGAGGTCCAGCCATGGAGAAGAGTTTAGACACTAGGATAAGATAAGGAACACACCCATTATAAAGAAATCACATTAGGATTCTCTTTTTAAGCTGTTCCTTAAAACACTAGTGCTTAGGAAATCTATTGGAGGCAGAAGCAGTCAAGGGTAGCCTAGGGTTAGGGTTAGGCTTGGTGTTAGGCTTAGGGTACGGCTTAGGGTACGGGTTCGGGGAGGGGTTCGGGTACGGCGTAGGATATGGGTTAGGGTTAGGTTTAGGGTTAGTGTTAGGGTTAGGGCTCCGTTTAGGGTACGTGTTAGGAGTAGGGTACATGTTAGGGTTAGGGTAGGGGTTAGGGTTAGGGTACGCGTTAGGGTTAGGGTAGTTATTAAACCTATCCCACTCTCTAGATACACCTTAGCACGTAAAGGAATATTATTTGGGGGTCCAGCCATGGAGAAGAGTTCAGACACTAGAATAAGATAAGGAGCACACCCATTATAAAGAAATCACAATAGGATTCTCTTTTTAAGCTGTTCCTTAAAACACTAGTGCTTAGGAAATCTATTGGAGGCAGAAGCAGTCAAGGGTAGCCTAGGGTTAGGGTTAGGCTTAGGGTACGGCTTAGGGTACGGCTTAGGGTACGGGTTCGGGGAGGGCTTCGGGTAAGGCGTAGGGTATGGGTTAGGGTTAGGGTTAGGGTTAGTGTTAGGGTTAGGGCTCGGTTTAGGGTACGGGTTAGGATTCGGGTACATGTTAGGTTTAGGGTAGGGGTAGGGTTAGGGTACGCGTTAGGGTTAGGGTAGTTATTAAACCTATCCCACTCTCTAGATACACCTTAGCACGTAAAGGAATATTATTTGGGGGTCCAGCCATGGAGAAGAGTTTAGACACTAGGATAAGATAAGGAACACACCCATTATAAAGAAATCACATTAGGATTCTCTTTTTAAGCTGTTCCTTAAAACACTAGTGCTTAGGAAATCTATTGGAGGCAGAAGCATTCAAGGGTAGCCTAGGGTTAGGGTTAGGCTTAGGGTTAGGCTTAGGGTACGGCTTAGGGTACGGGTTCGGGGAGGGGTTCGGGAACGGCGTAGGGTATGGGTTAGGGTTAGGGTTAGGGTTAGTGTTAGGGTTAGGGCTCGGTTTAGGGTACGGGTTAGGATTAGTGTACGTGTTAGGGTTAGGGTAGGAGTTAGGGTTAGGGTACGCGTTAGTGTTAGGGTAGTTATTAAACCTATCCCACTCTCTAGATACACCTTAGCACGTAAAGGAATATTATTTGGGGGTCCAGCCATGGAGAAGAGTTTAGACACTAGTATAAGATAAGGAACACACCCATTATAAAGAAATCACATTAGGATTATCTTTTTAAGCTGTTCCTTAAAACACTAGTGCTTAGGAAATCTATTGGAGGCAGAAGCAGTCAAGGGTAGCCTAGTGTTAGGGTTATGCTTAGGGTACGGCTTAGGGTAAGGCTTAGGGTACGGGTTCGGGGAGGTCTTCTGGTACGGCGTAGGGTATGGGTTAGGGTTAGGGTTAGTGTTAGGGTTAGGGCTCTGTTTAGGGTATTGGTTAGGATTAGGGTATGTGTTAGGGTTAGGGTAGGGGTTAGGGTTAGGGTACGCGTTAGTGTTAGGGTAGTTATTAAACATAACCCACTCTCTAGATACCCCTTAGCACGTAAAGGAATATTATTTGGAGATCCAGCCATGGAGAAGACTTTAGACACTAGGATAAGATAAGGAACACACCCATTATAAAGAAATCACATTAGGATTCTCTTTTTAAGCTGTTCCTTAAAACACTAGTGCTTAGGAAATCTATTGGAGGCAGAAGCAGTCAAGGGTAGCCGAGGGTTAGGGTTAGGCTTGGTGTTAGGCTTAGGGTACGGCTTAGGGTACGGGTTCGGGGAGGGGTTCGGGTACGGCGTAGGGTATGGGTTAGGGTTAGGGTTAGGGTTAGTGTTACGGTTAGGGCTCCGTTTAGGGTACGTGTTAGGAGTAGGGTACATGTTAGGGTTAGGGTAGGGGCTAGGGTTAGGGTACGCGTTAGGGTTAGGGTACTTATTAAACCTATCCCACTCTCTAGATACACCTTAGCACGTAAAGGAATATTATTTGGAGGTCCAGCCATGGAGAAGAGTTTAGACACTAGGATAAGATAAGGAACACACCCATTATAAAGAAATCACATTAGGATTCTCTTTTTAAGCTGTTCCTTAAAACACTAGTGCTTAGGAAATCTATTGGAGGCAGAAGCAGTCAAGGGTAGCCTAGGGTTAGGGTTAGGCTTAGGGTACGGCTTAGGGTACGGCTTAGGGTACGGGTTCGGGGAGGGCTTCGGGTACGGCGTAGGGTATGGGTTAGGGTTAGGGTTAGTGTTAGGGTTAGGGCTCGGTTTAGGGTATTGGTTGGGATTAGGGAACGTGTTAGGGTTAGGGTAGGGGTTAGGGTTAGGGTACGCGTTAGTGTTAGGGTAGTTATTAAACCTATCCCAGTCTCTAGATACCCCTTAGCACGTAAAGGAATATTATTTGGAGGTCCAGCCATGGAGAAGAGTTTAGACACTAGGATAAGATAAGGAACACACCCATTATAAAGAAATCACATTAGGATTCTCTTTTTAAGCTGTTCCTTAAAACACTAGTGCTTAGGAAATCTATTGGAGGCAGAAGCAGTCAAGGGTAACCAAGGGTTAGGGTTAGGCTTGGGGTTAGGCTTAGGGTACGGCTTAGGGTACGGGTTCGGGGAGGGGTTCGGGTACGGCATAGGGTATGGGTTAGGGTTAGGGTTAGGGTTAGTGTTAAGGTTAGGGCTCGGTTTAGGGTACGGGTTAGGATTAGGGTACATGTTAGGGTTAGAGTAGGGGTTAGGGTTAGGGTACGCGTTAGGGTTAGGGTAGTTATTAAAACTATCCCACTCTCTAGATACCCCTTAGCACGTAAAGGAATATTATTTGGAGGTCCAGCCATGGAGAAGAGTTTAGACACTAGGATAAGATAAGGAACACACCCATTATAAAGAAATCACATTAGGATTCTATTTTTAAGCTGTTCCTTAAAACACTAGTGCTTAGGAAATCTATTGGAGGCAGAAGCAGTCAAGGGTAGCCTAGGGTTAGGTTTAGGCTTCGGGTACGGCTTAGGGTACGGCTTAGGGTACGGGTTCGGGGAGGGCTTCGGGTACGGCGTAGGGTATGGGTTAGGGTTAGGGTTAGTGTTAGGGTTAGGGCTCGGTTTAGGGTATTGGTTAGGAAGAGGGTACGTGTTAGGGTTAGGGTAGGGGTTAGGGTTAGGGTACGCGTTAGTGTTAGGGTAGTTATTAAACCTATCCCACTCTCTAGATACCCCTTAGCACGTAAAGGAATATTATTTGGAGGTCCAGCCATGGAGAAGAGTTTAGACACTAGGATAAGATAAGGAACACACCCATTATAAAGAAATCACATTAGGATTCTCTTTTTAAGCTGTTCCTTAAAACACTAGTGCTTAGGAAATCTATTGGAGGCAGAAGCAGTCAAAGGTAGCCTAGGGTTAGGGTTAGGCTTGGTGTTAGGCTTAGGGTACGGCTTAGGGTACGGGTTCGGGGAGGGGTTCGGGTACGGCGTAGGGTATGGGTTAGGGTTAGGTTTAGGGTTAGTGTTAGGGTTAGGGCTCCGTTTAGGGTACGTGTTAGGAGTAGGGTACATGTTAGGGTTAGGGTAGGGGTTAGGGTTAGGGTACGCGTTAGGGTTAGGGTAGTTATTAAACCTATCCCACTCTCTAGATACACCTTAGCACGTAAAGGAATATTATTTGGGGGTCCAGCCATGGAGAAGAGTTCAGACACTAGAATAAGATAAGGAACACACCCATTATAAAGAAATCACAATAGGATTCTCTTTTTAAGCTGTTCCTTAAAACACTAGTGCTTAGGAAATCTATTGGAGGCAGAAGCAGTCAAGGGTAGCCTAGGGTTAGGGTTAGGCTTAGGGTACGGCTTAGGGTACGGCTTAGGGTACGGGTTCGGGGAGGGGTTCGGGAACGGCGTAGGGTATGGGTTAGGGTTAGGGTTAGGGTTAGTGTTAGGGTTAGGGCTCGGTTTAGGGTACGGGTTAGGATTAGTGTACGTGTTAGGGTTAGGGTAGGGGTTAGGGTTAGGGTACGCGTTAGTGTTAGGGTAGTTATTAAACCTATCCCAGTCTCTACATACCCCTTAGCACGTAAAGGAATATTATTTGTAGGTCCAACCATGGAGAAGAGTTTAGACACTAGGATAAGATAAGGAACACACCCATTATAAAGAAATCACATTAGGATTCTCTTTTTAAGCTGTTCCTTAAAACACTAGTGCTTAGGAAATCTATTGGAGGCAGAAGCAGTCAAGGTAACCAAGGGTTAGGGTTAGGCTTGGGGTTAGGCTTAGGGTACGGCTTAGGGTACGGGTTCGGGGAGGGGTTCGGGTACGGCGTAGGGTATGGGTTAGGGTTAGGGTTAGGGTTAGTGTTAGGGTTAGGGCTCGGTTTAGGGTATTGGTTAGGATTAGGGTACGTGTTAGGGTTAGGGTAGGGGTTAGGGTTAGGGTACGCGTTAGTGTTAGGGTAGTTATTAAACCTATCCCACTCTCTAGATACCCCTTAGCACCTAAAGGAATATTATTTGGAGGTCCAGCCATGGAGAAGAGTTTAGACACTAGGATAAGATAAGGACACACCCATTATAAAGAAATCACATTAGGATTCTCTTTTTAAGCTGTTCCTTAAAACTCTAGTGCTTAGGAAATCTATTGGAGGCAGAAGCATTCAAGAGTAGCCTAGGGTTAGGGTTAGGCTTAGGGTACGGCTTAGGGTACGGCTTAGGGTACGGCTTAGGGTACGGGTTCGGGGAAGGGTTCGGGAACGGCGTAGGGTATGGGATAGGGTTAGGGTTAGGGTTAGTGTTAGGGTTAGGGCTCGGTTTAGGGTACGGGTTAGGATTAGGGTACATGTTAGGGTTAGGGTAGGGGTTAGGGTTAGGGTACGCGTTAGGGTTAGGGTAGTTATTAAACCTATCCCACTCTATAGATACCCCTTAGCACGTAAAGGAATATTATTTGGAGTTCCAGCCATGGAGAAGAGTTTAGACACTAGGATAAGATAAGGAACACACCCATTATAAAGAAATCACATTAGGATTCTCTTTTTAAGCTGTTCCTTAAAACACTAGTGCTTAGGAAATCTATTGGAGGCAGAAGCAGTCAAGGGTAGCCTAGGGTTAGGGTTAGGCTTAGGGTACAGCTTAGGGTACGGCTTAGGGTACGGGTTCGGGGAGGGTTTCGGGTACGGCGTAGGATATGGGTTAGGGTTAGGGTTAGGGTTAGTGTTAGGGTTAGGGCTCGGTTTAGGGTATTGGTTAGGATTAGGGTACGTGTTAGGGTTAGGGTAGGGGTTAGGGTTAGGGTACGCGTTAGTGTTAGGGTAGTTATTAAACCTATCCCACTCTCTAGATACCCCTTAGCACGTAAAGGAATATTATTTGGAGGTCCAGCCATGGAGAAGAGTTTAGACACTAGGATAAGATAAGGAACACACCCATTATAAAGAAATCACATTAGGATTCTCTTTTTAAGCTGTTCCTTAAAACACTAGTGCTTAGGAAATCTATTGGAGGCAGAAGCAGTCAAGGGTAGCCTAGGGTTAGGGTACGGCTTAGGGTACGGCTTAGGGTACGGGTTCGGGGAGGGCTTCGGGTACAGCGTAGGGTATGGGTTAGGGTTAAGGTTAGGGTTAGTGTTAGGGTTAGGGCTCGGTTTAGGGTATTGGTTAGGATTAGGGTATGTGTTAGGGTTAGGGTAGGGGTTAGGGTTAGGGTACGCGTTAGTGTTAGGGTAGTTATTAAACATATCCCACTCTCTAGATACCCCTTAGCACGTAAAGGAATATTATTTGGAGGTCCAGCCATGGAGAAGAGTTTAGACACTAGGATAAGATAAGAACACACCCATTATAAAGAAATCACATTAGGATTCTCTTTTTAAGCTGTTCCTTAAAACACTAGTGCTTAGGAAATCTATTGGAGGCAGAAGCATTCAAGAGTCGCCTAGGGTTAGGGTTAGGCTTAGTGTACGGCATAGGGTACGGCTTAGGGTACGGGTTCGGGAAAGGGTTCGGGAACGGCGTAGGGTATGGGTTAGGGTTAGGGTTAGGGTTAGTGTTAGGGTTAGGGCTCGGTTTAGGGTACGGGTTAGGATTAGGGTACATGTTAGGGTTAGGGTAGGGGTTAGGGTTAGGGTACGCGTTAGGGTTAGGGTAGTTGTTAAACCTATCCCACTCTCTAGATACCCCTTTGCACGTAAAGGAATATTATTTGGAGTTCCAGCCATGGAGAAGAGTTTAGACACTAGGATAAGATAAGGAACACACCCATTATAAAGAAATCACAATAGGATTCTCTTTTTAAGCTGTTCCTTAAAACACTAGTGCTTAGGAAATCTATTGGAGGCAGAAGCAGTCAAGGGTAGCCTAGGGTTAGGGTTAGGCTTAGGGTACGGCTTAGGGTACGGCTTAGGGTATGGGTTCGAGAGGGCTTCGGGTAAGGCGTAGGGTATGGGTTAGGGTTAGGGTTAGGGTTAGTGTTAGGGTTAGGGCTCGGTTTAGGGTATGGGTTAGGATTCCTGTACATGTTAGGTTTAGGGTAGGGGTAGGGTTAGGGTACGCGTTAGGGTTAGGGTAGTTATTAAACCTATCCCACTCTCTAGATACACCTTAGCACGTAAAGGAATATTATTTGGGGGTCCAGCCATGGAGAAGAGTTTAGACACTAGGATAAGATAAGGTACACACCCATTATAAAGAAATCACATTAGGATTCTCTTTTTAAGCTGTTCCTTAAAACACTAGTGCTTAGGAAATCTATTGGAGGCAGAAGCAGTCAAGGGAAGCCTAGGGTTAGGGTTAGGCTTAGGATACGGCTTAGGGTAAGGCTTAGGGTATGGGTTCGGGGAGGGCTTCTGGTACGGCGTAGGGTATTGGTTAGGGTTAGGGTTAGTGTTAGGGTTAGGGCTCGGTTTAGGGTATTGGTTAGGATTAGGGTACGTGTTAGGGTTAGGGTAGGGGTTAGCGTTAGGGTACGCGTTAGTGTTAGGGAAGTTATTAAACCTATCCCAGTCTCTAGATACCCCTTAGCACGTAAAAGAATATTATTTGGAGGTCCAGCCATGGAGAAGAGTTTAGACACTAGGATAAGATAAGGAACACACCCATTATAAAGAAATCACATTAGGATTCTCTTTTTAAGCTGTTCCTTAAAACACTAGTGCTTAGGAAATATATTGGAGGCAGAAGCAGTCAAGGGTAACCAAGGGTTAGGGTTAGGCTTGGGTTAGGCTTAGGCTACGGCTTAGGGTACGGGTTCGGGGAGGGGTTCGGGTACGGCGTAGGGTATTGGTTAGGGTTAGGGTTAGGGTTAGTGTTAGGGTTAGGGCTCGGTTTAGGGTATTGGTTAGGTTTAGGGTACGTGTTAGGGTTAGGGTAGGGGTTAGGGTTAGGGTACGCGTTAGTGTTAGGGTAGTTATTAAACCTATCCCACTCTCTAGATACCCCTTAGCACGTAAAGGAATATTATTTGGAGGTCCAGCCATGGAGAAGAGTTTAGACACTAGGATAAGATAAGGACACACCCATTATAAAGAAATCACATTAGGATTCTCTTTTTAAGCTGTTCCTTAAAACTCTAGTGCTTAGGAAATCTATTGGAGGCAGAAGCATTCAAGAGTAGCCTAGTGTTAGGGTTAGGCTTAGGGTACGGCTTAGGGTACGGCTTAGGGTACGGGTTCGGGGAAGGGTTCGGGAACGGCGTAGGGTATGGGATAGGGTTAGGGTTAAGGTTAGTGTTAGGGTTAGGGCTCGGTTTAGGGTAAGGGTTAGGATTAGGGTACATGTTAGGGTTAGGGTAGGGGTTAGGGTTAGGGTACGCGTTAGGGTTAGGGTAGTTATTAAACCTATCCCACTCTCTAGATACCCCTTAGCACGTAAAGGAATATTATTTGGAGGTCCAGCCATGGAGAAGAGTTTAGACACTAGGATAAGATAAGGAACACACCCATTATAAAGAAATCACATTAGGATTCTCTTTTTAAGCTGTTCCTTAAAACACTAGTGCTTAGGAAATCTATTGGAGGCAGAAGCATTCAAGGGTAGCCTAGGGTTAGGGTTAGGCTTAGGGTTAGGCTTAGGGTACGGCTTAGGGTACGGGTTTGGGGAGGGGTTCGGGAACGGCGTAGGGTATGGGTTAGGGTTAGGGTTAGGGTTAGTGTTAGGGTTAGGGCTCGGTTTAGGGTACGGGTTAGGATTAGGGTACATGTTAGGGTTAGGGTAGGGGTTAGGGTTAGGGTACGCGTTAGTGTTAGGGTAGTTATTAAACCTATCCCAGTCTCTAGATACCCCTTAGCACGTAAAGGAATATTATTTGGAGGTCCAGCCATGGAGAAGAGTTTAGACACTAGGATAAGATAAGGAACACACCCATTATAAAGAAATCACATTAGGATTCTCTTTTTAAGCTGTTCCTTAAAACACTAGTGCTTAGGAAATCTATTGGAGGCAGAAGCAGTCAAGGGTAACCAAGGGTTAGGGTTAGGCTTGGGGTTAGGCTTAGGCTACGGCTTAGGGTACGGGTTCGGGGAGGGGTTCGGGTACGGCGTAGGGTATGGGTTAGGGTTAGGGTTAGGGTTAGTGTTAGGGTTAGGGCTCGGTTTAGGGTATTGGTTAGGATTAGGGTACGTGTTAGGGTTAGGGTAGGGGTTAGGGTTAGGGTACGCGTTAGTGTTAGGGTAGTTATTAAACCTATCCCACTCTCTAGATACCCCTTAGCACGTAAAGGAATATTATTTGGAGGTCCAGCCATGGAGAAGAGTTTAGACACTAGGATAAGTTAAGACACACCCATTATAAAGAAATCACATTAGGATTCTCTTTTTAAGCTGTTCCTTAAAACTCTAGTGCTTAGGAAATCTATTGGAGGCAGAAGCATTCAAGAGTAGCCTAGGGTTAGGGTTAGGCTTAGGGTACGGCTTAGGGTACGGCTTAGGGTACGGGTTCGGGGAAGGGTTCGGGAACGGCGTAGGGTATGGGATAGGGTTAGGGTTAGGGTTAGTGTTAGGGTTAGGGCTCGGTTTAGGGTACGGGTTAGGATTAGGGTACATGTTAGGGTTAGGGTAGGGGTTAGGGTTAGGGTACGCGTTAGGGTTAGGGTAGTTATTAAACCTATCCCACTCTCTAGATACCCCTTAGCACGTAAAGGAATATTATTTGGAGTTCCAGCCATGGAGAAGAGTTTAGACACTAGGATAAGATAAGGAACACACCCATTATAAAGAAATCACATTAGGATTCTCTTTTTAAGCTGTTCCTTAAAACACTAGTGCTTAGGAAATCTATTGGAGGCAGAAGCAGTCAAGGGTAGCCTAGGGTTAGGGTTAGGCTTAGGGTACAGCTTAGGGTACGGCTTAGGGTACGGGTTCGGGGAGGGTTTCGGGTACGGCGTAGGATATGGGTTAGGGTTAGGGTTAGGGTTAGTGTTAGGGTTAGGGCTCGGTTTAGGGTATTGGTTAGGATTAGGGTACGTGTTAGGGTTAGGGTAGGGGTTAGGGTTAGGGTACGCGTTAGTGTTAGGGTAGTTATTAAACCTATCCCACTCTCTAGATACCCCTTAGCACGTAAAGGAATATTATTTGGAGGTCCAGCCATGGAGAAGAGTTTAGACACTAGGATAAGATAAGGAACACACCCATTATAAAGAAATCACATTAGGATTCTCTTTTTAAGCTGTTCCTTAAAACACTAGTGCTTAGGAAATCTATTGGAGGCAGAAGCAGTCAAGGGTAGCCTAGGGTTAGGGTACGGCTTAGGGTACGGCTTAGGGTACGGGTTCGGGGAGGGCTTCGGGTACGGCGTAGGGTATGGGTTAGGGTTAAGGTTAGGGTTAGTGTTAGGGTTAGGGCTCGGTTTAGGGTATTGGTTAGGATTAGGGTACGTGTTAGGGTTAGGGTAGGGTTAGGGTTAGGGTACGCGTTAGTGTTAGGGTAGTTATTAAACCTATCCCACTCTCTAGATACCCCTTAGCACGTAAAGGAATATTATTTGGAGGTCCAGCCATGGAGAAGAGTTTAGACACTAGGATAAGATAAGAACACACCCATTATAAAGAAATCACATTAGGATTCTCTTTTTAAGCTGTTCCTTAAAACACTAGTGCTTAGGAAATCTATTGGAGGCAGAAGCAGTCAAGGGTAACCAAGGGTTAGGGTTAGGCTTGGGGTTAGGCTTAGGCTACGGCTTAGGGTACGGGTTCGGGGAGGGGTTCGGGTACGGCGTAGGGTATGGGTTAGGGTTAGGGTTAGGGTTAGTGTTAGGGTTAGGGCTCGGTTTAGGGTATTGGTTAGGATTAGGGTACGTGTTAGGGTTAGGGTAGGGGTTAGGGTTAGGGTACGCGTTAGTGTTAGGGTAGTTATTAAACCTATCCCACTCTCTAGATACCCCTTAGCACGTAAAGGAATATTATTTGGAGGTCCAGCCATGGAGAAGAGTTTAGACACTAGGATAAGTTAAGGACACACCCATTATAAAGAAATCACATTAGGATTCTCTTTTTAAGCTGTTCCTTAAAACTCTAGTGCTTAGGAAATCTATTGGAGGCAGAAGCATTCAAGAGTAGCCTAGGGTTAGGGTTAGGCTTAGGGTACGGCTTAGGGTACGGCTTAGGGTACGGGTTCGGGGAAGGGTTCGGGAACGGCGTAGGGTATGGGATAGGGTTAGGGTTAGGGTTAGTGTTAGGGTTAGGGCTCGGTTTAGGGTACGGGTTAGGATTAGGGTACATGTTAGGGTTAGGGTAGGGGTTAGGGTTAGGGTACGCGTTAGGGTTAGGGTAGTTATTAAACCTATCCCACTCTCTAGATACCCCTTAGCACGTAAAGGAATATTATTTGGAGTTCCAGCCATGGAGAAGAGTTTAGACACTAGGATAAGATAAGGAACACACCCATTATAAAGAAATCACATTAGGATTCTCTTTTTAAGCTGTTCCTTAAAACACTAGTGCTTAGGAAATCTATTGGAGGCAGAAGCAGTCAAGGGTAGCCTAGGGTTAGGGTTAGGCTTAGGGTACAGCTTAGGGTACGGGTTCGGGGAGGGTTTCGGGTACGGCGTAGGATATGGGTTAGGGTTAGGGTTAGGGTTAGTGTTAGGGTTAGGGCTCGGTTTAGGGTATTGGTTAGGATTAGGGTACGTGTTAGGGTTAGGGTAGGGGTTAGGGTTAGGGTACGCGTTAGTGTTAGGGTAGTTATTAAACCTATCCCACTCTCTAGATACCCCTTAGCACGTAAAGGAATATTATTTGGAGGTCCAGTCATGGAGAAGAGTTTAGACACTAGGATAAGATAAGGAACACACCCATTATAAAGAAATCACATTAGGATTCTCTTTTTAAGCTGTTCCTTAAAACACTAGTGCTTAGGAAATCTATTGGAGGCAGAAGCAGTCAAGGGTAGCCTAGGGTTAGGGTACGGCTTAGGGTACGGCTTAGGGTACGGGTTCGGGGAGGGCTTCGGGTACGGCGTAGGGTATGGGTTAGGGTTAAGGTTAGGGTTAGTGTTAGGGTTAGGGCTCGGTTTAGGGTATTGGTTAGGATTAGGGTACGTGTTAGGGTTAGGGTAGGGTTAGGGTTAGGGTACGCGTTAGTGTTAGGGTAGTTATTAAACCTATCCCACTCTCTAGATACCCCTTAGCACGTAAAGGAATATTATTTGGAGGTCCAGCCATGGAGAAGAGTTTAGACACTAGGATAAGATAAGAACACACCCATTATAAAGAAATCACATTAGGATTCTCTTTTTAAGCTGTTCCTTAAAACACTAGTGCTTAGGAAATCTATTGGAGGCAGAAGCATTCAAGAGTCGCCTAGGGTTAGGGTTAGGCTTAGTGTACGGCATAGGGTACGGCTTAGGGTACGGGTTCGGGGAAGGGTTCGGGAACGGCGTAGGGTATGGGTTAGGGTTAGGGTTAGGGTTAGTGTTAGGGTTAGGGCTCGGTTTAGGGTACGGGTTAGGATTAGGGTACATGTTAGGGTTAGGGTAGGGGTTAGGGTTAGGGTACGCGTTAGGGTTAGGGTAGTTATTAAACCTATCCCACTCTCTAGATACCCCTTAGCACGTAAAGGAATATTATTTGGAGTTCCAGCCATGGAGAAGAATTTAGACACTAGGATAAGATAAGGAACACACCCATTATAAAGAAATCACATTAGGATTCTCTTTTTAAGCTGTTCCTTAAAACACTAGTGCTTAGGAAATCTATTGGAGGCAGAAGCAGTCAAGGGTAGCCTAGGGTTAGGTTTAGGCTTAGGGTACGGCTTAGGGTACGGCTTAGGGTACGGGTTCGGGGAGGGCTTCGGGTACGGCGTAGGGTATGGGTTAGGGTTAGGGTTAGGGTTAGTGTTAGGGTTAGGGCTCCGTTTAGGGTACGTGTTAGGAGTAGGGTACATGTTAGGGTTAGGGTAGGGGTTAGGGTTAGGGTACGCGTTAGGGTTAGGGTAGTTATTAAACCTATCCCACTCTCTAGATACACTTTAGCACGTAAAGGAATATTATTTGGGGGTCCAGCCATGGAGAAGAGTTCAGACACTAGAATAAGATAAGGAACACACCCATTATAAAGAAATCACAATAGGATTCTCTTTTTAAGCTGTTCCTTAAAACACTAGTGCTTAGGAAATCTATTGGAGGCAGAAGCAGTCAAGGGTAGCCTAGGGTTAGGGTTAGGCTTAGGGTACGGCTTAGGGTACGGCTTAGGGTACGGGTTCGGGGAGGGCTTCGGGTAGGGCGTAGGGTATGGGTTAGGGTTAGGGTTAGGGTTAGTGTTAGGGTTAGGGCTCGGTTTAGGGTATTGGTTAGGATTAGGGTATGTGTTAGGGTTAGGGTAGGGGTTAGGGTTAGGGTACGCGTTAGTGTTAGGGTAGTTATTAAACCTATCCCACTCTCTAGATACACCTTAGCACGTAAAGGAATATTATTTGGGGGTCCAGCCATGGAGAAGAGTTTAGACACTAGTATAAGATAAGGAACACACCCATTATAAAGAAATCACATTAGGATTATCTTTTTAAGCTGTTCCTTAAAACACTAGTGCTTAGGAAATCTATTGGAGGCAGAAGCAGTCAAGGGTAGCCTAGTGTTAGGGTTATGCTTAGGGTACGGCTTAGGGTAAGGCTTAGGGTATGGGTTCGGGGAGGGCTTCTGGTACGGCGTAGGGTATTGGTTAGGGTTAGGGTTAGTGTTAGGGTTAGGGCTCGGTTTAGGGTATTGGTTAGGATTAGGGTACGTGTTAGGGTTAGGGTAGGGGTTAGCGTTAGGGTACGCGTTAGTGTTAGGGTAGTTATTAAACCTATCCCAGTCTCTAGATACCCCTTAGCACGTAAAAGAATATTATTTGGAGGTCCAGCCATGGAGAAGAGTTTAGACACTAGGATAAGATAAGGAACACACCCATTATAAAGAAATCACATTAGGATTCTCTTTTTAAGCTGTTCCTTAAAACACTAGTGCTTAGGAAATCTATTGGAGGCAGAAGCATTCAAGGGTAGCCTAGGGTTAGGGTTAGGCTTAGGGTTAGGCTTAGGGTACGGCTTAGGGTACGGGTTCGGGGAAGGGTTCGGGAACGGCGTAGGGTATGGGATAGGGTTAGGGTTAGAGTTAGTGTTAGGGTTAGGGCTCGGTTTAGGGTACGGGTTAGGATTAGGGTACATGTTAGGGTTAGGGTAGGGGTTAGGGTTAGGGTACGCGTTAGGGTTAGGGTAGTTATTAAACCTATCCCACTCTCTAGATACCCCTTAGCACGTAAAGGAATATTATTTGGAGTTCCAGCCATGGAGAAGAGTTTAGACACTAGGATAAGATAAGGAACACACCCATTATAAAGAAATCACATTAGGATTCTCTTTTTAAGCTGTTCCTTAAAACACTAGTGCTTAGGAAATCTATTGGAGGCAGAAGCAGTCAAGGGTAGCCTAGGGTTAGGGTTAGGCTTAGGGTACGGCTTAGGGTACGGCTTAGGGTACGGGTTCGGGGAGGGTTTCGGGTACGGCGTAGGATATGGGTTAGGGTTAGGGTTAGGGTTAGTGTTAGGGTTAGGGCTCGGTTTAGGGTATTGGTTAGGATTAGGGTACGTGTTAGGGTTAGGGTAGGGGTTAGGGTTAGGGTACGCGTTAGTGTTAGGGTAGTTATTAAACCTATCCCACTCTCTAGATACCCCTTAGCACGTAAAGGAATATTATTTGGAGGTCCAGCCATGGAGAAGAGTTTAGACACTAGGATAAGATAAGGAACACACCCATTATAAAGAAATCACATTAGGATTCTCTTTTTAAGCTGTTCCTTAAAACACTAGTGCTTAGGAAATCTATTGGAGGCAGAAGCAGTCAAGGGAACCCTAGGGTTAGGGTTAGGCTTAGGGTACGGCTTAGGGTACGGCTTAGGGTACGGGTTCGGGGAGGGCTTCGGGTACGGCGTAGGGTATGGGTTAGGGTTAGGGTTAGGGTTAGTGTTAGGGTTAGGGCTCGGTTTAGGGTATTGTTTAGGATTAGGGTACGTGTTAGGGTTAAGGTAGGGGTTAGGGTTAGGGTACGCGTTAGTGTTAGGGTAGTTATTAAACCTATCCCACTCTCTAGATACCCCTTAGCACGTAAAGGAATATTATTTGGAGGTCCAGCCATGGAGAAGAGTTTAGACACTAGGATAAGATAAGGAACACACCCATTATAAAGAAATCACATTAAGATTCTCTTTTTAAGCTGTTCCTTAAAACACTAGTGCTTAGGAAATCTATTGGAGGCAGAAGCATTCAAGGGTAGCCTAGGGTTAGGGTTAGGCTTAGGGTTAGGCTTAGGGTACGGCTTAGGGTACGGGTTCGGGGAAGGGTTCGGGAACGGCGTAGGGTATGGGTTAGGGTTAGGGTTAGGGTTAGTGTTAGGGTTAGGGATCGGTTTAGGGTACGGGTTAGGATTAGGGTACATGTTAGGGTTAGGGTAGGGGTTAGGGTTAGGGTACGCGTTAGGGTTAGGGTAGTTATTAAACCTATCCCACTCTCTAGGTACACCTTAGCACGTAAAGGAATATTATTTGGGGGTCCAGCCATGGAGAAGAGTTTTGACACTAGTATAAGATAAGGAACACACCCATTATAAAGGAATCACATTAGGATTATCTTTTTAAGCTGTTCCTTAAAACACTAGTGCTTAGGAAATCTATTGGAGGCAGAAGCAGTCAAGGGTAGCCTAGTGTTAGGGTTATGCTTAGGGTACGGCTTAGGGTAAGGCTTAGGGTACGGGTTCGGGGAGGGCTTCTGGTACGGCGTAGGGTATGGGTTAGGGTTAGGGTTAGTGTTAGGGTTAGGGCTCTGTTTAGGGTATTGGTTAGGATTAGGGTATGTGTTAGGGTTAGGGTAGGTGTTAGGGTTAGGGTACGCGTTAGTGTTAGGGTAGTTATTAAACATAACCCACTCTCTAGATACCCCTTAGCACGTAAAGGAATATTATTTGGAGATCCAGCCATGGAGAAGAGTTTAGACACTAGGATAAGATAAGGAACACACCCATTATAAAGAAATCACATTAGGATTCTCTTTTTAAGCTGTTCCTTAAAACACTAGTGCTTAGGAAATCTATTGGAGGCAGAAGCAGTCAAGGGTAGCCGAGGGTTAGGGTTAGGCTTGGTGTTAGGCTTAGGGTACGGCTTAGGGTACGGGTTCGGGGAGGGGTTCGGGTACGGCGTAGGGTATGGGTTAGGGTTAGGGTTAGGGTTAGTGTTACGGTTAGGGCTCCGTTTAGGGTACGTGTTAGGAGTAGGGTACATGTTAGGGTTAGGGTAGGGGTTAGGGTTAGGGTACGCGTTAGGGTTAGGGTACTTATTAAACCTATCCCACTCTCTAGATACACCTTAGCACGTAAAGGAATATTATTTGGAGGTCCAGCCATGGAGAAGAGTTTAGACACTAGGATAAGATAAGGAACACACCCATTATAAAGAAATCACATTAGGATTCTCTTTTTAAGCTGTTCCTTAAAACACTAGTGCTTAGGAAATCTATTGGAGGCAGAAGCAGTCAAGGGTAGCCTAGGGTTAGGGTTAGGCTTAGGGTACGGCTTAGGGTACGGCTTAGGGTACGGGTTCGGGGAGGGCTTCGGGTACGGCGTAGGGTATGGGTTAGGGTTAGGGTTAGGGTTAGTGTTAGGGTTAGGGCTCGGTTTAGGGTATTGGTTGGGATTAGGGAACGTGTTAGAGTTAGGGTAGGGGTTAGGGTTAGGGTACGCGTTAGTGTTAGGGTAGTTATTAAACCTATCCCAGTCTCTAGATACCCCTTAGCACGTAAAGGAATATTATTTGGAGGTCCAGCCATGGAGAAGAGTTTAGACACTAGGATAAGATAAGGAACACACCCATTATAAAGAAATCACATTAGGATTCTCTTTTTAAGCTGTTCCTTAAAACACTAGTGCTTAGGAAATCTATTGGAGGCAGAAGCAGTCAAGGGTAACCAAGGGTTAGGGTTAGGCTTGGGGTTAGGCTTAGGGTACGGCTTAGGGTACGGGTTCGGGGAGGGGTTCGGGTACGGCATAGGGTATGGGTTAGGGTTAGGGTTAGGGTTAGTGTTAAGGTTAGGGCTCGGTTTAGGGTACGGGTTAGGATTAGGGTACATGTTAGGGTTAGGGTAGGGGTTAGGGTTAGGGTACGCGTTAGGGTTAGGGTAGTTATTAAAACTATCCCACTCTCTATATACCCCTTAGCACGTAAAGGAATATTATTTGGAGGTCCAGCCATGGAGAAGAGTTTAGACACTAGGATAAGATAAGGAACACACCCATTATAAAGAAATCACATTAGGATTCTATTTTTAAGCTGTTCCTTAAAACACTAGTGCTTAGGAAATCTATTGGAGGCAGAAGCAGTCAAGGGTAGCCTAGGGTTAGGTTTAGGCTTAGGGTACGGCTTAGGGTACGGCTTAGGGTACGGGTTCGGAGAGGGCTTCGTGTACGGCGTAGGGTATGGGTTAGGGTTAGGGTTAGTGTTAGGGTTAGGGCTCGGTTTAGGGTATTGGTTAGGAAGAGGGTACGTGTTAGGGTTAGCGTAGGGGTTAGGGTTAGGGTACGCGTTAGTGTTAGGGTAGTTATTAAACCTATCCCACTCTCTAGATACCCCTTAGCACGTAAAGGAATATTATTTGGAGGTCCAGCCATGGAGAAGAGTTTAGACACTAGGATAAGATAAGGAACACACCCATTATAAAGAAATCACATTAGGATTCTCTTTTTAAGCTGTTCCTTAAAACACTAGTGCTTAGGAAATCTATTGGAGGCAGAAGCAGTCAAGGGTAGCCTAGGGTTAGGGTTAGGCTTGGTGTTAGGCTTAGGGTACGGCTTAGGGTACGGGTTCGGGGAGGGGTTCGGGTACGGCGTAGGGTATGGGTTAGGGTTAGGTTTAGGGTTAGTGTTAGGGTTAGGGCTCCGTTTAGGGTACGTGTTAGGAGTAGGGTACATGTTAGGGTTAGGGTAGGGGTTAGGGTTAGGGTACGCGTTAGGGTTAGGGTAGTTATTAAACCTATCCCACTCTCTAGATACACCTTAGCACGTAAAGGAATATTATTTGGGGGTCCAGCCATGGAGAAGAGTTCAGACACTAGAATAAGATAAGGAGCACACCCATTATAAAGAAATCACAATAGGATTCTCTTTTTAAGCTGTTCCTTAAAACACTAGTGCTTAGGAAATCTATTGGAGGCAGAAGCAGTCAAGGGTAGCCTAGGGTTAGGGTTAGGCTTAGGGTACGGCTTAGGGTACGGCTTAGGGTACGGGTTCGGGGAGGGCTTCGGGTAAGGCGTAGGGTATGGGTTAGGGTTAGGGTTAGGGTTAGTGTTAGGGTTAGGGCTCGGTTTAGGGTACGGGTTAGGATTCGGGTACATGTTAGGTTTAGGGTAGGGGTAGGGTTAGGGTACGCGTTAGGGTTAGGGTAGTTATTAAACCTATCCCACTCTCTAGATACACCTTAGCACGTAAAGGAATATTATTTGGGGGTCCAGCCATGGAGAAGAGTTTAGACACTAGGATAAGATAAGGAACACACCCATTATAAAGAAATCACATTAGGATTCTCTTTTTAAGCTGTTCCTTAAAACACTAGTGCTTAGGAAATCTATTGGAGGCAGAAGCATTCAAGGGTAGCCTAGGGTTAGGGTTAGGCTTAGGGTTAGGCTTAGGGTACGGCTTAGGGTACGGGTTCGGGGAGGGGTTCGGGAACGGCGTAGGGTATGGGTTAGGGTTAGGGTTAGGGTTAGTGTTAGGGTTAGGGCTCGGTTTAGGGTACGGGTTAGGATTAGTGTACGTGTTAGGGTTAGGGTAGGAGTTAGGGTTAGGGTACGCGTTAGTGTTAGGGTAGTTATTAAACCTATCCCACTCTCTAGATACACCTTAGCACGTAAAGGAATATTATTTGGGGGTCCAGCCATGGAGAAGAGTTTAGACACTAGTATAAGATAAGGAACACACCCATTATAAAGAAATCACATTAGGATTATCTTTTTAAGCTGTTCCTTAAAACACTAGTGCTTAGGAAATCTATTGGAGGCAGAAGCAGTCAAGGGTAGCCTAGTGTTAGGGTTATGCTTAGGGTACGGCTTAGGGTAAGGCTTAGGGTACGGGTTCGGGGAGGGCTTCTGGTACGGCGTAGGGTATGGGTTAGGGTTAGGGTTAGTGTTAGGGTTAGGGCTCTGTTTAGGGTATTGGTTAGGATTAGGGTATGTGTTAGGGTTAGGGTAGGGGTTAGGGTTAGGGTACGCGTTAGTGTTAGGGTAGTTATTAAACATAACCCACTCTCTAGATACCCCTTAGCACGTAAAGGAATATTATTTGGAGATCCAGCCATGGAGAAGAGTTTAGACACTAGGATAAGATAAGGAACACACCCATTATAAAGAAATCACATTAGGATTCTCTTTTTAAGCTGTTCCTTAAAACACTAGTGCTTAGGAAGTCTATTGGAGGCAGAAGCAGTCAAGGGTAGCCGAGGGTTAGGGTTAGGCTTGGTGTTAGGCTTAGGGTACGGCTTAGGGTACGGGTTCGGGGAGGGGTTCGGGTACGGCGTAGGGTATGGGTTAGGGTTAGGGTTAGGGTTAGTGTTACGGTTAGGGCTCCGTTTAGGGTACGTGTTAGGAGTAGGGTACATGTTAGGGTTAGGGTAGGGGTTAGGGTTAGGGTACGCGTTAGGGTTTGGGTAGTTATTAAACCTATCCCACTCTCTAGGTACACCTTAGCACGTAAAGGAATATTATTTGGAGATCCAGCCATGGAGAAGAGTTTAGACACTAGGATAAGATAAGGAACACACCCATTATAAAGAAATCACAATAGGATTCTCTTTTTAAGCTGTTCCTTAAAACACTTGTGCTTAGGAAATCTATTGGAGGCAGAAGCACTCAAGGGTAGCCTAGGGTTAGGGTTAGGCTTAGGGTACGGCTTAGGGTACGGCTTAGGGTACGGGTTCGGGGAGGGCTTCGGGTAAGGCGTAGGGTATGGGTTAGGGTTAGGATTAGGGTTAGTGTTAGGGTTAGGGCTCGGTTTAGGGTACAGGTTAGGATTCGGGTACATGTTAGGTTTAGGGTAGGGGTAGGGTTAGGGTACGCGTTAGGGTTAGGGTAGTTATTAAACCTATCCCACTCTCTAGATACACCTTAGCACATAAAGGAATATTATTTGGGGGTCCAGCCATGGAGAAGAGTTTAGACACTAGGATAAGATAAGGAACACACCCATTATAAAGAAATCACATTAGGATTCTCTTTTTAAGCTGTTCCTTAAAACACTAGTGCTTAGGAAATCTATTGGAGGCAGAAGCAGTCAAGGGAAGCCTAGGGTTAGTGTTAGGGTTAGGGTACGGCTTAGGGTAAGGCTTAGGGTATGGGTTCGGGGAGGGCTTCTGGTACGGCGTAGGGTATTGGTTAGGGTTAGGGTTAGTGTTAGGGTTAGGGCTCGGTTTAGGGTATTGGTTAGGATTAGGGTACGTGTTAGGGTTAGGGTAGGGGTTAGCGTTAGGGTACGCGTTAGTGTTAGGGTAGTTATTAAACCTATCCCAGTCTCTAGATACCCCTTAGCACGTAAAAGAATATTATTTGGAGGTCCAGCCATGGAGAAGAGTTTAGACACTAGGATAAGATAAGGAACACACCCATTATAAAGAAATCACATTAGGATTCTCTTTTTAAGCTGTTCCTTAAAACACTAGTGCTTAGGAAATCTATTGGAGGCAGAAGCATTCAAGGGTAGCCTAGGGTTAGGGTTAGGCTTAGGGTTAGGCTTAGGGTACGGCTTAGGGTACGGGTTCGGGGAAGGGTTCGGGAACGGCGTAGGGTATGGGATAGGGTTAGGGTTAGAGTTAGTGTTAGGGTTAGGGCTCGGTTTAGGGTACGGGTTAGGATTAGGGTACATGTTAGGGTTAGGGTAGGGGTTAGGGTTAGGGTACGCGTTAGGGTTAGGGTAGTTATTAAACCTATCCCACTCTCTAGATACCCCTTAGCACGTAAAGGAATATTATTTGGAGTTCCAGCCATGGAGAAGAGTTTAGACACTAGGATAAGATAAGGAACACACCCATTATAAAGAAATCACATTAGGATTCTCTTTTTAAGCTGTTCCTTAAAACACTAGTGCTTAGGAAATCTATTGGAGGCAGAAGCAGTCAAGGGTAGCCTAGGGTTAGGGTTAGGCTTAGGGTACGGCTTAGGGTACGGCTTAGGGTACGGGTTCGGGGAGGGTTTCGGGTACGGCGTAGGATATGGGTTAGGGTTAGGGTTAGGGTTAGTGTTAGGGTTAGGGCTCGGTTTAGGGTATTGGTTAGGATTAGGGTACGTGTTAGGGTTAGGGTAGGGGTTAGGGTTAGGGTACGCGTTAGTGTTAGGGTAGTTATTAAACCTATCCCACTCTCTAGATACCCCTTAGCACGTAAAGGAATATTATTTGGAGGTCCAGCCATGGAGAAGAGTTTAGACACTAGGATAAGATAAGGAACACACCCATTATAAAGAAATCACATTAGGATTCTCTTTTTAAGCTGTTCCTTAAAACACTAGTGCTTAGGAAATCTATTGGAGGCAGAAGCAGTCAAGGGAACCCTAGGGTTAGGGTTAGGCTTAGGGTACGGCTTAGGGTACGGCTTAGGGTACGGGTTCGGGGAGGGCTTCGGGTACGGCGTAGGGTATGGGTTAGGGTTAGGGTTAGGGTTAGTGTTAGGGTTAGGGCTCGGTTTAGGGTATTGTTTAGGATTAGGGTACGTGTTAGGGTTAAGGTAGGGGTTAGGGTTAGGGTACGCGTTAGTGTTAGGGTAGTTATTAAACCTATCCCACTCTCTAGATACCCCTTAGCACGTAAAGGAATATTATTTGGAGGTCCAGCCATGGAGAAGAGTTTAGACACTAGGATAAGATAAGGAACACACCCATTATAAAGAAATCACATTAGGATTCTCTTTTTAAGCTGTTCCTTAAAACACTAGTGCTTAGGAAATCTATTGGAGGCAGAAGCATTCAAGGGTAGCCTAGGGTTAGGGTTAGGCTTAGGGTTAGGCTTAGGGTACGGCTTAGGGTACGGGTTCGGGGAAGGGTTCGGGAACGGCGTAGGGTATGGGTTAGGGTTAGGGTTAGGGTTAGTGTTAGGGTTAGGGATCGGTTTAGGGTACGGGTTAGGATTAGGGTACATGTTAGGGTTAGGGTAGGGGTTAGGGTTAGGGTACGCGTTAGGGTTAGGGTAGTTATTAAACCTATCCCACTCTCTAGGTACACCTTAGCACGTAAAGGAATATTATTTGGGGGTCCAGCCATGGAGAAGAGTTTTGACACTAGTATAAGATAAGGAACACACCCATTATAAAGGAATCACATTAGGATTATCTTTTTAAGCTGTTCCTTAAAACACTAGTGCTTAGGAAATCTATTGGAGGCAGAAGCAGTCAAGGGTAGCCTAGTGTTAGGGTTATGCTTAGGGTACGGCTTAGGGTAAGGCTTAGGGTACGGGTTCGGGGAGGGCTTCTGGTACGGCGTAGGGTATGGGTTAGGGTTAGGGTTAGTGTTAGGGTTAGGGCTCTGTTTAGGGTATTGGTTAGGATTAGGGTATGTGTTAGGGTTAGGGTAGGTGTTAGGGTTAGGGTACGCGTTAGTGTTAGGGTAGTTATTAAACATAACCCACTCTCTAGATACCCCTTAGCACGTAAAGGAATATTATTTGGAGATCCAGCCATGGAGAAGAGTTTAGACACTAGGATAAGATAAGGAACACACCCATTATAAAGAAATCACATTAGGATTCTCTTTTTAAGCTGTTCCTTAAAACACTAGTGCTTAGGAAATCTATTGGAGGCAGAAGCAGTCAAGGGTAGCCGAGGGTTAGGGTTAGGCTTGGTGTTAGGCTTAGGGTACGGCTTAGGGTACGGGTTCGGGGAGGGGTTCGGGTACGGCGTAGGGTATGGGTTAGGGTTAGGGTTAGGGTTAGTGTTACGGTTAGGGCTCCGTTTAGGGTACGTGTTAGGAGTAGGGTACATGTTAGGGTTAGGGTAGGGGTTAGGGTTAGGGTACGCGTTAGGGTTAGGGTACTTATTAAACCTATCCCACTCTCTAGATACACCTTAGCACGTAAAGGAATATTATTTGGAGGTCCAGCCATGGAGAAGAGTTTAGACACTAGGATAAGATAAGGAACACACCCATTATAAAGAAATCACATTAGGATTCTCTTTTTAAGCTGTTCCTTAAAACACTAGTGCTTAGGAAATCTATTGGAGGCAGAAGCAGTCAAGGGTAGCCTAGGGTTAGGGTTAGGCTTAGGGTACGGCTTAGGGTACGGCTTAGGGTACGGGTTCGGGGAGGGCTTCGGGTACGGCGTAGGGTATGGGTTAGGGTTAGGGTTAGGGTTAGTGTTAGGGTTAGGGCTCGGTTTAGGGTATTGGTTGGGATTAGGGAACGTGTTAGAGTTAGGGTAGGGGTTAGGGTTAGGGTACGCGTTAGTGTTAGGGTAGTTATTAAACCTATCCCAGTCTCTAGATACCCCTTAGCACGTAAAGGAATATTATTTGGAGGTCCAGCCATGGAGAAGAGTTTAGACACTAGGATAAGATAAGGAACACACCCATTATAAAGAAATCACATTAGGATTCTCTTTTTAAGCTGTTCCTTAAAACACTAGTGCTTAGGAAATCTATTGGAGGCAGAAGCAGTCAAGGGTAACCAAGGGTTAGGGTTAGGCTTGGGGTTAGGCTTAGGGTACGGCTTAGGGTACGGGTTCAGGGAGGGGTTCGGGTACGGCATAGGGTATGGGTTAGGGTTAGGGTTAGGGTTAGTGTTAAGGTTAGGGCTCGGTTTAGGGTACGGGTTAGGATTAGGGTACATGTTAGGGTTAGGGTAGGGGTTAGGGTTAGGGTACGCGTTAGGGTTAGGGTAGTTATTAAAACTATCCCACTCTCTATATACCCCTTAGCACGTAAAGGAATATTATTTGGAGGTCCAGCCATGGAGAAGAGTTTAGACACTAGGATAAGATAAGGAACACACCCATTATAAAGAAATCACATTAGGATTCTATTTTTAAGCTGTTCCTTAAAACACTAGTGCTTAGGAAATCTATTGGAGGCAGAAGCAGTCAAGGGTAGCCTAGGGTTAGGTTTAGGCTTAGGGTACGGCTTAGGGTACGGCTTAGGGTACGGGTTCGGGGAGGGCTTCGGGTACGGCGTAGGGTATGGGTTAGGGTTAGGGTTAGTGTTAGGGTTAGGGCTCGGTTTAGGGTATTGGTTAGGAAGAGGGTACGTGTTAGGGTTAGGGTAGGGGTTAGGGTTAGGGTACCCGTTAGTGTTAGGGTAGTTATTAAACCTATCCCACTCTCTAGATACCCCTTAGCACGTAAAGGAATATTATTTGGAGGTCCAGCCATGGAGAAGAGTTTAGACACTAGGATAAGATAAGGAACACACCCATTATAAAGAAATCACATTAGGATTCTCTTTTTAAGCTGTTCCTTAAAACACTAGTGCTTAGGAAATCTATTGGAGGCAGAAGCAGTCAAGGGTAGCCTAGGGTTAGGGTTAGGCTTGGTGTTAGGCTTAGGGTACGGCTTAGGGTACGGGTTCGGGGAGGGGTTCGGGTACGGCGTAGGGTATGGGTTAGGGTTAGGTTTAGGGTTAGTGTTAGGGTTAGGGCTCCGTTTAGGGTACGTGTTAGGAGTAGGGTACATGTTAGGGTTAGGGTAGGGGTTAGGGTTAGGGTACGCGTTAGGGTTAGGGTAGTTATTAAACCTATCCCACTCTCTAGATACACCTTAGCACGTAAAGGAATATTATTTGGGGGTCCAGCCATGGAGAAGAGTTCAGACACTAGAATAAGATAAGGAGCACACCCATTATAAAGAAATCACAATAGGATTCTCTTTTTAAGCTGTTCCTTAAAACACTAGTGCTTAGGAAATCTATTGGAGGCAGAAGCAGTCAAGGGTAGCCTAGGGTTAGGGTTAGGCTTAGGGTACGGCTTAGGGTACGGCTTAGGGTACGGGTTCGGGGAGGGCTTCGGGTAAGGCGTAGGGTATGGGTTAGGGTTAGGGTTAGGGTTAGTGTTAGGGTTAGGGCTCGGTTTAGGGTACGGGTTAGGATTCGGGTACATGTTAGGTTTAGGGTAGGGGTAGGGTTAGGGTACGCGTTAGGGTTAGGGTAGTTATTAAACCTATCCCACTCTCTAGATACACCTTAGCACGTAAAGGAATATTATTTGGGGGTCCAGCCATGGAGAAGAGTTTAGACACTAGGATAAGATAAGGAACACACCCATTATAAAGAAATCACATTAGGATTCTCTTTTTAAGCTGTTCCTTAAAACACTAGTGCTTAGGAAATCTATTGGAGGCAGAAGCATTCAAGGGTAGCCTAGGGTTAGGGTTAGGCTTAGGGTTAGGCTTAGGGTACGGCTTAGGGTACGGGTTCGGGGAGGGGTTCGGGAACGGCGTAGGGTATGGGTTAGGGTTAGGGTTAGGGTTAGTGTTAGGGTTAGGGCTCGGTTTAGGGTACGGGTTAGGATTAGTGTACGTGTTAGGGTTAGGGTAGGAGTTAGGGTTAGGGTACGCGTTAGTGTTAGGGTAGTTATTAAACCTATCCCACTCTCTAGATACACCTTAGCACGTAAAGGAATATTATTTGGGGGTCCAGCCATGGAGAAGAGTTTAGACACTAGTATAAGATAAGGAACACACCCATTATAAAGAAATCACATTAGGATTATCTTTTTAAGCTGTTCCTTAAAACACTAGTGCTTAGGAAATCTATTGGAGGCAGAAGCAGTCAAGGGTAGCCTAGTGTTAGGGTTATGCTTAGGGTACGGCTTAGGGTAAGGCTTAGGGTACGGGTTCGGGGAGGGCTTCTGGTACGGCGTAGGGTATGGGTTAGGGTTAGGGTTAGTGTTAGGGTTAGGGCTCTGTTTAGGGTATTGGTTAGGATTAGGGTATGTGTTAGGGTTAGGGTAGGGGTTAGGGTTAGGGTACGCGTTAGTGTTAGGGTAGTTATTAAACATAACACACTCTCTAGATACCCCTTAGCACGTAAAGGAATATTATTTGGAGATCCAGCCATGGAGAAGACTTTAGACACTAGGATAAGATAAGGAACACACCCATTATAAAGAAATCACATTAGGATTCTCTTTTTAAGCTGTTCCTTAAAACACTAGTGCTTAGGAAATCTATTGGAGGCAGAAGCAGTCAAGGGTAGCCGAGGGTTAGGGTTAGGCTTGGTGTTAGGCTTAGGGTACGGCTTAGGGTACGGGTTCGGGGAGGGGTTCGGGTACGGCGTAGGGTATGGGTTAGGGTTAGGGTTAGGGTTAGTGTTACGGTTAGGGCTCCGTTTAGGGTACGTGTTAGGAGTAGGGTACATGTTAGGGTTAGGGTAGGGGCTAGGGTTAGGGTACGCGTTAGGGTTAGGGTACTTATTAAACCTATCCCACTCTCTAGATACACCTTAGCACGTAAAGGAATATTATTTGGAGGTCCAGCCATGGAGAAGAGTTTAGACACTAGGATAAGTTAAGGACACACCCATTATAAAGAAATCACATTAGGATTCTCTTTTTAAGCTGTTCCTTAAAACTCTAGTGCTTAGGAAATCTATTGGAGGCAGAAGCATTCAAGAGTAGCCTAGGGTTAGGGTTAGGCTTAGGGTACGGCTTAGGGTACGGCTTAGGGTACGGGTTCGGGGAAGGGTTCGGGAACGGCGTAGGGTATGGGATAGGGTTAGGGTTAGGGTTAGTGTTAGGGTTAGGGCTCGGTTTAGGGTACGGGTTAGGATTAGGGTACATGTTAGGGTTAGGGTAGGGGTTAGGGTTAGGGTACGCGTTAGGGTTAGGGTAGTTATTAAACCTATCCCACTCTCTAGATACTCCTTAGCACGTAAAGGAATATTATTTGGAGTTCCAGCCATGGAGAAGAGTTTAGACACTAGGATAAGATAAGGAACACACCCATTATAAAGAAATCACATTAGGATTCTCTTTTTAAGCTGTTCCTTAAAACACTAGTGCTTAGGAAATCTATTGGAGGCAGAAGCAGTCAAGGGTAGCCTAGGGTTAGGGTTAGGCTTAGGGTACAGCTTAGGGTACGGCTTAGGGTACGGGTTCGGGGAGGGTTTCGGGTACGGCGTAGGATATGGGTTAGGGTTAGGGTTAGGGTTAGTGTTAGGGTTAGGGCTCGGTTTAGGGTATTGGTTAGGATTAGGGTACGTGTTAGGGTTAGGGTAGGGGTTAGGGTTAGGGTACGCGTTAGTGTTAGGGTAGTTATTAAACCTATCCCACTCTCTAGATACCCCTTAGCACGTAAAGGAATATTATTTGGAGGTCCAGCCATGGAGAAGAGTTTAGACACTAGGATAAGATAAGGAACACACCCATTATAAAGAAATCACATTAGGATTCTCTTTTTAAGCTGTTCCTTAAAACACTAGTGCTTAGGAAATCTATTGGAGGCAGAAGCAGTCAAGGGTAGCCTAGGGTTAGGGTACGGCTTAGGGTACGGCTTAGGGTACGGGTTCGGGGAGGGCTTCGGGTACGGCGTAGGGTATGGGTTAGGGTTAAGGTTAGGGTTAGTGTTAGGGTTAGGGCTCGGTTTAGGGTATTGGTTAGGATTAGGGTACGTGTTAGGGTTAGGGTAGGGTTAGGGTTAGGGTACGCGTTAGTGTTAGGGTAGTTATTAAACCTATCCCACTCTCTAGATACCCCTTAGCACGTAAAGGAATATTATTTGGAGGTCCAGCCATGGAGAAGAGTTTAGACACTAGGATAAGATAAGAACACACCCATTATAAAGAAATCACATTAGGATTCTCTTTTTAAGCTGTTCCTTAAAACACTAGTGCTTAGGAAATCTATTGGAGGCAGAAGCATTCAAGAGTCGCCTAGGGTTAGGGTTAGGCTTAGTGTACGGCATAGGGTACGGCTTAGGGTACGGGTTCGGGGAAGGGTTCGGGAACGGCGTAGGGTATGGGTTAGGGTTAGGGTTAGGGTTAGTGTTAGGGTTAGGGCTCGGTTTAGGGTACGGGTTAGGATTAGGGTACATGTTAGGGTTAGGGTAGGGGTTAGGGTTAGGGTACGCGTTAGGGTTAGGGTAGTTATTAAACCTATCCCACTCTCTAGATACCCCTTAGCACGTAAAGGAATATTATTTGGAGTTCCAGCCATGGAGAAGAGTTTAGACACTAGGATAAGATAAGGAACACACCCATTATAAAGAAATCACATTAGGATTCTCTTTTTAAGCTGTTCCTTAAAACACTAGTGCTTAGGAAATCTATTGGAGGCAGAAGCAGTCAAGGGTAGCCTAGGGTTAGGTTTAGGCTTAGGGTACGGCTTAGGGTACGGCTTAGGGTACGGGTTCGGGGAGGGCTTCGGGTACGGCGTAGGGTATGGGTTAGGGTTAGGGTTAGGGTTAGTGTTAGGGTTAGGGCTCCGTTTAGGGTACGTGTTAGGAGTAGGGTACATGTTAGGGTTAGGGTAGGGGTTAGGGTTAGGGTACGCGTTAGGGTTAGGGTAGTTATTAAACCTATCCCACTCTCTAGATACACTTTAGCACGTAAAGGAATATTATTTGGGGGTCCAGCCATGGAGAAGAGTTCAGACACTAGAATAAGATAAGGAACACACCCATTATAAAGAAATCACAATAGGATTCTCTTTTTAAGCTGTTCCTTAAAACACTAGTGCTTAGGAAATCTATTGGAGGCAGAAGCAGTCAAGGGTAGCCTAGGGTTAGGGTTAGGCTTAGGGTACGGCTTAGGGTACGGCTTAGGGTACGGGTTCGGGGAGGGCTTCGGGTAGGGCGTAGGGTATGGGTTAGGGTTAGGGTTAGGGTTAGTGTTAGGGTTAGGGCTCGGTTTAGGGTATTGGTTAGGATTAGGGTATGTGTTAGGGTTAGGGTAGGGGTTAGGGTTAGGGTACGCGTTAGTGTTAGGGTAGTTATTAAACCTATCCCACTCTCTAGATACACCTTAGCACGTAAAGGAATATTATTTGGGGGTCCAGCCATGGAGAAGAGTTTAGACACTAGTATAAGATAAGGAACACACCCATTATAAAGAAATCACATTAGGATTATCTTTTTAAGCTGTTCCTTAAAACACTAGTGCTTAGGAAATCTATTGGAGGCAGAAGCAGTCAAGGGTAGCCTAGTGTTAGGGTTATGCTTAGGGTACGGCTTAGGGTAAGGCTTAGGGTACGGGTTCGGGGAGGGCTTCTGGTACGGCGTAGGGTATGGGTTAGGGTTAGGGTTAGTGTTAGGGTTAGGGCTCTGTTTAGGGTATTGGTTAGGATTAGGGTATGTGTTAGGGTTAGGGTAGGTGTTAGGGTTAGGGTACGCGTTAGTGTTAGGGTAGTTATTAAACATAACCCACTCTCTAGATACCCCTTAGCACGTAAAGGAATATTATTTGGAGATCCAGCCATGGAGAAGAGTTTAGACACTAGGATAAGATAAGGAACACACCCATTATAAAGAAATCACATTAGGATTCTCTTTTTAAGCTGTTCCTTAAAACACTAGTGCTTAGGAAATCTATTGGAGGCAGAAGCAGTCAAGGGTAGCCGAGGGTTAGGGTTAGGCTTGGTGTTAGGCTTAGGGTACGGCTTAGGGTACGGGTTCGGGGAGGGGTTCGGGTACGGCGTAGGGTATGGGTTAGGGTTAGGGTTAGGGTTAGTGTTACGGTTAGGGCTCCGTTTAGGGTACGTGTTAGGAGTAGGGTACATGTTAGGGTTAGGGTAGGGGTTAGGGTTAGGGTACGCGTTAGGGTTTGGGTAGTTATTAAACCTATCCCACTCTCTATGTACACCTTAGCACGTAAAGGAATATTATTTGGAGATCCAGCCATGGAGAAGAGTTTAGACACTAGGATAAGATAAGGAACACACCCATTATAAAGAAATCACAATAGGATTCTCTTTTTAAGCTGTTCCTTAAAACACTTGTGCTTAGGAAATCTATTGGAGGCAGAAGCACTCAAGGGTAGCCTAGGGTTAGGGTTAGGCTTAGGGTACGGCTTAGGGTACGGCTTAGGGTACGGGTTCGGGGAGGGCTTCGGGTAAGGCGTAGGGTATGGGTTAGGGTTAGGATTAGGGTTAGTGTTAGGGTTAGGGCTCGGTTTAGGGTACAGGTTAGGATTCGGGTACATGTTAGGTTTAGGGTAGGGGTAGGGTTAGGGTACGCGTTAGGGTTAGGGTAGTTATTAAACCTATCCCACTCTCTAGATACACCTTAGCACATAAAGGAATATTATTTGGGGGTCCAGCCATGGAGAAGAGTTTAGACACTAGGATAAGATAAGGAACACACCCATTATAAAGAAATCACATTAGGATTCTCTTTTTAAGCTGTTCCTTAAAACACTAGTGCTTAGGAAATCTATTGGAGGCAGAAGCAGTCAAGGGAAGCCTAGGGTTAGTGTTAGGGTTAGGGTACGGCTTAGGGTAAGGCTTAGGGTATGGGTTCGGGGAGGGCTTCTGGTACGGCGTAGGGTATTGGTTAGGGTTAGGGTTAGTGTTAGGGTTAGGGCTCGGTTTAGGGTATTGGTTAGGATTAGGGTACGTGTTAGGGTTAGGGTAGGGGTTAGCGTTAGGGTACGCGTTAGTGTTAGGGTAGTTATTAAACCTATCCCAGTCTCTAGATACCCCTTAGCACGTAAAAGAATATTATTTGGAGGTCCAGCCATGGAGAAGAGTTTAGACACTAGGATAAGATAAGGAACACACCCATTATAAAGAAATCACATTAGGATTCTCTTTTTAAGCTGTTCCTTAAAACACTAGTGCTTAGGAAATCTATTGGAGGCAGAAGCATTCAAGGGTAGCCTAGGGTTAGGGTTAGGCTTAGGGTTAGGCTTAGGGTACGGCTTAGGGTACGGGTTCGGGGAAGGGTTCGGGAACGGCGTAGGGTATGGGATAGGGTTAGGGTTAGAGTTAGTGTTAGGGTTAGGGCTCGGTTTAGGGTACGGGTTAGGATTAGGGTACATGTTAGGGTTAGGGTAGGGGTTAGGGTTAGGGTACGCGTTAGGGTTAGGGTAGTTATTAAACCTATCCCACTCTCTAGATACCCCTTAGCACGTAAAGGAATATTATTTGGAGTTCCAGCCATGGAGAAGAGTTTAGACACTAGGATAAGATAAGGAACACACCCATTATAAAGAAATCACATTAGGATTCTCTTTTTAAGCTGTTCCTTAAAACACTAGTGCTTAGGAAATCTATTGGAGGCAGAAGCAGTCAAGGGTAGCCTAGGGTTAGGGTTAGGCTTAGGGTACGGCTTAGGGTACGGCTTAGGGTACGGGTTCGGGGAGGGTTTCGGGTACGGCGTAGGATATGGGTTAGGGTTAGGGTTAGGGTTAGTGTTAGGGTTAGGGCTCGGTTTAGGGTATTGGTTAGGATTAGGGTACGTGTTAGGGTTAGGGTAGGGGTTAGGGTTAGGGTACGCGTTAGTGTTAGGGTAGTTATTAAACCTATCCCACTCTCTAGATACCCCTTAGCACGTAAAGGAATATTATTTGGAGGTCCAGCCATGGAGAAGAGTTTAGACACTAGGATAAGATAAGGAACACACCCATTATAAAGAAATCACATTAGGATTCTCTTTTTAAGCTGTTCCTTAAAACACTAGTGCTTAGGAAATCTATTGGAGGCAGAAGCAGTCAAGGGAACCCTAGGGTTAGGGTTAGGCTTAGGGTACGGCTTAGGGTACGGCTTAGGGTACGGGTTCGGGGAGGGCTTCGGGTACGGCGTAGGGTATGGGTTAGGGTTAGGGTTAGGGTTAGTGTTAGGGTTAGGGCTCGGTTTAGGGTATTGTTTAGGATTAGGGTACGTGTTAGGGTTAAGGTAGGGGTTAGGGTTAGGGTACGCGTTAGTGTTAGGGTAGTTATTAAACCTATCCCACTCTCTAGATACCCCTTAGCACGTAAAGGAATATTATTTGGAGGTCCAGCCATGGAGAAGAGTTTAGACACTAGGATAAGATAAGGAACACACCCATTATAAAGAAATCACATTAGGATTCTCTTTTTAAGCTGTTCCTTAAAACACTAGTGCTTAGGAAATCTATTGGAGGCAGAAGCATTCAAGGGTAGCCTAGGGTTAGGGTTAGGCTTAGGGTTAGGCTTAGGGTACGGCTTAGGGTACGGGTTCGGGGAAGGGTTCGGGAACGGCGTAGGGTATGGGTTAGGGTTAGGGTTAGGGTTAGTGTTAGGGTTAGGGATCGGTTTAGGGTACGGGTTAGGATTAGGGTACATGTTAGGGTTAGGGTAGGGGTTAGGGTTAGGGTACGCGTTAGGGTTAGGGTAGTTATTAAACCTATCCCACTCTCTAGGTACACCTTAGCACGTAAAGGAATATTATTTGGGGGTCCAGCCATGGAGAAGAGTTTTGACACTAGTATAAGATAAGGAACACACCCATTATAAAGGAATCACATTAGGATTATCTTTTTAAGCTGTTCCTTAAAACACTAGTGCTTAGGAAATCTATTGGAGGCAGAAGCAGTCAAGGGTAGCCTAGTGTTAGGGTTATGCTTAGGGTACGGCTTAGGGTAAGGCTTAGGGTACGGGTTCGGGGAGGGCTTCTGGTACGGCGTAGGGTATGGGTTAGGGTTAGGGTTAGTGTTAGGGTTAGGGCTCTGTTTAGGGTATTGGTTAGGATTAGGGTATGTGTTAGGGTTAGGGTAGGTGTTAGGGTTAGGGTACGCGTTAGTGTTAGGGTAGTTATTAAACATAACCCACTCTCTAGATACCCCTTAGCACGTAAAGGAATATTATTTGGAGATCCAGCCATGGAGAAGAGTTTAGACACTAGGATAAGATAAGGAACACACCCATTATAAAGAAATCACATTAGGATTCTCTTTTTAAGCTGTTCCTTAAAACACTAGTGCTTAGGAAATCTATTGGAGGCAGAAGCAGTCAAGGGTAGCCGAGGGTTAGGGTTAGGCTTGGTGTTAGGCTTAGGGTACGGCTTAGGGTACGGGTTCGGGGAGGGGTTCGGGTACGGCGTAGGGTATGGGTTAGGGTTAGGGTTAGGGTTAGTGTTACGGTTAGGGCTCCGTTTAGGGTACGTGTTAGGAGTAGGGTACATGTTAGGGTTAGGGTAGGGGTTAGGGTTAGGGTACGCGTTAGGGTTAGGGTACTTATTAAACCTATCCCACTCTCTAGATACACCTTAGCACGTAAAGGAATATTATTTGGAGGTCCAGCCATGGAGAAGAGTTTAGACACTAGGATAAGATAAGGAACACACCCATTATAAAGAAATCACATTAGGATTCTCTTTTTAAGCTGTTCCTTAAAACACTAGTGCTTAGGAAATCTATTGGAGGCAGAAGCAGTCAAGGGTAGCCTAGGGTTAGGGTTAGGCTTAGGGTACGGCTTAGGGTACGGCTTAGGGTACGGGTTCGGGGAGGGCTTCGGGTACGGCGTAGGGTATGGGTTAGGGTTAGGGTTAGGGTTAGTGTTAGGGTTAGGGCTCGGTTTAGGGTATTGGTTAGGATTAGGGAACGTGTTAGAGTTAGGGTAGGGGTTAGGGTTAGGGTACGCGTTAGTGTTAGGGTAGTTATTAAACCTATCCCAGTCTCTAGATACCCCTTAGCACGTAAAGGAATATTATTTGGAGGTCCAGCCATGGAGAAGAGTTTAGACACTAGGATAAGATAAGGAACACACCCATTATAAAGAAATCACATTAGGATTCTCTTTTTAAGCTGTTCCTTAAAACACTAGTGCTTAGGAAATCTATTGGAGGCAGAAGCAGTCAAGGGTAACCAAGGGTTAGGGTTAGGCTTGGGGTTAGGCTTAGGGTACGGCTTAGGGTACGGGTTCGGGGAGGGGTTCGGGTACGGCATAGGGTATGGGTTAGGGTTAGGGTTAGGGTTAGTGTTAAGGTTAGGGCTCGGTTTAGGGTACGGGTTAGGATTAGGGTACATGTTAGGGTTAGGGTAGGGGTTAGGGTTAGGGTACGCGTTAGGGTTAGGGTAGTTATTAAAACTATCCCACTCTCTATATACCCCTTAGCACGTAAAGGAATATTATTTGGAGGTCCAGCCATGGAGAAGAGTTTAGACACTAGGATAAGATAAGGAACACACCCATTATAAAGAAATCACATTAGGATTCTATTTTTAAGCTGTTCCTTAAAACACTAGTGCTTAGGAAATCTATTGGAGGCAGAAGCAGTCAAGGGTAGCCTAGGGTTAGGTTTAGGCTTAGGGTACGGCTTAGGGTACGGCTTAGGGTACGGGTTCGGAGAGGGCTTCGTGTACGGCGTAGGGTATGGGTTAGGGTTAGGGTTAGTGTTAGGGTTAGGGCTCGGTTTAGGGTATTGGTTAGGAAGAGGGTACGTGTTAGGGTTAGCGTAGGGGTTAGGGTTAGGGTACGCGTTAGTGTTAGGGTAGTTATTAAACCTATCCCACTCTCTAGATACCCCTTAGCACGTAAAGGAATATTATTTGGAGGTCCAGCCATGGAGAAGAGTTTAGACACTAGGATAAGATAAGGAACACACCCATTATAAAGAAATCACATTAGGATTCTCTTTTTAAGCTGTTCCTTAAAACACTAGTGCTTAGGAAATCTATTGGAGGCAGAAGCAGTCAAGGGTAGCCTAGGGTTAGGGTTAGGCTTGGTGTTAGGCTTAGGGTACGGCTTAGGGTACGGGTTCGGGGAGGGGTTCGGGTACGGCGTAGGGTATGGGTTAGGGTTAGGTTTAGGGTTAGTGTTAGGGTTAGGGCTCCGTTTAGGGTACGTGTTAGGAGTAGGGTACATGTTAGGGTTAGGGTAGGGGTTAGGGTTAGGGTACGCGTTAGGGTTAGGGTAGTTATTAAACCTATCCCACTCTCTAGATACACCTTAGCACGTAAAGGAATATTATTTGGGGGTCCAGCCATGGAGAAGAGTTCAGACACTAGAATAAGATAAGGAGCACACCCATTATAAAGAAATCACAATAGGATTCTCTTTTTAAGCTGTTCCTTAAAACACTAGTGCTTAGGAAATCTATTGGAGGCAGAAGCAGTCAAGGGTAGCCTAGGGTTAGGGTTAGGCTTAGGGTACGGCTTAGGGTACGGCTTAGGGTACGGGTTCGGGGAGGGCTTCGGGTAAGGCGTAGGGTATGGGTTAGGGTTACGGTTAGGGTTAGTGTTAGGGTTAGGGCTCGGTTTAGGGTACGGGTTAGGATTCGGGTACATGTTAGGTTTAGGGTAGGGGTAGGGTTAGGGTACGCGTTAGGGTTAGGGTAGTTATTAAACCTATCCCACTCTCTAGATACACCTTAGCACGTAAAGGAATATTATTTGGGGGTCCAGCCATGGAGAAGAGTTTAGACACTAGGATAAGATAAGGAACACACCCATTATAAAGAAATCACATTAGGATTCTCTTTTTAAGCTGTTCCTTAAAACACTAGTGCTTAGGAAATCTATTGGAGGCAGAAGCATTCAAGGGTAGCCTAGGGTTAGGGTTAGGCTTAGGGTTAGGCTTAGGGTACGGCTTAGGGTACGGGTTCGGGGAGGGGTTCGGGAACGGCGTAGGGTATGGGTTAGGGTTAGGGTTAGGGTTAGTGTTAGGGTTAGGGCTCGGTTTAGGGTACGGGTTAGGATTAGTGTACGTGTTAGGGTTAGGGTAGGAGTTAGGGTTAGGGTACGCGTTAGTGTTAGGGTAGTTATTAAACCTATCCCACTCTCTAGATACACCTTAGCACGTAAAGGAATATTATTTGGGGGTCCAGCCATGGAGAAGAGTTTAGACACTAGTATAAGATAAGGAACACACCCATTATAAAGAAATCACATTAGGATTATCTTTTTAAGCTGTTCCTTAAAACACTAGTGCTTAGGAAATCTATTGGAGGCAGAAGCAGTCAAGGGTAGCCTAGTGTTAGGGTTATGCTTAGGGTACGGCTTAGGGTAAGGCTTAGGGTACGGGTTCGGGGAGGGCTTCTGGTACGGCGTAGGGTATGGGTTAGGGTTAGGGTTAGTGTTAGGGTTAGGGCTCTGTTTAGGGTATTGGTTAGGATTAGGGTATGTGTTAGGGTTAGGGTAGGGGTTAGGGTTAGGGTACGCGTTAGTGTTAGGGTAGTTATTAAACATAACCCACTCTCTAGATACCCCTTAGCACGTAAAGGAATATTATTTGGAGATCCAGCCATGGAGAAGAGTTTAGACACTAGGATAAGATAAGGAACACACCCATTATAAAGAAATCACATTAGGATTCTCTTTTTAAGCTGTTCCTTAAAACACTAGTGCTTAGGAAGTCTATTGGAGGCAGAAGCAGTCAAGGGTAGCCGAGGGTTAGGGTTAGGCTTGGTGTTAGGCTTAGGGTACGGCTTAGGGTACGGGTTCGGGGAGGGGTTCGGGTACGGCGTAGGGTATGGGTTAGGGTTAGGGTTAGGGTTAGTGTTACGGTTAGGGCTCCGTTTAGGGTACGTGTTAGGAGTAGGGTACATGTTAGGGTTAGGGTAGGGGTTAGGGTTAGGGTACGCGTTAGGGTTTGGGTAGTTATTAAACCTATCCCACTCTCTAGGTACACCTTAGCATGTAAAGGAATATTATTTGGAGATCCAGCCATGGAGAAGAGTTTAGACACTAGGATAAGATAAGGAACACACCCATTATAAAGAAATCACAATAGGATTCTCTTTTTAAGCTGTTCCTTAAAACACTTGTGCTTAGGAAATCTATTGGAGGCAGAAGCACTCAAGGGTAGCCTAGGGTTAGGGTTAGGCTTAGGGTACGGCTTAGGGTACGGCTTAGGGTACGGGTTCGGGGAGGGCTTCGGGTAAGGCGTAGGGTATGGGTTAGGGTTAGGATTAGGGTTAGTGTTAGGGTTAGGGCTCGGTTTAGGGTACAGGTTAGGATTCGGGTACATGTTAGGTTTAGGGTAGGGGTAGGGTTAGGGTACGCGTTAGGGTTAGGGTAGTTATTAAACCTATCCCACTCTCTAGATACACCTTAGCACATAAAGGAATATTATTTGGGGGTCCAGCCATGGAGAAGAGTTTAGACACTAGGATAAGATAAGGAACACACCCATTATAAAGAAATCACATTAGGATTCTCTTTTTAAGCTGTTCCTTAAAACACTAGTGCTTAGGAAATCTATTGGAGGCAGAAGCAGTCAAGGGAAGCCTAGGGTTAGTGTTAGGGTTAGGGTACGGCTTAGGGTAAGGCTTAGGGTATGGGTTCGGGGAGGGCTTCTGGTACGGCGTAGGGTATTGGTTAGGGTTAGGGTTAGTGTTAGGGTTAGGGCTCGGTTTAGGGTATTGGTTAGGATTAGGGTACGTGTTAGGGTTAGGGTAGGGGTTAGCGTTAGGGTACGCGTTAGTGTTAGGGTAGTTATTAAACCTATCCCAGTCTCTAGATACACCTTAGCACGTAAAAGAATATTATTTGGAGGTCCAGCCATGGAGAAGAGTTTAGACACTAGGATAAGATAAGGAACACACCCATTATAAAGAAATCACATTAGGATTCTCTTTTTAAGCTGTTCCTTAAAACACTAGTGCTTAGGAAATCTATTGGAGGCAGAAGCATTCAAGGGTAGCCTAGGGTTAGGGTTAGGCTTAGGGTTAGGCTTAGGGTACGGCTTAGGGTACGGGTTCGGGGAAGGGTTCGGGAACGGCGTAGGGTATGGGATAGGGTTAGGGTTAGAGTTAGTGTTAGGGTTAGGGCTCGGTTTAGGGTACGGGTTAGGATTAGGGTACATGTTAGGGTTAGGGTAGGGGTTAGGGTTAGGGTACGCGTTAGGGTTAGGGTAGTTATTAAACCTATCCCACTCTCTAGATACCCCTTAGCACGTAAAGGAATATTATTTGGAGTTCCAGCCATGGAGAAGAGTTTAGACACTAGGATAAGATAAGGAACACACCCATTATAAAGAAATCACATTAGGATTCTCTTTTTAAGCTGTTCCTTAAAACACTAGTGCTTAGGAAATCTATTGGAGGCAGAAGCAGTCAAGGGTAGCCTAGGGTTAGGGTTAGGCTTAGGGTACGGCTTAGGGTACGGCTTAGGGTACGGGTTCGGGGAGGGTTTCGGGTACGGCGTAGGATATGGGTTAGGGTTAGGGTTAGGGTTAGTGTTAGGGTTAGGGCTCGGTTTAGGGTATTGGTTAGGATTAGGGTACGTGTTAGGGTTAGGGTAGGGGTTAGGGTTAGGGTACGCGTTAGTGTTAGGGTAGTTATTAAACCTATCCCACTCTCTAGATACCCCTTAGCACGTAAAGGAATATTATTTGGAGGTCCAGCCATGGAGAAGAGTTTAGACACTAGGATAAGATAAGGAACACACCCATTATAAAGAAATCACATTAGGATTCTCTTTTTAAGCTGTTCCTTAAAACACTAGTGCTTAGGAAATCTATTGGAGGCAGAAGCAGTCAAGGGAACCCTAGGGTTAGGGTTAGGCTTAGGGTACGGCTTAGGGTACGGCTTAGGGTACGGGTTCGGGGAGGGCTTCGGGTACGGCGTAGGGTATGGGTTAGGGTTAGGGTTAGGGTTAGTGTTAGGGTTAGGGCTCGGTTTAGGGTATTGTTTAGGATTAGGGTACGTGTTAGGGTTAAGGTAGGGGTTAGGGTTAGGGTACGCGTTAGTGTTAGGGTAGTTATTAAACCTATCCCACTCTCTAGATACCCCTTAGCACGTAAAGGAATATTATTTGGAGGTCCAGCCATGGAGAAGAGTTTAGACACTAAGATAAGATAAGGAACACACCCATTATAAAGAAATCACATTAGGATTCTCTTTTTAAGCTGTTCCTTAAAACACTAGTGCTTAGGAAATCTATTGGAGGCAGAAGCATTCAAGGGTAGCCTAGGGTTAGGGTTAGGCTTAGGGTTAGGCTTAGGGTACGGCTTAGGGTACGGGTTCGGGGAAGGGTTCGGGAACGGCGTAGGGTATGGGTTAGGGTTAGGGTTAGGGTTAGTGTTAGGGTTAGGGATCGGTTTAGGGTACGGGTTAGGATTAGGGTACATGTTAGGGTTAGGGTAGGGGTTAGGGTTAGGGTACGCGTTAGGGTTAGGGTAGTTATTAAACCTATCCCACTCTCTAGGTACACCTTAGCACGTAAAGGAATATTATTTGGGGGTCCAGCCATGGAGAAGAGTTTTGACACTAGTATAAGATAAGGAACACACCCATTATAAAGGAATCACATTAGGATTATCTTTTTAAGCTGTTCCTTAAAACACTAGTGCTTAGGAAATCTATTGGAGGCAGAAGCAGTCAAGGGTAGCCTAGTGTTAGGGTTATGCTTAGGGTACGGCTTAGGGTAAGGCTTAGGGTACGGGTTCGGGGAGGGCTTCTGGTACGGCGTAGGGTATGGGTTAGGGTTAGGGTTAGTGTTAGGGTTAGGGCTCTGTTTAGGGTATTGGTTAGGATTAGGGTATGTGTTAGGGTTAGGGTAGGTGTTAGGGTTAGGGTACGCGTTAGTGTTAGGGTAGTTATTAAACATAACCCACTCTCTAGATACCCCTTAGCACGTAAAGGAATATTATTTGGAGATCCAGCCATGGAGAAGAGTTTAGACACTAGGATAAGATAAGGAACACACCCATTATAAAGAAATCACATTAGGATTCTCTTTTTAAGCTGTTCCTTAAAACACTAGTGCTTAGGAAATCTATTGGAGGCAGAAGCAGTCAAGGGTAGCCGAGGGTTAGGGTTAGGCTTGGTGTTAGGCTTAGGGTACGGCTTAGGGTACGGGTTCGGGGAGGGGTTCGGGTACGGCGTAGGGTATGGGTTAGGGTTAGGGTTAGGGTTAGTGTTACGGTTAGGGCTCCGTTTAGGGTACGTGTTAGGAGTAGGGTACATGTTAGGGTTAGGGTAGGGGTTAGGGTTAGGGTACGCGTTAGGGTTAGGGTACTTATTAAACCTATCCCACTCTCTAGATACACCTTAGCACGTAAAGGAATATTATTTGGAGGTCCAGCCATGGAGAAGAGTTTAGACACTAGGATAAGATAAGGAACACACCCATTATAAAGAAATCACATTAGGATTCTCTTTTTAAGCTGTTCCTTAAAACACTAGTGCTTAGGAAATCTATTGGAGGCAGAAGCAGTCAAGGGTAGCCTAGGGTTAGGGTTAGGCTTAGGGTACGGCTTAGGGTACGGCTTAGGGTACGGGTTCGGGGAGGGCTTCGGGTACGGCGTAGGGTATGGGTTAGGGTTAGGGTTAGGGTTAGTGTTAGGGTTAGGGCTCGGTTTAGGGTATTGGTTGGGATTAGGGAACGTGTTAGAGTTAGGGTAGGGGTTAGGGTTAGGGTACGCGTTAGTGTTAGGGTAGTTATTAAACCTATCCCAGTCTCTAGATACCCCTTAGCACGTAAAGGAATATTATTTGGAGGTCCAGCCATGGAGAAGAGTTTAGACACTAGGATAAGATAAGGAACACACCCATTATAAAGAAATCACATTAGGATTCTCTTTTTAAGCTGTTCCTTAAAACACTAGTGCTTAGGAAATCTATTGGAGGCAGAAGCAGTCAAGGGTAACCAAGGGTTAGGGTTAGGCTTGGGGTTAGGCTTAGGGTACGGCTTAGGGTACGGGTTCGGGGAGGGGTTCGGGTACGGCATAGGGTATGGGTTAGGGTTAGGGTTAGGGTTAGTGTTAAGGTTAGGGCTCGGTTTAGGGTACGGGTTAGGATTAGGGTACATGTTAGGGTTAGGGTAGGGGTTAGGGTTAGGGTACGCGTTAGGGTTAGGGTAGTTATTAAAACTACCCCACTCTCTATATACCCCTTAGCACGTAAAGGAATATTATTTGGAGGTCCAGCCATGGAGAAGAGTTTAGACACTAGGATAAGATAAGGAACACACCCATTATAAAGAAATCACATTAGGATTCTATTTTTAAGCTGTTCCTTAAAACACTAGTGCTTAGGAAATCTATTGGAGGCAGAAGCAGTCAAGGGTAGCCTAGGGTTAGGTTTAGGCTTAGGGTACGGCTTAGGGTACGGCTTAGGGTACGGGTTCGGGGAGGGCTTCGGGTACGGCGTAGGGTATGGGTTAGGGTTAGGGTTAGTGTTAGGGTTAGGGCTCGGTTTAGGGTATTGGTTAGGAAGAGGGTACGTGTTAGGGTTAGGGTAGGGGTTAGGGTTAGGGTACCCGTTAGTGTTAGGGTAGTTATTAAACCTATCCCACTCTCTAGATACCCCTTAGCACGTAAAGGAATATTATTTGGAGGTCCAGCCATGGAGAAGAGTTTAGACACTAGGATAAGATAAGGAACACACCCATTATAAAGAAATCACATTAGGATTCTCTTTTTAAGCTGTTCCTTAAAACACTAGCGCTTAGGAAATCTATTGGAGGCAGAAGCAGTCAAGGGTAGCCTAGGGTTAGGGTTAGGCTTGGTGTTAGGCTTAGGGTACGGCTTAGGGTACGGGTTCGGGGAGGGGTTCGGGTACGGCGTAGGGTATGGGTTAGGGTTAGGTTTAGGGTTAGTGTTAGGGTTAGGGCTCCGTTTAGGGTACGTGTTAGGAGTAGGGTACATGTTAGGGTTAGGGTAGGGGTTAGGGTTAGGGTACGCGTTAGGGTTAGGGTAGTTATTAAACCTATCCCACTCTCTAGATACACCTTAGCACGTAAAGGAATATTATTTGGGGGTCCAGCCATGGAGAAGAGTTCAGACACTAGAATAAGATAAGGAGCACACCCATTATAAAGAAATCACAATAGGATTCTCTTTTTAAGCTGTTCCTTAAAACACTAGTGCTTAGGAAATCTATTGGAGGCAGAAGCAGTCAAGGGTAGCCTAGGGTTAGGGTTAGGCTTAGGGTACGGCTTAGGGTACGGCTTAGGGTACGGGTTCGGGGAGGGCTTCGGGTAAGGCGTAGGGTATGGGTTAGGGTTAGGGTTAGGGTTAGTGTTAGGGTTAGGGCTCGGTTTAGGGTACGGGTTAGGATTCGGGTACATGTTAGGTTTAGGGTAGGGGTAGGGTTAGGGTACGCGTTAGGGTTAGGGTAGTTATTAAACCTATCCCACTCTCTAGATACACCTTAGCACGTAAAGGAATATTATTTGGGGGTCCAGCCATGGAGAAGAGTTTAGACACTAGGATAAGATAAGGAACACACCCATTATAAAGAAATCACATTAGGATTCTCTTTTTAAGCTGTTCCTTAAAACACTAGTGCTTAGGAAATCTATTGGAGGCAGAAGCATTCAAGGGTAGCCTAGGGTTAGGGTTAGGCTTAGGGTTAGGCTTAGGGTACGGCTTAGGGTACGGGTTCGGGGAGGGGTTCGGGAACGGCGTAGGGTATGGGTTAGGGTTAGGGTTAGGGTTAGTGTTAGGGTTAGGGCTCGGTTTAGGGTACGGGTTAGGATTAGTGTACGTGTTAGGGTTAGGGTAGGAGTTAGGGTTAGGGTACGCGTTAGTGTTAGGGTAGTTATTAAACCTATCCCACTCTCTAGATACACCTTAGCACGTAAAGGAATATTATTTGGGGGTCCAGCCATGGAGAAGAGTTTAGACACTAGTATAAGATAAGGAACACACCCATTATAAAGAAATCACATTAGGATTATCTTTTTAAGCTGTTCCTTAAAACACTAGTGCTTAGGAAATCTATTGGAGGCAGAAGCAGTCAAGGGTAGCCTAGTGTTAGGGTTATGCTTAGGGTACGGCTTAGGGTAAGGCTTAGGGTACGGGTTCGGGGAGGGCTTCTGGTACGGCGTAGGGTATGGGTTAGGGTTAGGGTTAGTGTTAGGGTTAGGGCTCTGTTTAGGGTATTGGTTAGGATTAGGGTATGTGTTAGGGTTAGGGTAGGGGTTAGGGTTAGGGTACGCGTTAGTGTTAGGGTAGTTATTAAACATAACCCACTCTCTAGATACCCCTTAGCACGTAAAGGAATATTATTTGGAGATCCAGCCATGGAGAAGACTTTAGACACTAGGATAAGATAAGGAACACACCCATTATAAAGAAATCACATTAGGATTCTCTTTTTAAGCTGTTCCTTAAAACACTAGTGCTTAGGAAATCTATTGGAGGCAGAAGCAGTCAAGGGTAGCCGAGGGTTAGGGTTAGGCTTGGTGTTAGGCTTAGGGTACGGCTTAGGGTACGGGTTCGGGGAGGGGTTCGGGTACGGCGTAGGGTATGGGTTAGGGTTAGGGTTAGGGTTAGTGTTACGGTTAGGGCTCCGTTTAGGGTACGTGTTAGGAGTAGGGTACATGTTAGGGTTAGGGTAGGGGCTAGGGTTAGGGTACGCGTTAGGGTTAGGGTACTTATTAAACCTATCCCACTCTCTAGATACACCTTAGCACGTAAAGGAATATTATTTGGAGGTCCAGCCATGGAGAAGAGTTTAGACACTAGGATAAGATAAGGAACACACCCATTATAAAGAAATCACATTAGGATTCTCTTTTTAAGCTGTTCCTTAAAACACTAGTGCTTAGGAAATCTATTGGAGGCAGAAGCAGTCAAGGGTAGCCTAGGGTTAGGGTTAGGCTTAGGGTACGGCTTAGGGTACGGCTTAGGGTACGGGTTCGGGGAGGGCTTCGGGTACGGCGTAGGGTATGGGTTAGGGTTAGGGTTAGTGTTAGGGTTAGGGCTCGGTTTAGGGTATTGGTTGGGATTAGGGAACGTGTTAGGGTTAGGGTAGGGGTTAGGGTTAGGGTACGCGTTAGTGTTAGGGTAGTTATTAAACCTATCCCAGTCTCTAGATACCCCTTAGCACGTAAAGGAATATTATTTGGAGGTCCAGCCATGGAGAAGAGTTTAGACACTAGGATAAGATAAGGAACACACCCATTATAAAGAAATCACATTAGGATTCTCTTTTTAAGCTGTTCCTTAAAACACTAGTGCTTAGGAAATCTATTGGAGGCAGAAGCAGTCAAGGGTAACCAAGGGTTAGGGTTAGGCTTGGGGTTAGGCTTAGGGTACGGCTTAGGGTACGGGTTCGGGGAGGGGTTCGGGTACGGCATAGGGTATGGGTTAGGGTTAGGGTTAGGGTTAGTGTTAAGGTTAGGGCTCGGTTTAGGGTACGGGTTAGGATTAGGGTACATGTTAGGGTTAGAGTAGGGGTTAGGGTTAGGGTACGCGTTAGGGTTAGGGTAGTTATTAAAACTATCCCACTCTCTAGATACCCCTTAGCACGTAAAGGAATATTATTTGGAGGTCCAGCCATGGAGAAGAGTTTAGACACTAGGATAAGATAAGGAACACACCCATTATAAAGAAATCACATTAGGATTCTATTTTTAAGCTGTTCCTTAAAACACTAGTGCTTAGGAAATCTATTGGAGGCAGAAGCAGTCAAGGGTAGCCTAGGGTTAGGTTTAGGCTTAGGGTACGGCTTAGGGTACGGCTTAGGGTACGGGTTCGGGGAGGGCTTCGGGTACGGCGTAGGGTATGGGTTAGGGTTAGGGTTAGTGTTAGGGTTAGGGCTCGGTTTAGGGTATTGGTTAGGAAGAGGGTACGTGTTAGGGTTAGGGTAGGGGTTAGGGTTAGGGTATGCGTTAGTGTTAGGGTAGTTATTAAACCTATCCCACTCTCTAGATACCCCTTAGCACGTAAAGGAATATTATTTGGAGGTCCAGCCATGGAGAAGAGTTTAGACACTAGGATAAGATAAGGAACACACCCATTATAAAGAAATCACATTAGGATTCTCTTTTTAAGCTGTTCCTTAAAACACTAGTGCTTAGGAAATCTATTGGAGGCAGAAGCAGTCAAAGGTAGCCTAGGGTTAGGGTTAGGCTTGGTGTTAGGCTTAGGGTACGGCTTAGGGTACGGGTTCGGGGAGGGGTTCGGGTACGGCGTAGGGTATGGGTTAGGGTTAGGTTTAGGGTTAGTGTTAGGGTTAGGGCTCCGTTTAGGGTACGTGTTAGGAGTAGGGTACATGTTAGGGTTAGGGTAGGGGTTAGGGTTAGGGTACGCGTTAGGGTTAGGGTAGTTATTAAACCTATCCCACTCTCTAGATACACCTTAGCACGTAAAGGAATATTATTTGGGGGTCCAGCCATGGAGAAGAGTTCAGACACTAGAATAAGATAAGGAACACACCCATTATAAAGAAATCACAATAGGATTCTCTTTTTAAGCTGTTCCTTAAAACACTAGTGCTTAGGAAATCTATTGGAGGCAGAAGCAGTCAAGGGTAGCCTAGGGTTAGGGTTAGGCTTAGGGTACGGCTTAGGGTACGGCTTAGGGTACGGGTTCGGGGAGGGGTTCGGGAACGGCGTAGGGTATGGGTTAGGGTTAGGGTTAGGGTTAGTGTTAGGGTTAGGGCTCGGTTTAGGGTACGGGTTAGGATTAGTGTACGTGTTAGGGTTAGGGTAGGGGTTAGGGTTAGGGTACGCGTTAGTGTTAGGGTAGTTATTAAACCTATCCCAGTCTCTACATACCCCTTAGCACGTAAAGGAATATTATTTGTAGGTCCAACCATGGAGAAGAGTTTAGACACTAGGATAAGATAAGGAACACACCCATTATAAAGAAATCACATTAGGATTCTCTTTTTAAGCTGTTCCTTAAAACACTAGTGCTTAGGAAATCTATTGGAGGCAGAAGCAGTCAAGGTAACCAAGGGTTAGTGTTAGGCTTGGGGTTAGGCTTAGGGTACGGCTTAGGGTACGGGTTCGGGGAGGGGTTCGGGTACGGCGTAGGGTATGGGTTAGGGTTAGGGTTAGGGTTAGTGTTAGGGTTAGGGCTCGGTTTAGGGTATTGGTTAGGATTAGGGTACGTGTTAGGGTTAGGGTAGGGGTTAGGGTTAGGGTACGCGTTAGTGTTAGGGTAGTTATTAAACCTATCCCACTCTCTAGATACCCCTTAGCACCTAAAGGAATATTATTTGGAGGTCCAGCCATGGAGAAGAGTTTAGACACTAGGATAAGATAAGGACACACCCATTATAAAGAAATCACATTAGGATTCTCTTTTTAAGCTGTTCCTTAAAACTCTAGTGCTTAGGAAATCTATTGGAGGCAGAAGCATTCAAGAGTAGCCTAGGGTTAGGGTTAGGCTTAGGGTACGGCTTAGGGTACGGCTTAGGGTACGGGTTCGGGGAAGGGTTCGGGAACGGCGTAGGGTATGGGATAGGGTTAGGGTTAGGGTTAGTGTTAGGGTTAGGGCTCGGTTTAGGATACGGGTTAGGATTAGGGTACATGTTAGGGTTAGGGTAGGGGTTAGGGTTAGGGTACGCGTTAGGGTTAGGGTAGTTATTAAACCTATCCCACTCTATAGATACCCCTTAGCACGTAAAGGAATATTATTTGGAGTTCCAGCCATGGAGAAGAGTTTAGACACTAGGATAAGATAAGGAACACACCCATTATAAAGAAATCACATTAGGATTCTCTTTTTAAGCTGTTCCTTAAAACACTAGTGCTTAGGAAATCTATTGGAGGCAGAAGCAGTCAAGGGTAGCCTAGGGTTAGGGTTAGGCTTAGGGTACAGCTTAGGGTACGGCTTAGGGTACGGGTTCGGGGAGGGTTTCGGGTACGGCGTAGGATATGGGTTAGGGTTAGGGTTAGGGTTAGTGTTAGGGTTAGGGCTCGGTTTAGGGTATTGGTTAGGATTAGGGTACGTGTTAGGGTTAGGGTAGGGGTTAGGGTTAGGGTACGCGTTAGTGTTAGGGTAGTTATTAAACCTATCCCACTCTCTAGATACCCCTTAGCACGTAAAGGAATATTATTTGGAGGTCCAGCCATGGAGAAGAGTTTAGACACTAGGATAAGATAAGGAACACACCCATTATAAAGAAATCACATTAGGATTCTCTTTTTAAGCTGTTCCTTAAAACACTAGTGCTTAGGAAATCTATTGGAGGCAGAAGCAGTCAAGGGTAGCCTAGGGTTAGGGTACGGCTTAGGGTACGGCTTAGGGTACGGGTTCGGGGAGGGCTTCGGGTACAGCGTAGGGTATGGGTTAGGGTTAAGGTTAGGGTTAGTGTTAGGGTTAGGGCTCGGTTTAGGGTATTGGTTAGGATTAGGGTATGTGTTAGGGTTAGGGTAGGGGTTAGGGTTAGGGTACGCGTTAGTGTTAGGGTAGTTATTAAACATATCCCACTCTCTAGATACCCCTTAGCACGTAAAGGAATATTATTTGGAGGTCCAGCCATGGAGAAGAGTTTAGACACTAGGATAAGATAAGAACACACCCATTATAAAGAAATCACATTAGGATTCTCTTTTTAAGCTGTTCCTTAAAACACTAGTGCTTAGGAAATCTATTGGAGGCAGAAGCATTCAAGAGTCGCCTAGGGTTAGGGTTAGGCTTAGTGTACGGCATAGGGTACGGCTTAGGGTACGGGTTCGGGAAAGGGTTCGGGAACGGCGTAGGGTATGGGTTAGGGTTAGGGTTAGGGTTAGTGTTAGGGTTAGGGCTCGGTTTAGGGTACGGGTTAGGATTAGGGTACATGTTAGGGTTAGGGTAGGGGTTAGGGTTAGGGTACGCGTTAGGGTTAGGGTAGTTGTTAAACCTATCCCACTCTCTAGATACCCCTTTGCACGTAAAGGAATATTATTTGGAGTTCCAGCCATGGAGAAGAGTTTAGACACTAGGATAAGATAAGGAACACACCCATTATAAAGAAATCACAATAGGATTCTCTTTTTAAGCTGTTCCTTAAAACACTAGTGCTTAGGAAATCTATTGGAGGCAGAAGCAGTCAAGGGTAGCCTAGGGTTAGGGTTAGGCTTAGGGTACGGCTTAGGGTACGGCTTAGGGTACGGGTTCGAGAGGGCTTCGGGTAAGGCGTAGGGTATGGGTTAGGGTTAGGGTTAGGGTTAGTGTTAGGGTTAGGGCTCGGTTTAGGGTATGGGTTAGGATTCCTGTACATGTTAGGTTTAGGGTAGGGGTAGGGTTAGGGTACGCGTTAGGGTTAGGGTAGTTATTAAACCTATCCCACTCTCTAGATACACCTTAGCACGTAAAGGAATATTATTTGGGGGTCCAGCCATGGAGAAGAGTTTAGACACTAGGATAAGATAAGGAACACACCCATTATAAAGAAATCACATTAGGATTCTCTTTTTAAGCTGTTCCTTAAAACACTAGTGCTTAGGAAATCTATTGGAGGCAGAAGCAGTCAAGGGAAGCCTAGGGTTAGGGTTAGGCTTAGGATACGGCTTAGGGTAAGGCTTAGGGTATGGGTTCGGGGAGGGCTTCTGGTACGGCGTAGGGTATTGGTTAGGGTTAGGGTTAGTGTTAGGGTTAGGGCTCGGTTTAGGGTATTGGTTAGGATTAGGGTACGTGTTAGGGTTAGGGTAGGGGTTAGCGTTAGGGTACGCGTTAGTGTTAGGGAAGTTATTAAACCTATCCCAGTCTCTAGATACCCCTTAGCACGTAAAAGAATATTATTTGGAGGTCCAGCCATGGAGAAGAGTTTAGACACTAGGATAAGATAAGGAACACACCCATTATAAAGAAATCACATTAGGATTCTCTTTTTAAGCTGTTCCTTAAAACACTAGTGCTTAGGAAATCTATTGGAGGCAGAAGCATTCAAGGGTAGCCTAGGGTTAGGGTTAGGCTTAGGGTACGGCTTAGGGTACGGCTTAGGGTACGGGTTCGGGGAGGGGTTCGGGAACGGCGTAGGGTATGGGATAGGGTTAGGGTTAGGGTTAGTGTTAGGGTTAGGGCTCGGTTTAGGGTACGGGTTAGGATTAGGGTACATGTTAAGGTTAGGGTAGGGGTTAGGGTTAGGGTACGCGTTAGTGTTAGGGTAGTTATTAACCCTATCCCAGTCTCTAGATACCCCTTAGCACGTAAAGGAATATTATTTGGAGGTCCAGCCATGGAGAAGAGTTTAGACACTAGGATAAGATAAGGAACACACCCATTATAAAGAAATCACATTAGGATTCTCTTTTTAAGCTGTTCCTTAAAACACTAGTGCTTAGGAAATATATTGGAGGCAGAAGCAGTCAAGGGTAACCAAGGGTTAGGGTTAGGCTTGGGTTAGGCTTAGGCTACGGCTTAGGGTACGGGTTCGGGGAGGGGTTCGGGTACGGCGTAGGGTATTGGTTAGGGTTAGGGTTAGGGTTAGTGTTAGGGTTAGGGCTCGGTTTAGGGTATTGGTTAGGTTTAGGGTACGTGTTAGGGTTAGGGTAGGGGTTAGGGTTAGGGTACGCGTTAGTGTTAGGGTAGTTATTAAACCTATCCCACTCTCTAGATACCCCTTAGCACGTAAAGGAATATTATTTGGAGGTCCAGCCATGGAGAAGAGTTTAGACACTAGGATAAGATAAGGACACACCCATTATAAAGAAATCACATTAGGATTCTCTTTTTAAGCTGTTCCTTAAAACTCTAGTGCTTAGGAAATCTATTGGAGGCAGAAGCATTCAAGAGTAGCCTAGGGTTAGGGTTAGGCTTAGGGTACGGCTTAGGGTACGGCTTAGGGTACGGGTTCGGGGAAGGGTTCGGGAACGGCGTAGGGTATGGGATAGGGTTAGGGTTAAGGTTAGTGTTAGGGTTAGGGCTCGGTTTAGGGTAAGGGTTAGGATTAGGGTACATGTTAGGGTTAGGGTAGGGGTTAGGGTTAGGGTACGCGTTAGGGTTAGGGTAGTTATTAAACCTATCCCACTCTCTAGATACCCCTTAGCACGTAAAGGAATATTATTTGGAGGTCCAGCCATGGAGAAGAGTTTAGACACTAGGATAAGATAAGGAACACACCCATTATAAAGAAATCACATTAGGATTCTCTTTTTAAGCTGTTCCTTAAAACACTAGTGCTTAGGAAATCTATTGGAGGCAGAAGCATTCAAGGGTAGCCTAGGGTTAGGGTTAGGCTTAGGGTTAGGCTTAGGGTACGGCTTAGGGTACGGGTTTGGGGAGGGGTTCGGGAACGGCGTAGGGTATGGGTTAGGGTTAGGGTTAGGGTTAGTGTTAGGGTTAGGGCTCGGTTTAGGGTACGGGTTAGGATTAGGGTACATGTTAGGGTTAGGGTAGGGGTTAGGGTTAGGGTACGCGTTAGTGTTAGGGTAGTTATTAAACCTATCCCAGTCTCTAGATACCCCTTAGCACGTAAAGGAATATTATTTGGAGGTCCAGCCATGGAGAAGAGTTTAGACACTAGGATAAGATAAGGAACACACCCATTATAAAGAAATCACATTAGGATTCTCTTTTTAAGCTGTTCCTTAAAACACTAGTGCTTAGGAAATCTATTGGAGGCAGAAGCAGTCAAGGGTAACCAAGGGTTAGGGTTAGGCTTGGGGTTAGGCTTAGGCTACGGCTTAGGGTACGGGTTCGGGGAGGGGTTCGGGTACGGCGTAGGGTATGGGTTAGGGTTAGGGTTAGGGTTAGTGTTAGGGTTAGGGCTCGTTTTAGGGTATTGGTTAGGATTAGGGTACGTGTTAGGGTTAGGGTAGGGGTTAGGGTTAGGGTACGCGTTAGTGTTAGGGTAGTTATTAAACCTATCCCACTCTCTAGATACCCCTTAGCACGTAAAGGAATATTATTTGGAGGTCCAGCCATGGAGAAGAGTTTAGACACTAGGATAAGTTAAGGACACACCCATTATAAAGAAATCACATTAGGATTCTCTTTTTAAGCTGTTCCTTAAAACTCTAGTGCTTAGGAAATCTATTGGAGGCAGAAGCATTCAAGAGTAGCCTAGGGTTAGGGTTAGGCTTAGGGTACGGCTTAGGGTACGGCTTAGGGTACGGGTTCGGGGAAGGGTTCGGGAACGGCGTAGGGTATGGGATAGGGTTAGGGTTAGGGTTAGTGTTAGGGTTAGGGCTCGGTTTAGGGTACGGGTTAGGATTAGGGTACATGTTAGGGTTAGGGTAGGGGTTAGGGTTAGGGTACGCGTTAGGGTTAGGGTAGTTATTAAACCTATCCCACTCTCTAGATACCCCTTAGCACGTAAAGGAATATTATTTGGAGTTCCAGCCATGGAGAAGAGTTTAGACACTAGGATAAGATAAGGAACACACCCATTATAAAGAAATCACATTAGGATTCTCTTTTTAAGCTGTTCCTTAAAACACTAGTGCTTAGGAAATCTATTGGAGGCAGAAGCAGTCAAGGGTAGCCTAGGGTTAGGGTTAGGCTTAGGGTACAGCTTAGGGTACGGCTTAGGGTACGGGTTCTGGGAGGGTTTCGGGTACGGCGTAGGATATGGGTTAGGGTTAGGGTTAGGGTTAGTGTTAGGGTTAGGGCTCGGTTTAGGGTATTGGTTAGGATTAGGGTACGTGTTAGGGTTAGGGTAGGGGTTAGGGTTAGGGTACGCGTTAGTGTTAGGGTAGTTATTAAACCTATCCCACTCTCTAGATACCCCTTAGCACGTAAAGGAATATTATTTGGAGGTCCAGCCATGGAGAAGAGTTTAGACACTAGGATAAGATAAGGAACACACCCATTATAAAGAAATCACATTAGGATTCTCTTTTTAAGCTGTTCCTTAAAACACTAGTGCTTAGGAAATCTATTGGAGGCAGAAGCAGTCAAGGGTAACCAAGGGTTAGGGTTAGGCTTGGGGTTAGGCTTAGGCTACGGCTTAGGGTACGGGTTCGGGGAGGGGTTCGGGTACGGCGTAGGGTATGGGTTAGGGTTAGGGTTAGGGTTAGTGTTAGGGTTAGGGCTCGGTTTAGGGTATTGGTTAGGATTAGGGTACGTGTTAGGGTTAGGGTAGGGGTTAGGGTTAGGGTACGCGTTAGTGTTAGGGTAGTTATTAAACCTATCCCACTCTCTAGATACCCCTTAGCACGTAAAGGAATATTATTTGGGGGTCCAGCCATGGAGAAGAGTTTAGACACTAGGATAAGATAAGGAACACACCCATTATAAAGAAATCACATTAGGATTCTCTTTTTAAGCTGTTCCTTAAAACTCTAGTGCTTAGGAAATCTATTGGAGGCAGAAGCATTCAAGAGTAGCCTAGGGTTAGGGTTAGGCTTAGGGTACGGCTTAGGGTACGGCTTAGGGTACGGGTTCGGGGAAGGGTTCGGGAACGGCGTAGGGTATGGGATAGGGTTAGGGTTAGGGTTAGTGTTAGGGTTAGGGCTCGGTTTAGGATACGGGTTAGGATTAGGGTACATGTTAGGGTTAGGGTAGGGGTTAGGGTTAGGGTACGCGTTAGGGTTAGGGTAGTTATTAAACCTATCCCACTCTATAGATACCCCTTAGCACGTAAAGGAATATTATTTGGAGTTCCAGCCATGGAGAAGAGTTTAGACACTAGGATAAGATAAGGAACACACCCATTATAAAGAAATCACATTAGGATTCTCTTTTTAAGCTGTTCCTTAAAACACTAGTGCTTAGGAAATCTATTGGAGGCAGAAGCAGTCAAGGGTAGCCTAGGGTTAGGGTTAGGCTTAGGGTACAGCTTAGGGTACGGCTTAGGGTACGGGTTCGGGGAGGGTTTCGGGTACGGCGTAGGATATGGGTTAGGGTTAGGGTTAGGGTTAGTGTTAGGGTTAGGGCTCGGTTTAGGGTATTGGTTAGGATTAGGGTACGTGTTAGGGTTAGGGTAGGGGTTAGGGTTAGGGTACGCGTTAGTGTTAGGGTAGTTATTAAACCTATCCCACTCTCTAGATACCCCTTAGCACGTAAAGGAATATTATTTGGAGGTCCAGCCATGGAGAAGAGTTTAGACACTAGGATAAGATAAGGAACACACCCATTATAAAGAAATCACATTAGGATTCTCTTTTTAAGCTGTTCCTTAAAACACTAGTGCTTAGGAAATCTATTGGAGGCAGAAGCAGTCAAGGGTAGCCTAGGGTTAGGGTACGGCTTAGGGTACGGCTTAGGGTACGGGTTCGGGGAGGGCTTCGGGTACAGCGTAGGGTATGGGTTAGGGTTAAGGTTAGGGTTAGTGTTAGGGTTAGGGCTCGGTTTAGGGTATTGGTTAGGATTAGGGTATGTGTTAGGGTTAGGGTAGGGGTTAGGGTTAGGGTACGCGTTAGTGTTAGGGTAGTTATTAAACATATCCCACTCTCTAGATACCCCTTAGCACGTAAAGGAATATTATTTGGAGGTCCAGCCATGGAGAAGAGTTTAGACACTAGGATAAGATAAGAACACACCCATTATAAAGAAATCACATTAGGATTCTCTTTTTAAGCTGTTCCTTAAAACACTAGTGCTTAGGAAATCTATTGGAGGCAGAAGCATTCAAGAGTCGCCTAGGGTTAGGGTTAGGCTTAGTGTACGGCATAGGGTACGGCTTAGGGTACGGGTTCGGGAAAGGGTTCGGGAACGGCGTAGGGTATGGGTTAGGGTTAGGGTTAGGGTTAGTGTTAGGGTTAGGGCTCGGTTTAGGGTACGGGTTAGGATTAGGGTACATGTTAGGGTTAGGGTAGGGGTTAGGGTTAGGGTACGCGTTAGGGTTAGGGTAGTTGTTAAACCTATCCCACTCTCTAGATACCCCTTTGCACGTAAAGGAATATTATTTGGAGTTCCAGCCATGGAGAAGAGTTTAGACACTAGGATAAGATAAGGAACACACCCATTATAAAGAAATCACAATAGGATTCTCTTTTTAAGCTGTTCCTTAAAACACTAGTGCTTAGGAAATCTATTGGAGGCAGAAGCAGTCAAGGGTAGCCTAGGGTTAGGGTTAGGCTTAGGGTACGGCTTAGGGTACGGCTTAGGGTACGGGTTCGAGAGGGCTTCGGGTAAGGCGTAGGGTATGGGTTAGGGTTAGGGTTAGGGTTAGTGTTAGGGTTAGGGCTCGGTTTAGGGTATGGGTTAGGATTCCTGTACATGTTAGGTTTAGGGTAGGGGTAGGGTTAGGGTACGCGTTAGGGTTAGGGTAGTTATTAAACCTATCCCACTCTCTAGATACACCTTAGCACGTAAAGGAATATTATTTGGGGGTCCAGCCATGGAGAAGAGTTTAGACACTAGGATAAGATAAGGAACACACCCATTATAAAGAAATCACATTAGGATTCTCTTTTTAAGCTGTTCCTTAAAACACTAGTGCTTAGGAAATCTATTGGAGGCAGAAGCAGTCAAGGGAAGCCTAGGGTTAGGGTTAGGCTTAGGATACGGCTTAGGGTAAGGCTTAGGGTATGGGTTCGGGGAGGGCTTCTGGTACGGCGTAGGGTATTGGTTAGGGTTAGGGTTAGTGTTAGGGTTAGGGCTCGGTTTAGGGTATTGGTTAGGATTAGGGTACGTGTTAGGGTTAGGGTAGGGGTTAGCGTTAGGGTACGCGTTAGTGTTAGGGAAGTTATTAAACCTATCCCAGTCTCTAGATACCCCTTAGCACGTAAAAGAATATTATTTGGAGGTCCAGCCATGGAGAAGAGTTTAGACACTAGGATAAGATAAGGAACACACCCATTATAAAGAAATCACATTAGGATTCTCTTTTTAAGCTGTTCCTTAAAACACTAGTGCTTAGGAAATCTATTGGAGGCAGAAGCATTCAAGGGTAGCCTAGGGTTAGGGTTAGGCTTAGGGTACGGCTTAGGGTACGGCTTAGGGTACGGGTTCGGGGAGGGGTTCGGGAACGGCGTAGGGTATGGGATAGGGTTAGGGTTAGGGTTAGTGTTAGGGTTAGGGCTCGGTTTAGGGTACGGGTTAGGATTAGGGTACATGTTAAGGTTAGGGTAGGGGTTAGGGTTAGGGTACGCGTTAGTGTTAGGGTAGTTATTAACCCTATCCCAGTCTCTAGATACCCCTTAGCACGTAAAGGAATATTATTTGGAGGTCCAGCCATGGAGAAGAGTTTAGACACTAGGATAAGATAAGGAACACACCCATTATAAAGAAATCACATTAGGATTCTCTTTTTAAGCTGTTCCTTAAAACACTAGTGCTTAGGAAATATATTGGAGGCAGAAGCAGTCAAGGGTAACCAAGGGTTAGGGTTAGGCTTGGGTTAGGCTTAGGCTACGGCTTAGGGTACGGGTTCGGGGAGGGGTTCGGGTACGGCGTAGGGTATTGGTTAGGGTTAGGGTTAGGGTTAGTGTTAGGGTTAGGGCTCGGTTTAGGGTATTGGTTAGGTTTAGGGTACGTGTTAGGGTTAGGGTAGGGGTTAGGGTTAGGGTACGCGTTAGTGTTAGGGTAGTTATTAAACCTATCCCACTCTCTAGATACCCCTTAGCACGTAAAGGAATATTATTTGGAGGTCCAGCCATGGAGAAGAGTTTAGACACTAGGATAAGATAAGGACACACCCATTATAAAGAAATCACATTAGGATTCTCTTTTTAAGCTGTTCCTTAAAACTCTAGTGCTTAGGAAATCTATTGGAGGCAGAAGCATTCAAGAGTAGCCTAGGGTTAGGGTTAGGCTTAGGGTACGGCTTAGGGTACGGCTTAGGGTACGGGTTCGGGGAAGGGTTCGGGAACGGCGTAGGGTATGGGATAGGGTTAGGGTTAAGGTTAGTGTTAGGGTTAGGGCTCGGTTTAGGGTAAGGGTTAGGATTAGGGTACATGTTAGGGTTAGGGTAGGGGTTAGGGTTAGGGTACGCGTTAGGGTTAGGGTAGTTATTAAACCTATCCCACTCTCTAGATACCCCTTAGCACGTAAAGGAATATTATTTGGAGGTCCAGCCATGGAGAAGAGTTTAGACACTAGGATAAGATAAGGAACACACCCATTATAAAGAAATCACATTAGGATTCTCTTTTTAAGCTGTTCCTTAAAACACTAGTGCTTAGGAAATCTATTGGAGGCAGAAGCATTCAAGGGTAGCCTAGGGTTAGGGTTAGGCTTAGGGTTAGGCTTAGGGTACGGCTTAGGGTACGGGTTTGGGGAGGGGTTCGGGAACGGCGTAGGGTATGGGTTAGGGTTAGGGTTAGGGTTAGTGTTAGGGTTAGGGCTCGGTTTAGGGTACGGGTTAGGATTAGGGTACATGTTAGGGTTAGGGTAGGGGTTAGGGTTAGGGTACGCGTTAGTGTTAGGGTAGTTATTAAACCTATCCCAGTCTCTAGATACCCCTTAGCACGTAAAGGAATATTATTTGGAGGTCCAGCCATGGAGAAGAGTTTAGACACTAGGATAAGATAAGGAACACACCCATTATAAAGAAATCACATTAGGATTCTCTTTTTAAGCTGTTCCTTAAAACACTAGTGCTTAGGAAATCTATTGGAGGCAGAAGCAGTCAAGGGTAACCAAGGGTTAGGGTTAGGCTTGGGGTTAGGCTTAGGCTACGGCTTAGGGTACGGGTTCGGGGAGGGGTTCGGGTACGGCGTAGGGTATGGGTTAGGGTTAGGGTTAGGGTTAGTGTTAGGGTTAGGGCTCGTTTTAGGGTATTGGTTAGGATTAGGGTACGTGTTAGGGTTAGGGTAGGGGTTAGGGTTAGGGTACGCGTTAGTGTTAGGGTAGTTATTAAACCTATCCCACTCTCTAGATACCCCTTAGCACGTAAAGGAATATTATTTGGAGGTCCAGCCATGGAGAAGAGTTTAGACACTAGGATAAGTTAAGGACACACCCATTATAAAGAAATCACATTAGGATTCTCTTTTTAAGCTGTTCCTTAAAACTCTAGTGCTTAGGAAATCTATTGGAGGCAGAAGCATTCAAGAGTAGCCTAGGGTTAGGGTTAGGCTTAGGGTACGGCTTAGGGTACGGCTTAGGGTACGGGTTCGGGGAAGGGTTCGGGAACGGCGTAGGGTATGGGATAGGGTTAGGGTTAGGGTTAGTGTTAGGGTTAGGGCTCGGTTTAGGGTACGGGTTAGGATTAGGGTACATGTTAGGGTTAGGGTAGGGGTTAGGGTTAGGGTACGCGTTAGGGTTAGGGTAGTTATTAAACCTATCCCACTCTCTAGATACCCCTTAGCACGTAAAGGAATATTATTTGGAGTTCCAGCCATGGAGAAGAGTTTAGACACTAGGATAAGATAAGGAACACACCCATTATAAAGAAATCACATTAGGATTCTCTTTTTAAGCTGTTCCTTAAAACACTAGTGCTTAGGAAATCTATTGGAGGCAGAAGCAGTCAAGGGTAGCCTAGGGTTAGGGTTAGGCTTAGGGTACAGCTTAGGGTACGGCTTAGGGTACGGGTTCTGGGAGGGTTTCGGGTACGGCGTAGGATATGGGTTAGGGTTAGGGTTAGGGTTAGTGTTAGGGTTAGGGCTCGGTTTAGGGTATTGGTTAGGATTAGGGTACGTGTTAGGGTTAGGGTAGGGGTTAGGGTTAGGGTACGCGTTAGTGTTAGGGTAGTTATTAAACCTATCCCACTCTCTAGATACCCCTTAGCACGTAAAGGAATATTATTTGGAGGTCCAGCCATGGAGAAGAGTTTAGACACTAGGATAAGATAAGGAACACACCCATTATAAAGAAATCACATTAGGATTCTCTTTTTAAGCTGTTCCTTAAAACACTAGTGCTTAGGAAATCTATTGGAGGCAGAAGCAGTCAAGGGTAACCAAGGGTTAGGGTTAGGCTTGGGGTTAGGCTTAGGCTACGGCTTAGGGTACGGGTTCGGGGAGGGGTTCGGGTACGGCGTAGGGTATGGGTTAGGGTTAGGGTTAGGGTTAGTGTTAGGGTTAGGGCTCGGTTTAGGGTATTGGTTAGGATTAGGGTACGTGTTAGGGTTAGGGTAGGGGTTAGGGTTAGGGTACGCGTTAGTGTTAGGGTAGTTATTAAACCTATCCCACTCTCTAGATACCCCTTAGCACGTAAAGGAATATTATTTGGAGGTCCAGCCATGGAGAAGAGTTTAGACACTAGGATAAGTTAAGGACACACCCATTATAAAGAAATCACATTAGGATTCTCTTTTTAAGCTGTTCCTTAAAACTCTAGTGCTTAGGAAATCTATTGGAGGCAGAAGCATTCAAGAGTAGCCTAGGGTTAGGGTTAGGCTTAGGGTACGGCTTAGGGTACGGCTTAGGGTACGGGTTCGGGGAAGGGTTCGGGAACGGCGTAGGGTATGGGATAGGGTTAGGGTTAGGGTTAGTGTTAGGGTTAGGGCTCGGTTTAGGGTACGGGTTAGGATTAGGGTACATGTTAGGGTTAGGGTAGGGGTTAGGGTTAGGGTACGCGTTAGGGTTAGGGTAGTTATTAAACCTATCCCACTCTCTAGATACCCCTTAGCACGTAAAGGAATATTATTTGGAGTTCCAGCCATGGAGAAGAGTTTAGACACTAGGATAAGATAAGGAACACACCCATTATAAAGAAATCACATTAGGATTCTCTTTTTAAGCTGTTCCTTAAAACACTAGTGCTTAGGAAATCTATTGGAGGCAGAAGAAGTCAAGGGTAGCCTAGGGTTAGGGTTAGGCTTAGGGTACAGCTTAGGGTACGGCTTAGGGTACGGGTTCGGGGAGGGTTTCGGGTACGGCGTAGGATATGGGTTAGGGTTAGGGTTAGGGTTAGTGTTAGGGTTAGGGCTCGGTTTAGGGTATTGGTTAGGATTAGGGTACGTGTTAGGGTTAGGGTAGGGGTTAGGGTTAGGGTACGCGTTAGTGTTAGGGTAGTTATTAAACCTATCCCACTCTCTAGATACCCCTTAGCACGTAAAGGAATATTATTTGGAGGTCCAGCCATGGAGAAGAGTTTAGACACTAGGATAAGATAAGGAACACACCCATTATAAAGAAATCACATTAGGATTCTCTTTTTAAGCTGTTCCTTAAAACACTAGTGCTTAGGAAATCTATTGGAGGCAGAAGCAGTCAAGGGTAGCCTAGGGTTAGGGTACGGCTTAGGGTACGGCTTAGGGTACGGGTTCGGGGAGGGCTTCGGGTACGGCGTAGGGTATGGGTTAGGGTTAAGGTTAGGGTTAGTGTTAGGGTTAGGGCTCGGTTTAGGGTATTGGTTAGGATTAGGGTACGTGTTAGGATTAGGGTAGGGGTTAGCGTTACGGTACGCGATAGTGTTAGGGTAGTTATTAAACCTAACCCAGTCTCTAGATACCCCTTAGCACGTAAAGGAATATTACTTGGAGGTCCAGCCATGGAGAAGAGTTTAGACACTAGGATAAGATAAGGAACACACCCATTATAAAGAAATCACATTAGGATTCTCTTTTTAAGCTGTTCCTTAAAACACTAGTGCTTAGGAAATCTATTGGAGGCAGAAGCATTCAAGGGTAGCCTAGGGTTAGGGTTAGGCATAGGGTTAGGCTTAGGGTACGGCTTAGGGTACGGGTTCGGGGAGGGCTTCGGGTACGGCGTAGGGTATGGGTTAGGGTTAGGGTTAGGGTTAGTGTTAGGGTTAGGGCTCCGTTTAGGGTACGTGTTAGGAGTAGGGTACATGTTAGGGTTAGGGTAGGGGTTAGGGTTAGGGTACGCGTTAGTGTTAGGGTAGTTATTAAACCTATCCCACTCTCTAGATACACCTTAGCACGTAAAGGAATATTATTTGGGGGTTCAGCCATGGAGAAGAGTTCAGACACTAGAATAAGATAAGGAACACACCCATTATAAAGAAATCACAATAGGATTCTCTTTTTAAGCTGTTCCTTAAAACACTAGTGCTTAGGAAATCTATTGGAGGCAGAAGCAGTCAAGGGTAGCCTAGGGTTAGGGTTAGGCTTAGGGTACGGCTTAGGGTACGGCTTAGGGTATGGGTTCGGGGAGGGCTTCGGGTAAGGCGTAGGGTATGGGTTAGGGTTAGGGTTAGGGTTAGTGTTAGGGTTAGGGCTCGGTTTAGGGTACGGGTTAGGATTCGGGTACATGTTAGGTTTAGGGTAGGGGTAGGGTTAGGGTACGCGTTAGGGTTAGGGTAGTTATTAAACCTATCCCACTCTCTAGATACACCTTAGCACGTAAAGGAATATTATTTGGGGGTCCAGCCATGGAGAAGAGTTTAGACACTAGGATAAGATAAGGAACACACCCATTATAAAGAAATCACATTAGGATTCTCTTTTTAAGCTGTTCCTTAAAACACTAGTGCTTAGGAAATCTATTGGAGGCAGAAGCAGTCAAGGGAAGCCTAGGGTTAGGGTTAGGCTTAGGGTACGGCTTAGGGTAAGGCTTAGGGTATGGGTTCGGGGAGGGCTTCTGGTACGGCGTAGGGTATTGGTTAGGGTTAGGGTTAGTGTTAGGGTTAGGGCTCGGTTTAGGGTATTGGTTAGGATTAGGGTACGTGTTAGGGTTAGGGTAGGGGTTAGCGTTAGGGTACGCGTTAGTGTTAGGGTAGTTATTAAACCTATCCCAGTCTCTAGATACCCCTTAGCACGTAAAATAATATTATTTGGAGGTCCAGCCATGGAGAAGAGTTTAGACACTAGGATAAGATAAGGAACACACCCATTATAAAGAAATCACATTAGGATTCTCTTTTTAAGCTGTTCCTTAAAACACTAGTGCTTAGGAAATCTATTGGAGGCAGAAGCATTCAAGGGTAGCCTAGGGTTAGGGTGAGGCTTAGGGTTAGGCTTAGGGTACGGCTTGGGGTACGGGTTCGGGGAGGGGTTCGGGAACGGCGTAGGGTATGGGTTAGGGTTAGGGTTAGGGTTAGTGTTAGGGTTAGGGCTCGGTTTAGGGTACGGGTTAGGATTAGGGTACATGTTAGGGTTAGGGTAGGGGTTAGGGTTAGGGTACGCGTTAGTGTTAGGGTAGTTATTAAACCTATCCCAGTCTCTAGATACCCCTTAGCACGTAAAGGAATATTATTTGGAGGTCCAGCCATGGAGAAGAGTTTAGACACTAGGATAAGATAAGGAACACACCCATTATAAAGAAATCACATTAGGATTCTCTTTTTAAGCTGTTCCTTAAAACACTAGTGCTTAGGAAATCTATTGGAGGCAGAAGCAGTCAAGGGTAACCAAGGGTTAGGTTTAGGCTTGGGGTTAGGCCTAGGGTACGGCTTAGGGTACGGGTTCGGGGAGGGGTTCGGGTACGGCGTAGGGTATGGGTTAGGGTTAGGGTTAGGGTTAGTGTTAGGGTTAGGGCTCGGTTTAGGGTATTGGTTAGGATTAGGGTACGTGTTAGGGTTAGGGTAGGGGTTAGGGTTAGGGTACGCGTTAGTGTTAGGGTAGTTATTAAACCTATCCCACTCTCTAGATACCCCTTAGCACGTAAAGGAATATTATTTGGAGGTCCAGCCATGGAGAAGAGTTTAGACACTAGGATAAGATAAGGACACACCCATTATAAAGAAATCACATTAGGATTCTCTTTTTAAGCTGTTCCTTAAAACTCTAGTGCTTAGGAAATCTATTGGAGGCAGAAGCATTCAAGAGTAGCCTAGGGTTAGGGTTAGGCTTAGGGTACGGCTTAGGGTACGGCTTAGGGTACGGGTTCGGGGAAGGGTTCGGGAACGGCGTAGGGTATGGGATAGGGTTAGGGTTAGGGTTAGTGTTAGGGTTAGGGCTCGGTTTAGGGTACGGGTTAGGATTAGGGTACATGTTAGGGTTAGGGTAGGGGTTAGGGTTAGGGTACGCGTTAGGGTTAGGGTAGTTATTAAACCTATCCCACTCTCTAGATACCCCTTAGCACGTAAAGGAATATTATTTGGAGTTCCAGCCATGGAGAAGAGTTTAGACACTAGGATAAGATAAGGAACACACCCATTATAAAGAAATCACATTAGGATTCTCTTTTTAAGCTGTTCCTTAAAACACTAGTGCTTAGGAAATCTATTGGAGGCAGAAGCAGTCAAGGGTAGCCTAGGGTTAGGGTTAGGCTTAGGGTACGGCTTAGGGTACGGCTTAGGGTACGTGTTCGGGGAGGGTTTCGGGTACGGCGTAGGATATGGGTTAGGGTTAGGGTTAGGGTTAGTGTTAGGGTTAGGGCTCGGTTTAGGCTACGGGTTAGGAGTAGGGTACGTGTTAGGGTTAGGGTAGGGTTTAGGGTTAGGGTAAGCGTTAGTGTTAGGGTAGTTATTAAACCTATCCCACTCTCTAGATACCCCTTAGCACGTAAAGGAATATTATTTGGGGGTTCAGCCATGGAGAAGAGTTCAGACACTAGAATAAGATAAGGAACACACCCATTATAAAGAAATCACAATAGGATTCTCTTTTTAAGCTGTTCCTTAAAACACTAGTGCTTAGGAAATCTATTGGAGGCAGAAGCAGTCAAGGGTAGCCTAGGGTTAGGGTTAGGCTTAGGGTACGGCTTAGGGTACGGCTTAGGGTATGGGTTCGGTGAGGGCTTCGGGTAAGGCGTAGGGTATGGGTTAGGGTTAGGGTTAGGGTTAGTGTTAGGGTTAGGGCTCGGTTTAGGGTACGGGTTAGGATTCGGGTACATGTTAGGTTTAGGGTAGGGGTAGGGTTAGGGTACGCGTTAGGGTTAGGGTAGTTATTAAACCTATCCCACTCTCTAGATACACCTTAGCACGTAAAGGAATATTATTTGGGGGTCCAGCCATGGAGAAGAGTTTAGACACTAGGATAAGATAAGGAACACACCCATTATAAAGAAATCACATTAGGATTCTCTTTTTAAGCTGTTCCTTAAAACACTAGTGCTTAGGAAATCTATTTGAGGCAGAAGCAGTCAAGGGAAGCCTAGGGTTAGGGTTAAGCTTAGGGTACGGCTTAGGGTAAGGCTTAGGTTATGGGTTCGGGGAGGGCTTCTGGTACGGCGTAGGGTATTGGTTAGGGTTAGGGTTAGTGTTAGGGTTAGGGCTCGGTTTAGGGTATTGGTTAGGATTAGGGTACGTGTTAGGGTTAGGGTAGGGGTTAGCGTTAGGGTACGCGTTAGTGTTAGGGTAGTTATTAAACCTATCCCAGTCTCTAGATACCCCTTAGCACGTAAAAGAATATTATTTGGAGGTCCAGCCATGGAGAAGAGTTTAGACACTAGGATAAGATAAGGAACACACCCATTATAAAGAAATCACATTAGGATTCTCTTTTTAAGCTGTTCCTTAAAACACTAGTGCTTAGGAAATCTATTGGAGGCAGAAGCATTCAAGGGTAGGCTAGGGTTAGGGTGAGGCTTAGGGTTAGGCTTAGGGTACAGCATGGGGTACGGGTTCGGGGAGGGGTTCGGAAACGGCGTAGGGTATGGGTTAGGGTTAGGGTTAGGGTTAGTGTTAGGGTTAGGGCTCGGTTTAGGGTACGGGTTAGGATTAGGGTACATGTTAGGGTTAGGGAAGGGGTTAGGGTTAGGGTACGCGTTAGTGTTAGGGTAGTTATTAAACCTATCCCAGTCTCTAGATACCCCTTAGCACGTAAAGGAATATTATTTGGAGGTCCAGCCATGGAGAAGAGTTTAGACACTAGGATAAGATAAGGAACACACCCATTATAAAGAAATCACATTAGGATTCTCTTTTTAAGCTGTTCCTTAAAACACTAGTGCTTAGGAAATCTATTGGAGGCAGAAGCAGTCAAGGGTAACCAAGGGTTAGGGTTAGGCTTTGGGTTAGGCTTAGGGTACGGCTTAGGGTACGGGTTCGGGGAGGGGTTCGGGTACGGCGTAGGGTATGGGTTAGGGTTAGGGTTAGGGTTAGTGTTAGGGTTAGGGCTCGGTTTAGGGTATTGGTTAGGATTAGGGTACGTGTTAGGGTTAGGGTAGGGGTTAGGGTTAGGGTACGCGTTAGTGTTAGGGTAGTTATTAAACCTATCCCACTCTCTAGATACCCCTTAGCACGTAAAGGAATATTATTTGGAGGTCCAGCCATGGAGAAGAGTTTAGACACTAGGATAAGATAAGGACACACCCATTATAAAGAAATCACATTAGGATTCTCTTTTTAAGCTGTTCCTTAAAACTCTAGTGCTTAGGAAATCTATTGGAGGCAGAAGCATTCAAGAGTAGCCTAGGGTTAGGGTTAGGCTTAGGGTACGGCTTAGGGTACGGCTTAGGGTACGGGTTCGGGGAAGGGTTCGGGAACGGCGTAGGGTATGGGATAGGGTTAGGGTTAGGGTTAGTGTTAGGGTTAGGGCTCGGTTTAGGGTACGGGTTAGGATTAGGGTACATGTTAGGGTTAGGATAGGGGTTAGGGTTAGGGTACGCGTTAGGGTTAGGGTAGTTATTAAACCTATCCCACTCTCTAGATACCCCTTAGCACGTAAAGGAATATTATTTGGAGTTCCAGCCATGGAGAAGAGTTTAGACACTAGGATAAGATAAGGAACACACCCATTATAAAGAAATCACATTAGGATTCTCTTTTTAAGCTGTTCCTTAAAACACTAGTGCTTAGGAAATCTATTGGAGGCAGAAGCAGTCAAGGGTAGCCTAGGGTTAGGGTTAGGCTTAGGGTACGGCTTAGGGTACGGCTTAGGGTACGGGTTCGGGGAGGGTTTCGGGTACGGCGTAGGATATGGGTTAGGGTTAGGGTTAGGGTTAGTGTTAGGGTTAGGGCTCGGTTTAGGGTATTGGTTAGGATTAGGGTACGTGTTAGGGTTAGGGTAGGGGTTAGGGTTAGGGTACGCGTTAGTGTTAGGGTAGTTATTAAACCTATCCCACTCTCTAGATACCCCTTAGCACGTAAAGGAATATTATTTGGAGGTCCAGCCATGGAGAAGAGTTTAGACACTAGGATAAGATAAGGAACACACCCATTATAAAGAAATCACATTAGGATTCTCTTTTTAAGCTGTTCCTTAAAACACTAGTGCTTAGGAAATCTATTGGAGGCAGAAGCATTCAAGAGTCGCCTAGGGTTAGGGTTAGGCTTAGTGTACGGCATAGGGTACGGCTTAGGGTACGGGTTCGGGGAAGGGTTCGGGAACGGCGTAGGGTATGGGTTAGGGTTAGGGTTAGGGTTAGTGTTAGGGTTAGGGCTCGGTTTAGGGTACGGGTTAGGATTAGGGTACATGTTAGGGTTAGGGTAGGGGTTAGGGTTAGGGTACGCGTTAGGGTTAGGGTAGTTATTAAACCTATCCCACTCTCTAGATACCCCTTAGCACGTAAAGGAATATTATTTGGAGTTCCAGCCATGGAGAAGAGTTTAGACACTAGGATAAGATAAGGAACACACCCATTATAAAGAAATCACATTAGGATTCTCTTTTTAAGCTGTTCCTTAAAACACTAGTGCTTAGGAAATCTATTGGAGGCAGAAGCAGTCAAGGGTAGCCTAGGGTTAGGTTTAGGCTTAGGGTACGGCTTAGGGTACGGCTTAGGGTACGGGTTCGGGGAGGGCTTCGGGTACGGCGTAGGGTATGGGTTAGGGTTAGGGTTAGGGTTAGTGTTAGGGTTAGGGCTCCGTTTAGGGTACGTGTTAGGAGTAGGGTACATGTTAGGGTTAGGGTAGGGGTTAGGGTTAGGGTACGCGTTAGGGTTAGGGTAGTTATTAAACCTATCCCACTCTCTAGATACACTTTAGCACGTAAAGGAATATTATTTGGGGGTCCAGCCATGGAGAAGAGTTCAGACACTAGAATAAGATAAGGAACACACCCATTATAAAGAAATCACAATAGGATTCTCTTTTTAAGCTGTTCCTTAAAACACTAGTGCTTAGGAAATCTATTGGAGGCAGAAGCAGTCAAGGGTAGCCTAGGGTTAGGGTTAGGCTTAGGGTACGGCTTAGGGTACGGCTTAGGGTACGGGTTCGGGGAGGGCTTCGGGTAGGGCGTAGGGTATGGGTTAGGGTTAGGGTTAGGGTTAGTGTTAGGGTTAGGGCTCGGTTTAGGGTATTGGTTAGGATTAGGGTATGTGTTAGGGTTAGGGTAGGGGTTAGGGTTAGGGTACGCGTTAGTGTTAGGGTAGTTATTAAACCTATCCCACTCTCTAGATACCCCTTAGCACGTAAAGGAATATTATTTGGAGGTCCAGCCATGGAGAAGAGTTTAGACACTAGGATAAGATAAGGACACACCCATTATAAAGAAATCACATTAGGATTCTCTTTTTAAGCTGTTCCTTAAAACACTAGTGCTTAGGAAATCTATTGGAGGCAGAAGCATTCAAGAGTAGCCTAGGGTTAGGGTTAGGCTTAGGGTACGGCTTAGGGTACGGCTTAGGGTACGGGTTCGGGGAAGGGTTCGGGAACGGCGTAGGGTATGGGTTGGGGTTAGGGTTAGGGTTAGTGTTAGGGTTAGGGCTCGGTTTAGGTTACGGATTAGGATTAGGGTACATGTTAGGGTTAGGGTAGGGGTTAGGGTTAGGATACGCGTTAGGGTTAGGGTAGTTATTAAACCTATCCCACTCTCTAGATACCCCTTAGCACGTAAAGGAATATTATTTGGAGTTCCAGCCATGGAGTAGAGTTTAGACACTAGGATAAGATAAGGAACACACCCATTATAAAGAAATCACATTAGGATTCTCTTTTTAAGCTGTTCCTTAAAACACTAGTTCTTAGGAAATCTATTGGAGGCAGAAGCAGTCAAGGGTAGCCTAGGGTTAGGGTTAGGCTTAGGGTTAGGCTTAGGGTACGGCTTAGGGTACGGGTTTGGGGAGGGGTTCGGGAACGGCGTAGGTTTTGGGTTAGGGTTAGGGTTAGGGTTAGTGTTAGGGTTAGGGCTCGGTTTAGGGTACGGGTTAGGATTCGGCTACATGTTAGGGTTAGGGTAGGGGTAGGGTTAGGGTACGCGTTAGCGTTAGGGTAGTTATTAAACCTATCCCACTCTCTAGATACACCTTAGCACGTAAAGGAATATTATTTGGGGGTCCAGCCATGGAGAAGAGTTTAGACACTAGGATAAGATAAGGAACACACCCATTATAAAGAAATCACATTAGGATTCTCTTTTTAAGCTGTTCCTTAAAACACTAGTGCTTAGGAAATCTATTGGAGGCAGAAGCAGTCAAGGGAAGCCTAGGGTTAGGGTTAGGCTTAGGGTACGGCTTAGGGTAAGGCTTAGGGTACGGGTTGGGGAGGGCTTTGGTACGGCGTAGGGTATGGGTTAGGGTTAGGGTTAGTGTTAGGGTTAGGGCTCGGTTTAGGGTATTGGTTAGGATTAGGGTACGTGTTAGGATTAGGGTAGGGGTTAGCGTTACGGTACGCGATAGTGTTAGGGTAGTTATTAAACCTAACCCAGTCTCTAGATACCCCTTAGCACGTAAAGGAATATTACTTGGAGGTCCAGCCATGGAGAAGAGTTTAGACACTAGGATAAGATAAGGAACACACCCATTATAAAGAAATCACATTAGGATTCTCTTTTTAAGCTGTTCCTTAAAACACTAGTGCTTAGGAAATCTATTGGAGGCAGAAGCATTCAAGGGTAGCCTAGGGTTAGGGTTAGGCATAGGGTTAGGCTTAGGGTACGGCTTAGGGTACGGGTTCGGGGAGGGCTTCGGGTACGGCGTAGGGTATGGGTTAGGGTTAGGGTTAGGGTTAGTGTTAGGGTTAGGGCTCCGTTTAGGGTACGTGTTAGGAGTAGGGTACATGTTAGGGTTAGGGTAGGGGTTAGGGTTAGGGTACGCGTTAGTGTTAGGGTAGTTATTAAACCTATCCCACTCTCTAGATACACCTTAGCACGTAAAGGAATATTATTTGGGGGTTCAGCCATGGAGAAGAGTTCAGACACTAGAATAAGATAAGGAACACACCCATTATAAAGAAATCACAATAGGATTCTCTTTTTAAGCTGTTCCTTAAAACACTAGTGCTTAGGAAATCTATTGGAGGCAGAAGCAGTCAAGGGTAGCCTAGGGTTAGGGTTAGGCTTAGGGTACGGCTTAGGGTACGGCTTAGGGTATGGGTTCGGGGAGGGCTTCGGGTAAGGCGTAGGGTATGGGTTAGGGTTAGGGTTAGGGTTAGTGTTAGGGTTAGGGCTCGGTTTAGGGTACGGGTTAGGATTCGGGTACATGTTAGGTTTAGGGTAGGGGTAGGGTTAGGGTACGCGTTAGGGTTAGGGTAGTTATTAAACCTATCCCACTCTCTAGATACACCTTAGCACGTAAAGGAATATTATTTGGGGGTCCAGCCATGGAGAAGAGTTTAGACACTAGGATAAGATAAGGAACACACCCATTATAAAGAAATCACATTAGGATTCTCTTTTTAAGCTGTTCCTTAAAACACTAGTGCTTAGGAAATCTATTGGAGGCAGAAGCAGTCAAGGGAAGCCTAGGGTTAGGGTTAGGCTTAGGGTACGGCTTAGGGTAAGGCTTAGGGTATGGGTTCGGGGAGGGCTTCTGGTACGGCGTAGGGTATTGGTTAGGGTTAGGGTTAGTGTTAGGGTTAGGGCTCGGTTTAGGGTATTGGTTAGGATTAGGGTACGTGTTAGGGTTAGGGTAGGGGTTAGCGTTAGGGTACGCGTTAGTGTTAGGGTAGTTATTAAACCTATCCCAGTCTCTAGATACCCCTTAGCACGTAAAATAATATTATTTGGAGGTCCAGCCATGGAGAAGAGTTTAGACACTAGGATAAGATAAGGAACACACCCATTATAAAGAAATCACATTAGGATTCTCTTTTTAAGCTGTTCCTTAAAACACTAGTGCTTAGGAAATCTATTGGAGGCAGAAGCATTCAAGGGTAGCCTAGGGTTAGGGTGAGGCTTAGGGTTAGGCTTAGGGTACGGCTTGGGGTACGGGTTCGGGGAGGGGTTCGGGAACGGCGTAGGGTATGGGTTAGGGTTAGGGTTAGGGTTAGTGTTAGGGTTAGGGCTCGGTTTAGGGTACGGGTTAGGATTAGGGTACATGTTAGGGTTAGGGTAGGGGTTAGGGTTAGGGTACGCGTTAGTGTTAGGGTAGTTATTAAACCTATCCCAGTCTCTAGATACCCCTTAGCACGTAAAGGAATATTATTTGGAGGTCCAGCCATGGAGAAGAGTTTAGACACTAGGATAAGATAAGGAACACACCCATTATAAAGAAATCACATTAGGATTCTCTTTTTAAGCTGTTCCTTAAAACACTAGTGCTTAGGAAATCTATTGGAGGCAGAAGCAGTCAAGGGTAACCAAGGGTTAGGTTTAGGCTTGGGGTTAGGCCTAGGGTACGGCTTAGGGTACGGGTTCGGGGAGGGGTTCGGGTACGGCGTAGGGTATGGGTTAGGGTTAGGGTTAGGGTTAGTGTTAGGGTTAGGGCTCGGTTTAGGGTATTGGTTAGGATTAGGGTACGTGTTAGGGTTAGGGTAGGGGTTAGGGTTAGGGTACGCGTTAGTGTTAGGGTAGTTATTAAACCTATCCCACTCTCTAGATACCCCTTAGCACGTAAAGGAATATTATTTGGAGGTCCAGCCATGGAGAAGAGTTTAGACACTAGGATAAGATAAGGACACACCCATTATAAAGAAATCACATTAGGATTCTCTTTTTAAGCTGTTCCTTAAAACTCTAGTGCTTAGGAAATCTATTGGAGGCAGAAGCATTCAAGAGTAGCCTAGGGTTAGGGTTAGGCTTAGGGTACGGCTTAGGGTACGGCTTAGGGTACGGGTTCGGGGAAGGGTTCGGGAACGGCGTAGGGTATGGGATAGGGTTAGGGTTAGGGTTAGTGTTAGGGTTAGGGCTCGGTTTAGGGTACGGGTTAGGATTAGGGTACATGTTAGGGTTAGGGTAGGGGTTAGGGTTAGGGTACGCGTTAGGGTTAGGGTAGTTATTAAACCTATCCCACTCTCTAGATACCCCTTAGCACGTAAAGGAATATTATTTGGAGTTCCAGCCATGGAGAAGAGTTTAGACACTAGGATAAGATAAGGAACACACCCATTATAAAGAAATCACATTAGGATTCTCTTTTTAAGCTGTTCCTTAAAACACTAGTGCTTAGGAAATCTATTGGAGGCAGAAGCAGTCAAGGGTAGCCTAGGGTTAGGGTTAGGCTTAGGGTACGGCTTAGGGTACGGCTTAGGGTACGTGTTCGGGGAGGGTTTCGGGTACGGCGTAGGATATGGGTTAGGGTTAGGGTTAGGGTTAGTGTTAGGGTTAGGGCTCGGTTTAGGCTACGGGTTAGGAGTAGGGTACGTGTTAGGGTTAGGGTAGGGTTTAGGGTTAGGGTAAGCGTTAGTGTTAGGGTAGTTATTAAACCTATCCCACTCTCTAGATACCCCTTAGCACGTAAAGGAATATTATTTGGGGGTTCAGCCATGGAGAAGAGTTCAGACACTAGAATAAGATAAGGAACACACCCATTATAAAGAAATCACAATAGGATTCTCTTTTTAAGCTGTTCCTTAAAACACTAGTGCTTAGGAAATCTATTGGAGGCAGAAGCAGTCAAGGGTAGCCTAGGGTTAGGGTTAGGCTTAGGGTACGGCTTAGGGTACGGCTTAGGGTATGGGTTCGGTGAGGGCTTCGGGTAAGGCGTAGGGTATGGGTTAGGGTTAGGGTTAGGGTTAGTGTTAGGGTTAGGGCTCGGTTTAGGGTACGGGTTAGGATTCGGGTACATGTTAGGTTTAGGGTAGGGGTAGGGTTAGGGTACGCGTTAGGGTTAGGGTAGTTATTAAACCTATCCCACTCTCTAGATACACCTTAGCACGTAAAGGAATATTATTTGGGGGTCCAGCCATGGAGAAGAGTTTAGACACTAGGATAAGATAAGGAACACACCCATTATAAAGAAATCACATTAGGATTCTCTTTTTAAGCTGTTCCTTAAAACACTAGTGCTTAGGAAATCTATTTGAGGCAGAAGCAGTCAAGGGAAGCCTAGGGTTAGGGTTAAGCTTAGGGTACGGCTTAGGGTAAGGCTTAGGGTATGGGTTCGGGGAGGGCTTCTGGTACGGCGTAGGGTATTGGTTAGGGTTAGGGTTAGTGTTAGGGTTAGGGCTCGGTTTAGGGTATTGGTTAGGATTAGGGTACGTGTTAGGGTTAGGGTAGGGGTTAGCGTTAGGGTACGCGTTAGTGTTAGGGTAGTTATTAAACCTATCCCAGTCTCTAGATACCCCTTAGCACGTAAAAGAATATTATTTGGAGGTCCAGCCATGGAGAAGAGTTTAGACACTAGGATAAGATAAGGAACACACCCATTATAAAGAAATCACATTAGGATTCTCTTTTTAAGCTGTTCCTTAAAACACTAGTGCTTAGGAAATCTATTGGAGGCAGAAGCATTCAAGGGTAGGCTAGGGTTAGGGTGAGGCTTAGGGTTAGGCTTAGGGTACAGCATGGGGTACGGGTTCGGGGAGGGGTTCGGAAACGGCGTAGGGTATGGGTTAGGGTTAGGGTTAGGGTTAGTGTTAGGGTTAGGGCTCGGTTTAGGGTACGGGTTAGGATTAGGGTACATGTTAGGGTTAGGGAAGGGGTTAGGGTTAGGGTACGCGTTAGTGTTAGGGTAGTTATTAAACCTATCCCAGTCTCTAGATACCCCTTAGCACGTAAAGGAATATTATTTGGAGGTCCAGCCATGGAGAAGAGTTTAGACACTAGGATAAGATAAGGACACACCCATTATAAAGAAATCACATTAGGATTCTCTTTTTAAGCTGTTCCTTAAAACTCTAGTGCTTAGGAAATCTATTGGAGGCAGAAGCATTCAAGAGTAGCCTAGGGTTAGGGTTAGGCTTAGGGTACGGCTTAGGGTACGGCTTAGGGTACGGGTTCGGGGAAGGGTTCGGGAACGGCGTAGGGTATGGGATAGGGTTAGGGTTAGGGTTAGTGTTAGGGTTAGGGCTCGGTTTAGGGTACGGGTTAGGATTAGGGTACATGTTAGGGTTAGGATAGGGGTTAGGGTTAGGGTACGCGTTAGGGTTAGGGTAGTTATTAAACCTATCCCACTCTCTAGATACCCCTTAGCACGTAAAGGAATATTATTTGGAGTTCCAGCCATGGAGAAGAGTTTAGACACTAGGATAAGATAAGGAACACACCCATTATAAAGAAATCACATTAGGATTCTCTTTTTAAGCTGTTCCTTAAAACACTAGTGCTTAGGAAATCTATTGGAGGCAGAAGCAGTCAAGGGTAGCCTAGGGTTAGGGTTAGGCTTAGGGTACGGCTTAGGGTACGGCTTAGGGTACGGGTTCGGGGAGGGTTTCGGGTACGGCGTAGGATATGGGTTAGGGTTAGGGTTAGGGTTAGTGTTAGGGTTAGGGCTCGGTTTAGGGTATTGGTTAGGATTAGGGTACGTGTTAGGGTTAGGGTAGGGGTTAGGGTTAGGGTACGCGTTAGTGTTAGGGTAGTTATTAAACCTATCCCACTCTCTAGATACCCCTTAGCACGTAAAGGAATATTATTTGGAGGTCCAGCCATGGAGAAGAGTTTAGACACTAGGATAAGATAAGGAACACACCCATTATAAAGAAATCACATTAGGATTCTCTTTTTAAGCTGTTCCTTAAAACACTAGTGCTTAGGAAATCTATTGGAGGCAGAAGCATTCAAGGGTAGCCTAGGGTTAGGGTTAGGCTTAGGGTTAGGCTTAGGGTACGGCTTAGGGTACGGGTTCGGGGAAGGGTTCGGGAACGGCGTAGGGTATGGGTTAGGGTTAGGGTTAGGGTTAGTGTTAGGGTTAGGGATCGGTTTAGGGTACGGGTTAGGATTAGGGTACATGTTAGGGTTAGGGTAGGGGTTAGGGTTAGGGTACGCGTTAGGGTTAGGGTAGTAATTAAACCTATCCCACTCTCTAGATACACCTTAGCACGTAAAGGAATATTATTTGGGGGTCCAGCCATGGAGAAGAGTTTAGACACTAGGATAAGATAAGGAACACACCCATTATAAAGAAATCACATTAGGATTCTCTTTTTAAGCTGTTCCTTAAAACACTAGTGCTTAGGAAATCTATTGGAGGCAGAAGCAGTCAAGGGTAGCCTAGGGTTAGGGTTATGCTTAGGGTACGGCTTAGGGTAAGGCTTAGGGTACGGGTTCGGGGAGGGCTTCTGGTACAGCGTAGGGTATGGGTTAGGGTTAGGGTTAGTGTTAGGGTTAGGGCTCGGTTTAGGGTATTGGTTAGGATTAGGGTATGTGTTAGGGTTAGGGTAGGGGTTAGAGTTAGGGTACGCGTTAGTGTTCGGGTAGTTATTAAACATAACCCACTCTCTAGATACCCCTTAGCACGTAAAGGAATATTATTTGGAGATCCAGCCATGGAGAAGAGTTTAGACACTAGGATAAGATAAGGAACACACCCATTATAAAGAAATCACATTAGGATTCTCTTTTTAAGCTGTTCCTTAAAACACTAGTGCTTAGGAAATCTATTGGAGGCAGAAGCAATCAAGGGTAGCCGAGGGTTAGGGTTAGGCTTGGTGTTAGGCTTAGGGTACGGCTTAGGGTACGGGTTCTGGGAGGGGTTCGGGTACGGCGTAGGGTATGGGTTAGGGTTAGGGTTAGGGTTAGTGTTAGGGTTAGGGCTCCGTTTAGGGTACGTGTTAGGAGTAGGGTACATGTTAGGGTTAGGGTAGGGGTTAGGGTTAGGGTACGCGTTAGGGTTAGGGTACTTATTAAACCTATCCCACTCTCTAGATACACCTTAGCACGTAAAGGAATATTATTTGGGGGTCCAGCCATGGAGAAGAGTTTAGACACTAGGATAAGATAAGGAACACACCCATTATAAAGAAATCACAATAGGATTCTCTTTTTAAGCTGTTCCTTAAAACACTAGTGCTTAGGAAATCTATTGGAGGCAGAAGCAGTCAAGGGTAGCCTAGGGTTAGGGTTAGGCTTAGGGTACGGCTTAGGGTACGGCTTAGGGTACGGGTTCGGGGAGGGCTTCGGGTAAGGCGTAGGGTATGGGTTAGGGTTAGGGTTAGGGTTAGTGTTAGGGTTAGGGCTCGGTTTAGGGTATTGGTTAGGATTAGGGTACATGTTAGGGTTAGGGTAGGGGTTAGGGTTAGGGTACGCGTTAGTGTTAAGGTAGTTATTAAACCTATCCCAGTCTCTAGATACCCCTTAGCACGTAAAGGAATATTATTTGGAGGTCCAGCCATGGAGAAGAGTTTAGACACTAGGATAAGATAAGGAACACACCCATTATAAAGAAATCACATTAGGATTCTCTTTTTAAGCTGTTCCTTAAAACACTAGTGCTTAGGAAATCTATTGGAGGCAGAAGCAGTCAAGGGTAACCAAGGGTTAGGGTTAGGCTTTGGGTTAGGCTTAGGGTACGGCTTAGGGTACGGGTTCGGGGAGGGGTTCGGGTACGGCGTAGGGTATGGGTTAGGGTTAGGGTTAGGGTTAGTGTTAGGGTTAGGGCTCGGTTTAGGGTATTGGTTAGGATTAGGGTACGTGTTAGGGTTAGGGTAGGGGTTAGGGTTAGGGTACGCGTTAGTGTTAGGGTAGTTATTAAACCTATCCCACTCTCTAGATACCCCTTAGCACGTAAAGGAATATTATTTGGAGGTCCAGCCATGGAGAAGAGTTTAGACACTAGGATAAGATAAGGACACACCCATTATAAAGAAATCACATTAGGATTCTCTTTTTAAGCTGTTCCTTAAAACTCTAGTGCTTAGGAAATCTATTGGAGGCAGAAGCATTCAAGAGTAGCCTAGGGTTAGGGTTAGGCTTAGGGTACGGCTTAGGGTACGGCTTAGGGTACGGGTTCGGGGAAGGGTTCGGGAACGGCGTAGGGTATGGGATAGGGTTAGGGTTAGGGTTAGTGTTAGGGTTAGGGCTCGGTTTAGGGTACGGGTTAGGATTAGGGTACATGTTAGGGTTAGGGTAGGGGTTAGGGTTAGGGTACGCGTTAGGGTTAGGGTAGTTATTAAACCTATCCCACTCTCTAGATACCCCTTAGCACGTAAAGGAATATTATTTGGAGTTCCAGCCATGGAGAAGAGTTTAGACACTAGGATAAGATAAGGAACACACCCATTATAAAGAAATCACATTAGGATTCTCTTTTTAAGCTGTTCCTTAAAACACTAGTGCTTAGGAAATCTATTGGAGGCAGAAGCAGTCAAGGGAAGCCTAGGGTTAGGGTTAAGCTTAGGGTACGGCTTAGGGTAAGGCTTAGGGTATGGGTTCGGGGAGGGCTTCTGGTACGGCGTAGGGTATTGGTTAGGGTTAGGGTTAGTGTTAGGGTTAGGGCTCGGTTTAGGGTATTGGTTAGGATTAGGGTACGTGTTAGGGTTAGGGTAGGGGTTAGCGTTAGGGTACGCGTTAGTGTTAGGGTAGTTATTAAACCTATCCCAGTCTCTAGATACCCCTTAGCACGTAAAAGAATATTATTTGGAGGTCCAGCCATGGAGAAGAGTTTAGACACTAGGATAAGATAAGGAACACACCCATTATAAAGAAATCACATTAGGATTCTCTTTTTAAGCTGTTCCTTAAAACACTAGTGCTTAGGAAATCTATTGGAGGCAGAAGCATTCAAGGGTAGGCTAGGGTTAGGGTGAGGCTTAGGGTTAGGCTTAGGGTACAGCATGGGGTACGGGTTCGGGGAGGGGTTCGGGAACGGCGTAGGGTATGGGTTAGGGTTAGGGTTAGGGTTAGTGTTAGGGTTAGGGCTCGGTTTAGGGTACGGGTTAGGATTAGGGTACATGTTAGGGTTAGGGTAGGGGTTAGGGTTAGGGTACGCGTTAGTGTTAAGGTAGTTATTAAACCTATCCCAGTCTCTAGATACCAATTAGCACGTAAAGGAATATTATTTGGAGGTCCAGCCATGGAGAAGAGTTTAGACACTAGGATAAGATAAGGAACACACCCATTATAAAGAAATCACATTAGGATTCTCTTTTTAAGCTGTTCCTTAAAACACTAGTGCTTAGGAAATCTATTGGAGGCAGAAGCAGTCAAGGGTAACCAAGGGTTAGGGTTAGGCTTTGGGTTAGGCTTAGGGTACGGCTTAGGGTACGGGTTCGGGGAGGGGTTCGGGTACGGCGTAGGGTATGGGTTAGGGTTAGGGTTAGGGTTAGTGTTAGGGTTAGGGCTCGGTTTAGGGTATTGGTTAGGATTAGGGTACGTGTTAGGGTTAGGGTAGGGGTTAGGGTTAGGGTACGCGTTAGTGTTAGGGTAGTTATTAAACCTATCCCACTCTCTAGATACCCCTTAGCACGTAAAGGAATATTATTTGGAGGTCCAGCCATGGAGAAGAGTTTAGACACTAGGATAAGATAAGGACACACCCATTATAAAGAAATCACATTAGGATTCTCTTTTTAAGCTGTTCCTTAAAACTCTAGTGCTTAGGAAATCTATTGGAGGCAGAAGCATTCAAGAGTAGCCTAGGGTTAGGGTTAGGCTTAGGGTACGGCTTAGGGTACGGCTTAGGGTACGGGTTCGGGGAAGGGTTCGGGAACGGCGTAGGGTATGGGATAGGGTTAGGGTTAGGGTTAGTGTTAGGGTTAGGGCTCGGTTTAGGGTACGGGTTAGGATTAGGGTACATGTTAGGGTTAGGGTAGGGGTTAGGGTTAGGGTACGCGTTAGGGTTAGGGTAGTTATTAAACCTATCCCACTCTCTAGATACCCCTTAGCACGTAAAGGAATATTATTTGGAGTTCCAGCCATGGAGAAGAGTTTAGACACTAGGATAAGATAAGGAACACACCCATTATAAAGAAATCACATTAGGATTCTCTTTTTAAGCTGTTCCTTAAAACACTAGTGCTTAGGAAATCTATTGGAGGCAGAAGCAGTCAAGGGTAGCCTAGGGTTAGGGTTAGGCTTAGGGTACGGCTTAGGGTACGGCTTAGGGTACGGGTTCGGGGAGGGTTTCGGGTACGGCGTAGGATATGGGTTAGGGTTAGGGTTAGGGTTAGTGTTAGGGTTAGGGCTCGGTTTAGGGTATTGGTTAGGATTAGGGTACGTGTTAGGGTTAGGGTAGGGGTTAGGGTTAGGGTACGCGTTAGTGTTAGGGTAGTTATTAAACCTATCCCACTCTCTAGATACCCCTTAGCACGTAAAGGAATATTATTTGGAGGTCCAGCCATGGAGAAGAGTTTAGACACTAGGATAAGATAAGGAACACACCCATTATAAAGAAATCACATTAGGATTCTCTTTTTAAGCTGTTCCTTAAAACACTAGTGCTTAGGAAATCTATTTGAGGCAGAAGCAGTCAAGGGAAGCCTAGGGTTAGGGTTAAGCTTAGGGTACGGCTTAGGGTAAGGCTTAGGGTATGGGTTCGGGGAGGGCTTCTGGTACGGCGTAGGGTATTGGTTAGGGTTAGGGTTAGTGTTAGGGTTAGGGCTCGGTTTAGGGTATTGGTTAGGATTAGGGTACGTGTTAGGGTTAGGGTAGGGGTTAGCGTTAGGGTACGCGTTAGTGTTAGGGTAGTTATTAAACCTATCCCAGTCTCTAGATACCCCTTAGCACGTAAAAGAATATTATTTGGAGGTCCAGCCATGGAGAAGAGTTTAGACACTAGGATAAGATAAGGAACACACCCATTATAAAGAAATCACATTAGGATTCTCTTTTTAAGCTGTTCCTTAAAACACTAGTGCTTAGGAAATCTATTGGAGGCAGAAGCATTCAAGGGTAGGCTAGGGTTAGGGTGAGGCTTAGGGTTAGGCTTAGGGTACAGCATGGGGTACGGGTTCGGGGAGGGGTTCGGGAACGGCGTAGGGTATGGGTTAGGGTTAGGGTTAGGGTTAGTGTTAGGGTTAGGGCTCGGTTTAGGGTACGGGTTAGGATTAGGGTACATGTTAGGGTTAGGGTAGGGGTTACGGTTAGGGTACGCGTTAGTGTTAAGGTAGTTATTAAACCTATCCCAGTCTCTAGATACCCCTTAGCACGTAAAGGAATATTATTTGGAGGTCCAGCCATGGAGAAGAGTTTAGACACTAGGATAAGATAAGGAACACACCCATTATAAAGAAATCACATTAGGATTCTCTTTTTAAGCTGTTCCTTAAAACACTAGTGCTTAGGAAATCTATTGGAGGCAGAAGCAGTCAAGGGTAACCAAGGGTTAGGGTTAGGCTTTGGGTTAGGCTTAGGGTACGGCTTAGGGTACGGGTTCGGGGAGGGGTTCGGGTACGGCGTAGGGTATGGGTTAGGGTTAGGGTTAGGGTTAGTGTTAGGGTTAGGGCTCGGTTTAGGGTATTGGTTAGGATTAGGGTACGTGTTAGGGTTAGGGTAGGGGTTAGGGTTAGGGTACGCGTTAGTGTTAGGGTAGTTATTAAACCTATCCCACTCTCTAGATACCCCTTAGCACGTAAAGGAATATTATTTGGAGGTCCAGCCATGGAGAAGAGTTTAGACACTAGGATAAGATAAGGACACACCCATTATAAAGAAATCACATTAGGATTCTCTTTTTAAGCTGTTCCTTAAAACTCTAGTGCTTAGGAAATCTATTGGAGGCAGAAGCATTCAAGAGTAGCCTAGGGTTAGGGTTAGGCTTAGGGTACGGCTTAGGGTACGGCTTAGGGTACGGGTTCGGGGAAGGGTTCGGGAACGGCGTAGGGTATGGGATAGGGTTAGGGTTAGGGTTAGTGTTAGGGTTAGGGCTCGGTTTAGGGTACGGGTTAGGATTAGGGTACATGTTAGGGTTAGGGTAGGGGTTAGGGTTAGGGTACGCGTTAGGGTTAGGGTAGTTATTAAACCTATCCCACTCTCTAGATACCCCTTAGCACGTAAAGGAATATTATTTGGAGTTCCAGCCATGGAGAAGAGTTTAGACACTAGGATAAGATAAGGAACACACCCATTATAAAGAAATCACATTAGGATTCTCTTTTTAAGCTGTTCCTTAAAACACTAGTGCTTAGGAAATCTATTGGAGGCAGAAGCAGTCAAGGGTAGCCTAGGGTTAGGGTTAGGCTTAGGGTACGGCTTAGGGTACGGCTTAGGGTACGGGTTCGGGGAGGGTTTCGGGTACGGCGTAGGATATGGGTTAGGGTTAGGCTTAGGGTTAGTGTTAGGGTTAGGGCTCGGTTTAGGGTATTGGTTAGGATTAGGGTACGTGTTAGGGTTAGGGTAGGGGTTAGGGTTAGGGTACGCGTTAGTGTTAGGGTAGTTACTAAACCTATCCCACTCTCTAGATACCCCTTAGCACGTAAAGGAATATTATTTGGAGGTCCAGCCATGGAGAAGAGTTTAGACACTAGGATAAGATAAGGAACACACCCATTATAAAGAAATCACATTAGGATTCTCTTTTTAAGCTGTTCCTTAAAACACTAGTGCTTAGGAAATCTATTGGAGGCAGAAGCATTCAAGGGTAGCCTAGGGTTAGGGTTAGGCTTAGGGTTAGGCTTAGGGTACGGCTTAGGGTACGGGTTCGGGGAAGGGTTCGGGAACGGCGTAGGGTATGGGTTAGGGTTAGGGTTAGGGTTAGTGTTAGGGTTAGGGATCGGTTTAGGGTACGGGTTAGGATTCGGGTACATGTTAGGGTTAGGGTAGGGGTTAGGGTTAGGGTACGCGTTAGGGTTAGGGTAGTAATTAAACCTATCCCACTCTCTAGATACACCTTAGCACGTAAAGGGATATTATTTGGGGGTCCAGCCATGGAGAAGAGTTTAGACACTAGGATAAGATAAGGAACACACCCATTATAAAGAAATCACATTAGGATTCTCTTTTTAAGCTGTTCCTTAAAACACTAGTGCTTAGGAAATCTATTGGAGGCAGAAGCAGTCAAGGGTAGCCTAGTGTTAGGGTTATGCTTAGGGTACGGCTTAGGGTAAGGCTTAGGGTACGGGTTCGGGGAGGGCTTCTGGTACAGCGTAGGGTATGGGTTAGGGTTAGGGTTAGTGTTAGGGTTAGGGCTCGGTTTAGGGTATTGGTTAGGATTAGGGTATGTGTTAGGGTTAGGGTAGGGGATAGAGTTAGGGTACGCGTTAGTGTTAGGGTAGTTATTAAACATAACCCACTCTCTAGATACCCCTTAGCACGTAAAGGAATATTATTTGGAGATCCAGCCATGGAGAAGAGTTTAGACACTAGGATAAGATAAGGAACACACCCATTATAAAGAAATCACATTAGGATTCTCTTTTTAAGCTGTTCCTTAAAACACTAGTGCTTAGGAAATCTATTGGAGGCAGAAGCAGTCAAGGGTAGCCGAGGGTTAGGGTTAGGCTTGGTGTTAGGCTTAGGGTACGGCTTAGGGTACGGGTTCTGGGAGGGGTTCGGGTACGGCGTAGGGTATGGGTTAGGGTTAGGGTTAGGGTTAGTGTTAGGGTTAGGGCTCGGTTTAGGGTATTGGTTAGGATTAGGGTACGTGTTAGGGTTAGGGTAGGGTTTAGGGTTAGGGTACGCGTTAGTGTTAGGGTAGTTATTAAACCTATCCCAGTCTCTAGATACCCCTTAGCACGTATAGGAATATTATTTGGCGGTCCAGCCATGGAGAAGAGTTTAGACACTAGGATAAGATAAGGAACACACCCATTATAAAGAAATCACATTAGGATTCTCTTTTTAAGCTGTTCCTTAAAACACTAGTGCTTAGGAAATCTATTGGAGGCAGAAGCTGTCAAGGGTAGCCTAGGGTTAGGGTTAGGCTTAGGGTACGGCTTAGGGTACGGCTTAGGGTACGGGTTCGGGGAGGGCTTCGGGTACGGCGTAGGGTATGTGTTAGGGTTAGGGTTAGTGTTAGGGTTAGGGCTCGGTTTAGGGTATTGGTTAGGATTAGGGTACGTGTTAGGGTTAGGGTAGGGGTTAGCGTTAGGGTACGCGTTAGTGTTAGGGTAGTTATTAAACCTATCCCAGTCTCTAGATACCCCTTAGCACGTAAAAGAATATTATTTGGAGGTCCAGCCATGGAGAAGAGTTTAGACACTAGGATAAGATAAGGAACACACCCATTATAAAGAAATCACATTAGGATTCTCTTTTTAAGCTGTTCCTTAAAACACTAGTGCTTAGGAAATCTATTGGAGGCAGAAGCATTCAAGGGTAGGCTAGGGTTAGGGTGAGGCTTAGGGTTAGGCTTAGGGTACAGCATGGGGTACGGGTTCGGGGAGGGGTTCGGGAACGGCGTAGGGTATGGGTTAGGGTTAGGGTTAGGGTTAGTGTTAGGGTTAGGGCTCGGTTTAGGGTACGGGTTAGGATTAGGGTACATGTTAGGGTTAGGGTAGGGGTTACGGTTAGGGTACGCGTTAGTGTTAAGGTAGTTATTAAACCTATCCCAGTCTCTAGATACCCCTTAGCACGTAAAGGAATATTATTTGGAGGTCCAGCCATGGAGAAGAGTTTAGACACTAGGATAAGATAAGGAACACACCCATTATAAAGAAATCACATTAGGATTCTCTTTTTAAGCTGTTCCTTAAAACACTAGTGCTTAGGAAATCTATTGGAGGCAGAAGCAGTCAAGGGTAACCAAGGGTTAGGGTTAGGCTTTGGGTTAGGCTTAGGGTACGGCTTAGGGTACGGGTTCGGGGAGGGGTTCGGGTACGGCGTAGGGTATGGGTTAGGGTTAGGGTTAGGGTTAGTGTTAGGGTTAGGGCTCGGTTTAGGGTATTGGTTAGGATTAGGGTACGTGTTAGGGTTAGGGTAGGGGTTAGGGTTAGGGTACGCGTTAGTGTTAGGGTAGTTATTAAACCTATCCCACTCTCTAGATACCCCTTAGCACGTAAAGGAATATTATTTGGAGGTCCAGCCATGGAGAAGAGTTTAGACACTAGGATAAGATAAGGACACACCCATTATAAAGAAATCACATTAGGATTCTCTTTTTAAGCTGTTCCTTAAAACTCTAGTGCTTAGGAAATCTATTGGAGGCAGAAGCATTCAAGAGTAGCCTAGGGTTAGGGTTAGGCTTAGGGTACGGCTTAGGGTACGGCTTAGGGTACGGGTTCGGGGAAGGGTTCGGGAACGGCGTAGGGTATGGGATAGGGTTAGGGTTAGGGTTAGTGTTAGGGTTAGGGCTCGGTTTAGGGTACGGGTTAGGATTAGGGTACATGTTAGGGTTAGGGTAGGGGTTAGGGTTAGGGTACGCGTTAGGGTTAGGGTAGTTATTAAACCTATCCCACTCTCTAGATACCCCTTAGCACGTAAAGGAATATTATTTGGAGTTCCAGCCATGGAGAAGAGTTTAGACACTAGGATAAGATAAGGAACACACCCATTATAAAGAAATCACATTAGGATTCTCTTTTTAAGCTGTTCCTTAAAACACTAGTGCTTAGGAAATCTATTGGAGGCAGAAGCAGTCAAGGGTAGCCTAGGGTTAGGGTTAGGCTTAGGGTACGGCTTAGGGTACGGCTTAGGGTACGGGTTCGGGGAGGGTTTCGGGTACGGCGTAGGATATGGGTTAGGGTTAGGCTTAGGGTTAGTGTTAGGGTTAGGGCTCGGTTTAGGGTATTGGTTAGGATTAGGGTACGTGTTAGGGTTAGGGTAGGGGTTAGGGTTAGGGTACGCGTTAGTGTTAGGGTAGTTACTAAACCTATCCCACTCTCTAGATACCCCTTAGCACGTAAAGGAATATTATTTGGAGGTCCAGCCATGGAGAAGAGTTTAGACACTAGGATAAGATAAGGAACACACCCATTATAAAGAAATCACATTAGGATTCTCTTTTTAAGCTGTTCCTTAAAACACTAGTGCTTAGGAAATCTATTGGAGGCAGAAGCATTCAAGGGTAGCCTAGGGTTAGGGTTAGGCTTAGGGTTAGGCTTAGGGTACGGCTTAGGGTACGGGTTCGGGGAAGGGTTCGGGAACGGCGTAGGGTATGGGTTAGGGTTAGGGTTAGGGTTAGTGTTAGGGTTAGGGATCGGTTTAGGGTACGGGTTAGGATTCGGGTACATGTTAGGGTTAGGGTAGGGGTTAGGGTTAGGGTACGCGTTAGGGTTAGGGTAGTAATTAAACCTATCCCACTCTCTAGATACACCTTAGCACGTAAAGGGATATTATTTGGGGGTCCAGCCATGGAGAAGAGTTTAGACACTAGGATAAGATAAGGAACACACCCATTATAAAGAAATCACATTAGGATTCTCTTTTTAAGCTGTTCCTTAAAACACTAGTGCTTAGGAAATCTATTGGAGGCAGAAGCAGTCAAGGGTAGCCTAGTGTTAGGGTTATGCTTAGGGTACGGCTTAGGGTAAGGCTTAGGGTACGGGTTCGGGGAGGGCTTCTGGTACAGCGTAGGGTATGGGTTAGGGTTAGGGTTAGTGTTAGGGTTAGGGCTCGGTTTAGGGTATTGGTTAGGATTAGGGTATGTGTTAGGGTTAGGGTAGGGGATAGAGTTAGGGTACGCGTTAGTGTTAGGGTAGTTATTAAACATAACCCACTCTCTAGATACCCCTTAGCACGTAAAGGAATATTATTTGGAGATCCAGCCATGGAGAAGAGTTTAGACACTAGGATAAGATAAGGAACACACCCATTATAAAGAAATCACATTAGGATTCTCTTTTTAAGCTGTTCCTTAAAACACTAGTGCTTAGGAAATCTATTGGAGGCAGAAGCAGTCAAGGGTAGCCGAGGGTTAGGGTTAGGCTTGGTGTTAGGCTTAGGGTACGGCTTAGGGTACGGGTTCTGGGAGGGGTTCGGGTACGGCGTAGGGTATGGGTTAGGGTTAGGGTTAGGGTTAGTGTTAGGGTTAGGGCTCGGTTTAGGGTATTGGTTAGGATTAGGGTACGTGTTAGGGTTAGGGTAGGGTTTAGGGTTAGGGTACGCGTTAGTGTTAGGGTAGTTATTAAACCTATCCCAGTCTCTAGATACCCCTTAGCACGTATAGGAATATTATTTGGCGGTCCAGCCATGGAGAAGAGTTTAGACACTAGGATAAGATAAGGAACACACCCATTATAAAGAAATCACATTAGGATTCTCTTTTTAAGCTGTTCCTTAAAACACTAGTGCTTAGGAAATCTATTGGAGGCAGAAGCTGTCAAGGGTAGCCTAGGGTTAGGGTTAGGCTTAGGGTACGGCTTAGGGTACGGCTTAGGGTACGGGTTCGGGGAGGGCTTCGGGTACGGCGTAGGGTATGTGTTAGGGTTAGGGTTAGTGTTAGGGTTAGGGCTCGGTTTAGGGTATTGGTTAGGAAGAGGGTACGTGTTAGGGTTAGGGTAGGGGTTAGGGTTAGGGTACGCGTTAGTGTTAGGGTAGTTATTAAACCTATCCCACTCTCTAGATACCCCTTAGCACGTAAAGGAATATTATTTGGAGGTCCAGCCATGGAGAAGAGTTTAGACACTAGGATAAGATAAGGAACACACCCATTATAAAGAAATCACATTAGGATTCTCTTTTTAAGCTGTTCCTTAAAACACTAGTGCTTAGGAAATCTATTGGAGGCAGAAGCAGTCAAGGGTAGCCTAGGGTTAGGGTTAGGCTTGGTGTTAGTCTTAGGATACGGCTTAGGGTACGGGTTCGGGGAGGGGTTCGGGTACGGCGTAGGGTATGTGTTAGGGTTAGGGTTAGTGTTAGGGTTAGGGCTCCGTTTAGGGTACGTGTTAGGAGTAGGGTACATGTTAGGGTTAGGGTAGGGGTTAGGGTTAGGGTACGCGTTAGGGTTAGGGTAGTTATTAAACCTATCCCACTCTCTAGCTACACCTTAGCACGTAAAGGAATATTATTTGGGGGTCCAGCCATGGAGAAGAGTTCAGACACTAGAATAAGATAAGGAACACACCCATTATAAAGAAATCACAATAGGATTCTCTTTTTAAGCTGTTCCTTAAAACACTAGTGCTTAGGAAATCTATTGGAAGCAGAAGCAGTCAAGGGTAGCCTAGGGTTAGGGTTAGGCTTAGGGTACGGCTTAGGGTACGGCTTAGGGTACGGGTTCGGGGAGGGCTTCGGGTAAGGCGTAGGGTATGGGTTAGGGTTAGGGTTAGGGTTAGTGTTAGGGTTAGGGCTCGGTTTAGGGTACGGGTTAGGATTCGGGTACATGTTAGGTTTAGGGTAGGGGTAGGGTTAGGGTACGCGTTAGGGTTAGGGTAGTTATTAAACCTATCCCACTCTCTAGATACACCTTAGCACGTAAAGGAATATTATTTGGGGGTCCAGCCATGGAGAAGAGTTTAGACACTAGGATCAGATAAGGAACACACCCATTATAAAGAAATCACATTAGGATTCTCTTTTTAAGCGGTTCCTTAAAACACTAGTGCTTAGGAAATCTATTGGAGGCAGAAGCAGTCAAGGGAAGCCTAGGGTTAGGGTTAGGCTTAGGGTACGGCTTAGGGTAAGGCTTAGGGTATGGGTTCGGGGAGGGCTTCTGGTACGGCGTAGGGTATTGGTTAGGGTTAGGGTTAGTGTTAGGGTTAGGGCTCGGTTTAGGGTATTGGTTAGGATTAGGGTACATGTTAGGGTTAGGGTAGGGGTTAGCGTTAGGGTACGCGTTAGTGTTAGGGTAGTTATTAAACCTATCCCAGTCTCTAGATACCCCTTAGCACGTAAAAGAATATTATTTGATGGTCCAGCCATGGAGAAGAGTTTAGACACTAGGATAAGATAAGGAACACACCCATTATAAAGAAATCACATTAGGATTCTCTTTTAAAGCTGTTCCTTAAAACACTAGTGCTTAGGAAATCTATTGGAGGCAGAAGCATTCAAGGGTAGCCTAGGGTTAGCGTTAGGCTTAGGGTTAGGCTTAGGGTACGGCTTAGGGTACGGGTTCGGGGAGGGGTTCGGGAACGGCGTAGGGTATGGGTTAGGGTTAGTGTTAGGGTTAGTGTTAGGGTTAGGGCTCGGTTTAGGGTACGGGTTAGGATTAGGGTACATGTTAGGGTTAGGGTAGGGGTTAGGGTTAGGGTACGCGTTAGTGTTAGGGTAGTTATTAAACCTATCCCAGTCTCTAGATACCCCTTAGCACGTAAAGGAATATTATTTGGAGGTCCAGCCATGGAGAAGAGTTTAGACACTAGGATAAGATAAGGAACACACCCATTATAAAGAAATCACATTAGGATTCTCTTTTTAAGCTGTTCCTTAAAACACTAGTGCTTAGGAAATCTATTGGAGGCAGAAGCAGTCAAGGGTAACCAAGGGTTAGGGTTAGGCTTGGGGTTAGGCTTAGGGTACGGCTTAGGGTACGGGTTCGGGGAGGGCTTCTGGTACAGCGTAGGGTATGGGTTAGGGTTAGTGTTAGTGTTAGGGTTAGGGCTCGGTTTAGGGTATTGGTTAGGATTAGGGTATGTGTTAGGGTTAGGGTAGGGGTTAGAGTTAGGGTACGCGTTAGTGTTAGGGTAGTTATTAAACATAACCCACTCTCTAGATACCCCTTAGCACGTAAAGGAATATTATTTGGAGATCCAGCCATGGAGAAGAGTTTAGACACTAGGATAAGATAAGGAACACACCCATTATAAAGAAATCACATTAGGATTCTCTTTTTAAGCTGTTCCTTAAAACACTAGTGCTTAGGAAATCTATTGGAGGCAGAAGCAGTCAAGGGTAGCCGAGGGTTAGGGTTAGGCTTGGTGTTAGGCTTAGGGTACGGCTTAGGGTACGGGTTCTGGGAGGGGTTCGGGTACGGCGTAGGGTATGGGTTAGGGTTAGGGTTAGGGTTAGTGTTAGGGTTAGGGCTCGGTTTAGGGTATTGGTTAGGATTAGGGTACGTGTTAGGGTTAGGGTAGGGTTTAGGGTTAGGGTACGCGTTAGTGTTAGGGTAGTTATTAAACCTATCCCAGTCTGTAGATACCCCTTAGCACGTAAAGGAATATTATTTGGCGGTCCAGCCATGGAGAAGAGTTTAGACACTAGGATAAGATAAGGAACACACCCATTATAAAGAAATCACATTAGGATTCTCTTTTTAAGCTGTTCCTTAAAACACTAGTGCTTAGGAAATCTATTGGAGGCAGAAGCTGTCAAGGGTAGCCTAGGGTTAGGGTTAGGCTTAGGGTACGGCTTAGGGTACGGCTTAGGGTACGGGTTCGGGGAGGGCTTCGGGTACGGCGTAGGGTATGTGTTAGGGTTAGGGTTAGTGTTAGGGTTAGGGCTCGGTTTAGGGTATTGGTTAGGAAGAGGGTACGTGTTAGGGTTAGGGTAGGGGTTAGCGTTAGGGTACGCGTTAGGGTTAGGGTAGGGGTTAGGGTTAGGGTACGCGTTAGTGTTAGGGTAGTTATTAAACCTATCCCACTCTCTAGATACCCCTTAGCACGTAAAGGAATATTATTTGGAGGTCCAGCCATGGAGAAGAGTTTAGACACTAGGATAAGATAAGGAACACACCCATTATAAAGAAATCACATTAGGATTCTCTTTTTAAGCTGTTCCTTAAAACACTAGTGCTTAGGAAATCTATTGGAGGCAGAAGCAGTCAAGGGTAGCCTAGGGTTAGGGTTAGGCTTGGTGTTAGTCTTAGGATACGGCTTAGGGTACGGGTTCGGGGAGGGGTTCGGGTACGGCGTAGGGTATGTGTTAGGGTTAGGGTTAGTGTTAGGGTTAGGGCTCCGTTTAGGGTACGTGTTAGGAGTAGGGTACATGTTAGGGTTAGGGTAGGGGTTAGGGTTAGGGTACGCGTTAGGGTTAGGGTAGTTATTAAACCTATCCCACTCTCTAGCTACACCTTAGCACGTAAAGGAATATTATTTGGGGGTCCAGCCATGGAGAAGAGTTCAGACACTAGAATAAGATAAGGAACACACCCATTATAAAGAAATCACAATAGGATTCTCTTTTTAAGCTGTTCCTTAAAACACTAGTGCTTAGGAAATCTATTGGAAGCAGAAGCAGTCAAGGGTAGCCTAGGGTTAGGGTTAGGCTTAGGGTACGGCTTAGGGTACGGCTTAGGGTACGGGTTCGGGGAGGGCTTCGGGTAAGGCGTAGGGTATGGGTTAGGGTTAGGGTTAGGGTTAGTGTTAGGGTTAGGGCTCGGTTTAGGGTACGGGTTAGGATTCGGGTACATGTTAGGTTTAGGGTAGGGGTAGGGTTAGGGTACGCGTTAGGGTTAGGGTAGTTATTAAACCTATCCCACTCTCTAGATACACCTTAGCACGTAAAGGAATATTATTTGGGGGTCCAGCCATGGAGAAGAGTTTAGACACTAGGATCAGATAAGGAACACACCCATTATAAAGAAATCACATTAGGATTCTCTTTTTAAGCGGTTCCTTAAAACACTAGTGCTTAGGAAATCTATTGGAGGCAGAAGCAGTCAAGGGAAGCCTAGGGTTAGGGTTAGGCTTAGGGTACGGCTTAGGGTAAGGCTTAGGGTATGGGTTCGGGGAGGGCTTCTGGTACGGCGTAGGGTATTGGTTAGGGTTAGGGTTAGTGTTAGGGTTAGGGCTCGGTTTAGGGTATTGGTTAGGATTAGGGTACATGTTAGGGTTAGGGTAGGGGTTAGCGTTAGGGTACGCGTTAGTGTTAGGGTAGTTATTAAACCTATCCCAGTCTCTAGATACCCCGTAGCACGTAAAAGAATATTATTTGATGGTCCAGCCATGGAGAAGAGTTTAGACACTAGGATAAGATAAGGAACACACCCATTATAAAGAAATCACATTAGGATTCTCTTTTTAAGCTGTTCCTTAAAACACTAGTGCTTAGGAAATCTATTGGAGGCAGAAGCATTCAAGGGTAGCCTAGGGTTAGGGTTAGGCTTAGGGTTAGGCTTAGGGTACGGCTTAGGGTACGGGTTCGGGGAGGGGTTCGGGAACGGCGTAGGGTATGGGTTAGGGTTAGTGTTAGGGTTAGTGTTAGGGTTAGGGCTCGGTTTAGGGTACGGGTTAGGATTAGGGTACATGTTAGGGTTAGGGTAGGGGTTAGGGTTAGGGTACGCGTTAGTGTTAGGGTAGTTATTAAACCTATCCCAGTCTCTAGATACCCCTTAGCACGTAAAGGAATATTATTTGGAGGTCCAGCCATGGAGAAGAGTTTAGACACTAGGATAAGATAAGGAACACACCCATTATAAAGAAATCACATTAGGATTCTCTTTTTAAGCTGTTCCTTAAAACACTAGTGCTTAGGAAATCTATTGGAGGCAGAAGCAGTCAAGGGTAACCAAGGGTTAGGGTTAGGCTTGGGGTTAGGCTTAGGGTACGGCTTAGGGTACGGGTTCGGGGAGGGGTTCGGGTACGGCGTAGGGTATGGGTTAGGGTTAGGTTTAGGGTTAGTGTTAGGGTTACGGCTCGGTTTAGGGTATTGGTTAGGATTAGGGTACGTGTTAGGGTTAGGGTAGGGGTTAGGGTTAGGGTACGCGTTAGGGTTAGGGTAGTTATTAAACCTATCCCACTCTCTAGGTACACCTTAGCACGTAAAGGAATATTATTTGGGGGTCCAGCCATGGAGAAGAGTTCAGACACTAGAATAAGATAAGGAACACACCCATTATAAAGAAGTCACAATAGGATTCTCTTTTTAAGCTGTTCCTTAAAACACTAGTGCTTAGGAAATCTATTGGAGGCAGAAGCAGTCAAGGGTAGCCTAGGGTTAGGGTTAGGCTTAGGGTACGGCTTAGGGTACGGCTTAGGGTACGGGTTCGGGGAGGGCTTCGGGTTAGGCGTAGGGTATGGGTTAGGGTTAGGGTTAGGGTTAGTGTTAGGGTTAGGGCTCGGTTTAGGGTACGGGTTAGGATTCGGGTACATGTTAGGTTAAGGGTAGGGGTAGGGTTAGGGTACGCGTTAGGGTTAGGGTAGTTATTAAAACTATCCCACTCTCTAGATACACCTTAGCACGTAAAGGAATATTATTTGGGGGTCTAGCCATGGAGAAGAGTTTAGACACTAGGATAAGATAAGGAACACACCCATTATAAAGAAATCACATTAGGATTCTCTTTTTAAGCTGTTCCTTAAAACACTAGTGCTTAGGAAATCTATTTGAGGCAGAAGCAGTCAAGGGAAGCCTAGGGTTAGGGTTAAGCTTAGGGTACGGCTTAGGGTAAGGCTTAGGGTATGGGTTCGGGGAGGGCTTCTGGTACGGCGTAGGATATTGGTTAGGGTTAGGGTTAGTGTTAGGGTTAGGGCTCGGTTTAGGGTATTGGTTAGGATTAGGGTACGTGTTAGGGTTAGGGTAGGGGTTAGCGTTAGGGTACGCGTTAGTGTTAGGGTAGTTATTAAACCTATCCCAGTCTCTAGATACCCCTTAGCACGTAAAAGAATATTATTTGGAGGTCCAGCCATGGAGAAGAGTTTAGACACTAGGATAAGATAAGGAACACACCCATTATAAAGAAATCACATTAGGATTCTCTTCTTAAGCTGTTCCTTAAAACACTAGTGCTTAGGAAATCTATTGGAGGCAGAAGCATTCAAGGGTAGCCTAGGGTTAGGGTGAGGCTTAGGGTTAGGCTTAGGGTACAGCATGGGGTACGGGTTCGGGGAGGGGTTCGGGAACGGCGTAGGGTATGGGTTAGGGTTAGGGTTAGGGTTAGTGTTAGGGTTAGGGCTCGGTTTAGGGTACGGGTTAGGATTAGGGTACATGTTAGGGTTAGGGTAGGGGTTAGGGTTAGGGTACGCGTTAGTGTTAGGGTAGTTATTAAACCTATCCCAGTCTCTAGATACCCCTTAGCACGTAAAGGAATATTATTTGGAGGTCCAGCCATGGAGAAGAGTTTAGACACTAGGATAAGATAAGGAACACACCCATTATAAAGAAATCACATTAGGATTCTCTTTTTAAGCTGTTCCTTAAAACACTAGTGCTTAGGAAATCTATTGGAGGCAGAAGCAGTCAAGGGTAATCAAGGGTTAGGGTTAGGCTTTGGGTTAGGCTTAGGGTACGGCTTAGGGTACGGGTTCGGGGAGGGGTTCGGGTACGGCGTAGGGTATGGGTTAGGGTTAGGGTTAGGGTTAGTGTTAGGGTTAGGGCTCGGTTTAGGGTATTGGTTAGGATTAGGGTACGTGTTAGGGTTAGGGTAGGGGTTAGGGTTAGGGTACGCGTTAGTGTTAGGGTAGTTATTAAACCTATCCCACTCTCTAGATACCCCTTAGCACGTAAAGGAATATTATTTGGAGGTCCAGCCATGGAGAAGAGTTTAGACACTAGGATAAGATAAGGACACACCCATTATAAAGAAATCACATTAGGATTCTCTTTTTAAGCTGTTCCTTAAAACTCTAGTGCTTAGGAAATCTATTGGAGGCAGAAGCATTCAAGAGTAGCCTAGGGTTAGGGTTAGGCTTAGGGTACGGCTTAGGGTACGGCTTAGGGTACGGGTTCGGGGAAGGGTTCGGGAACGGCGTAGGGTATGGGATAGGGTTAGGGTTAGGGTTAGTGTTAGGGTTAGGGCTCGGTTTAGGGTACGGGTTAGGATTAGGGTACATGTTAGGGTTAGGGTAGGGGTTAGGGTTAGGGTACGCGTTAGGGTTAGGGTAGTTATTAAACCTATCCCACTCTCTAGATACCCCTTAGCACGTAAAGGAATATTATTTGGAGTTCCAGCCATGGAGAAGAGTTTAGACACTAGGATAAGATAAGGAACACACCCATTATAAAGAAATCACATTAGGATTCTCTTTTTAAGCTGTTCCTTAAAACACTAGTGCTTAGGAAATCTATTGGAGGCAGAAGCAGTCAAGGGTAGCCTAGGGTTAGGGTTAGGCTTAGGGTACGGCTTAGGGTACGGCTTAGGGTACGGGTTCGGGGAGGGTTTCGGGTACGGCGTAGGATATGGGTTAGGGTTAGGGTTAGGGTTAGTGTTAGGGTTAGGGCTCGGTTTAGGGTATTGGTTAGGATTAGGGTACGTGTTAGGGTTAGGGTAGGGGTTAGGGTTAGGGTACGCGTTAGTGTTAGGGTAGTTATTAAACCTATCCCACTCTCTAGATACCCCTTAGCACGTAAAGGAATATTATTTGGAGGTCCAGCCATGGAGAAGAGTTTAGACACTAGGATAAGATAAGGAACACACCCATTATAAAGAAATCACATTAGGATTCTCTTTTTAAGCTGTTCCTTAAAAAACTAGTGCTTAGGAAATCTATTGGAGGCAGAAGCAGTCAAGGGTAGCCTAGTGTTAGGGTTATGCTTAGGGTACGGCTTAGGGTAAGGCTTAGGGTACGGGTTCGGGGAGGGCTTCTGGTACAGCGTAGGGTATGGGTTAGGGTTAGGGTTAGTGTTAGGGTTAGGGCTCGGTTTAGGGTATTGGTTAGGATTAGGGTATGTGTTAGGGTTAGGGTAGGGGTTAGAGTTAGGGTACGCGTTAGTGTTAGGGTAGTTATTAAACATAACCCACTCTCTAGATACCCCTTAGCACGTAAAGGAATATTATTTGGAGATCCAGCCATGGAGAAGAGTTTAGACACTAGGATAAGATAAGGAACACACCCATTATAAAGAAATCACATTAGGATTCTCTTTTTAAGCTGTTCCTTAAAACACTAGTGCTTAGGAAATCTATTGGAGGCAGAAGCAGTCAAGGGTAGCCGAGGGTTAGGGTTAGGCTTGGTGTTAGGCTTAGGGTACGGCTTAGGGTACGGGTTCGGGGAGGGGTTCGGGTACGGCGTAGGGTATGGGTTAGGGTTAGGGTTAGGGTTAGTGTTAGGGTTAGGGCTCCGTTTAGGGTACGTGTTAGGAGTAGGGTACATGTTAGGGTTAGGGTAGGGGTTAGGGTTAGGGTACGCGTTAGGATTAGGGTACTTATTAAACCTATCCCACTCTCTAGATACACCTTAGCACGTAAAGGAATATTATTTGGGGGTCCAGCCATGGAGAAGAGTTTAGACACTAGGATAAGATAAGGAACACACCCATTATAAAGAAATCATAATAGGATTCTCTTTTTAAGCTGTTCCTTAAAACACTAGTGCTTAGGAAATCTATTGGAGGCAGAAGCAGTCAAGGGTAGCCTAGGGTTAGGGTTAGGCTTAGGGTACGGCTTAGGGTACGGCTTAGGGTACGGGTTCGGGGAGGGCTTCGGGTAAGGCGTAGGGTATGGGTTAGGGTTAGGGTTAGGGTTAGTGTTAGGGTTAGGGCTCGGTTTAGGGTATTGGTTAGGATTAGGGTACGTGTTAGGGTTAGGGTAGGGTTTAGGGTTAGGGTACGCGTTAGTGTTAGGGTAGTTATTAAACCTATCCCAGTCTCTAGATACCCCTTAGCACGTATAGGAATATTATTTGGCGGTCCAGCCATGGAGAAGAGTTTAGACACTAGGATAAGATAAGGAACACACCCATTATAAAGAAATCACATTAGGATTCTCTTTTTAAGCTGTTCCTTAAAACACTAGTGCTTAGGAAATCTATTGGAGGCAGAAGCTGTCAAGGGTAGCCTAGAGTTAGGGTTAGGCTTAGGGAACGGCTTAGGGTACGGCTTAGGGTACGGGTTCGGGGAGGGCTTCGGGTACGGCGTAGGGTATGTGTTAGGGTTAGGGTTAGTGTTAGGGTTAGGGCTCGGTTTAGGGTATTGGTTAGGAAGAGGGTACGTGTTAGGGTTAGGGTAGGGGTTAGGGTTAGGGTACGCGTTAGTGTTAGGGTAGTTATTAAACCTATCCCACTCTCTAGATACCCCTTAGCACGTAAAGGAATATTATTTGGAGGTCCAGCCATGGAGAAGAGTTTAGACACTAGGATAAGATAAGGAACACACCCATTATAAAGAAATCACATTAGGATTCTCTTTTTAAGCTGTTCCTTAAAACACTAGTGCTTAGGAAATCTATTGGAGGCAGAAGCAGTCAAGGGTAGCCTAGGGTTAGGGTTAGGCTTGGTGTTAGTCTTAGGATACGGCTTAGGGTACGGGTTCGGGGAGGGGTTCGGGTACGGCGTAGGGTATGTGTTAGGGTTAGGGTTAGTGTTAGGGTTAGGGCTCCGTTTAGGGTACGTGTTAGGAGTAGGGTACATGTTAGGGTTAGGGTAGGGGTTAGGGTTAGGGTATGCGTTAGGGTTAGGGTAGTTATTAAACCTATCCCACTCTCTAGCTACACCTTAGCACGTAAAGGAATATTATTTGGGGGTCCAGCCATGGAGAAGAGTTCAGACACTAGAATAAGATAAGGAACACACCCATTATAAAGAAGTCACAATAGGATTCTCTTTTTAAGCTGTTCCTTAAAACACTAGTGCTTAAGAAATCTATTGGAGGCAGAAGCAGTCAAGGGTAACCAAGGGTTAGGGTTAGGCTTGGGGTTAGGCTTAGGGTACGGGTTCGGGGAGGGCTTCGGGTACAGCGTAGGGTATGGGTTAGTGTTAAGGTTAGGGTTAGTGTTAGGGTTAGGGCTCGGTTTAGGGTATTGGTTAGGATTAGGGTACGTGTTAGGGTTAGGGTAGGGGTTAGGGTTAGGGTACGCGTTAGGGTTAGGGTAGTTATTAAACCTATCCCACTCTCTAGGTACACCTTAGCACGTAAAGGAATATTATTTGGGGGTCCAGCCATGGAGAAGAGTTCAGACACTAGAATAAGATAAGGAACACACCCATTATAAAGAAGTCACAATAGGATTCTCTTTTTAAGCTGTTCCTTAAAACACTAGTGCTTAGGAAATCTATTGGAGGCAGAAGCAGTCAAGGGTAGCCTAGGGTTAGGGTTAGGCTTAGGGTACGGCTTAGGGTACGGCTTAGGGTACGGGTTCGGGGAGGGCTTCGGGTTAGGCGTAGGGTATGGGTTAGGGTTAGGGTTAGGGTTAGTGTTAGGGTTAGGGCTCGGTTTAGGGTACGGGTTAGGATTCGGGTACATGTTAGGTTAAGGGTAGGGGTAGGGTTAGGGTACGCGTTAGGGTTAGGGTAGTTATTAAACCTATCCCACTCTCTAGATACACCTTAGCACGTAAAGGAATATTATTTGGGGGTCTAGCCATGGAGAAGAGTTTAGACACTAGGATAAGATAAGGAACACACCCATTATAAAGAAATCACATTAGGATTCTCTTTTTAAGCTGTTCCTTAAAACACTAGTGCTTAGGAAATCTATTGGAGGCAGAAGCAGTCAAGGGAAGCCTAGGGTTAGGGTTAGGCTTAGGGTACGGCTTAGGGTAAGGCTTAGGGTATGGGTTCGGGGAGGGCTTCTGGTACGGCGTAGGGTATTGGTTAGGGTTAGGGTTAGTGTTAGGGTTAGGGCTCGGTTTAGGGTATTGGTTAGGATTAGGGTACGTGTTAGGGTTAGGGTAGGGGTTAGCGTTAGGGTACGCGTTAGTGTTAGGGTAGTTATTAAACCTATCCCAGTCTCTAGATACCCCTTAGCACGTAAAAGAATATTATTTGGAGGTCCAGCCATGGAGAAGAGTTTAGACACTAGGATAAGATAAGGAACACACCCATTATAAAGAAATCACATTAGGATTCTCTTTTTAAGCTGTTCCTTAAAACACTAGTGCTTAGGAAATCTATTGGAGGCAGAAGCATTCAAGGGTAGCCTAGGGTTAGGGTTAGGCTTAGGGTTAGGCTTAGGGTACGGCTTAGGGTACGGGTTCGGGGAGGGGTTCGGGAACGGCGTAGGGTATGGGTTAGGGTTAGGGTTAGGGTTAGTGTTAGGGTTAGGGCTCGGTTTAGGGTACGGGTTAGGATTAGGGTACATGTTAGGGTTAGGGTAGGGGTTAGGGTTAGGGTACGCGTTAGTGTTAGGGTAGTTATTAAACCTATCCCAGTCTCTAGATACCCCTTAGCACGTAAAGGAATATTATTTGGAGGTCCAGCCATGGAGAAGAGTTTAGACACTAGGATAAGATAAGGAACACACCCATTATAAAGAAATCACATTAGGATTCTCTTTTTAAGCTGTTCCTTAAAACACTAGTGCTTAGGAAATCTATTGGAGGCAGAAGCAGTCAAGGGTAACCAAGGGTTAGGGTTAGGCTTGGGGTTAGGCTTAGGGTACGGGTTCGGGGAGGGCTTCGGGTACAGCGTAGGGTATGGGTTAGTGTTAAGGTTAGGGTTAGTGTTAGGGTTAGGGCTCGGTTTAGGGTATTGTTTAGGATTAGGGTATGTGTTAGGGTTAGGGTAGGGGTTAGGGTTAGGGTACGCGTTAGAGTTAGGGTAGTTATTAAACATATCCCACTCTCTAGATACCCCTTAGCACGTAAAGGAATATTATTTGGAGGTCCAGGCATGGAGAAGAGTTTAGACACTAGGATAAGATAAGAACACACCCATTATAAAGAAATCACATTAGGATTCTCTTTTTAAGCTGTTCCTTAAAACACTAGTGCTTAGGAAATCTATTGGAGGCAGAAGCATTCAAGAGTCGCCTAGGGTTAGGGTTAGGCTTAGTGTACGGCATAGGGTACGGCTTAGGGTACGGGTTCGGGAAAGGGTTCGGGAACGGCGTAGGGTATGGGTTAGGGTTACTGTTAGGGTTAGTGTTAGGGTTAGGGCTCGGTTTAGGGTACGGGTTAGGATTAGGGTACATGTTAGGGTTAGGGTAGGGGTTAGGGTTAGGGTACGCGTTAGGGTTAGGGTAGATGTTAAACCTATCCCACTCTCTAGATACACCTTAGCACGTAAAGGAATATTATTTGGGGGTCCAGCCATGGAGAAGAGTTCAGACACTAGAATAAGATAAGGAACACACCCATTATAAAGAAATCACAATAGGATTCTCTTTTTAAGCTGTTCCTTAAAACACTAGTGCTTAGGAAATCTATTGGAGGCAGAAGCAGTCAAGGGTAGCCTAGGGTTAGGGTTAGGCTTAGGGTACGGCTTAGGGTACGGCTTAGGGTACGGGTTCGGGGAGGGCTTCGGGTAAGGCGTAGGGTATGGGTTAGGGTTAGGGTTAGGGTTAGTGTTAGGGTTAGGGCTCGGTTTAGGGTACGGGTTAGGATTCCTGTACATGTTAGGTTTAGGGTAGGGGTAGGGTTAGGGTACGCGTTAGGGTTAGGGTAGTTATTAAACCTATCCCACTCTCTAGATACACCGTAGCACGTAAAGGAATATTATTTGGGGGTCCAGCCATGGAGAAGAGTTTAGACACTAGGATAAGATAAGGAACACACCCATTATAAAGAAATCACATTAGGATTCTCTTTTTAAGCTGTTCCTTAAAACACTAGTGCTTAGGAAATCTATTGGAGGCAGAAGCAGTCAAGGGAAGCCTAGGGTTAGGGTTAGGCTTAGGATACGGCTTAGGGTAAGGCTTAGGGTATGGGTTCGGGGAGGGCTTCTGGTACGGCGTAGGGTATTGGTTAGGGTTAGGGTTAGTGTTAGGGTTAGGGCTCGGTTTAGGGTATTGGTTAGGATTAGGGTACGTGTTAGGGTTAGGGTAGGGGTTAGGGTTAGGGTACGCGTTAGTGTTAGGGTAGTTATTAAACCTATCCCACTCTCTAGATACCCCTTAGCACGTAAAGGAATATTATTTGGAGGTCCAGCCATGGAGAAGAGTTTAGACACTAGGATAAGATAAGGACACACCCATTATAAAGAAATCACATTAGGATTCTCTTTTTAAGCTGTTCCTTAAAACTCTAGTGCTTAGGAAATCTATTGGAGGCAGAAGCATTCAAGAGTAGCCTAGGGTTAGGGATAGGCTTAGGGTACGGCTTAGGGTACGGCTTAGGGTACGGGTTCGGGGAAGGGTTCGGGAACGGCGTAGGGTATGGGATAGGGTTAGGGTTAAGGTTAGTGTTAGGGTTAGGGCTCGGTTTAGGGTACGGGTTAGGATTAGGGTACATGTTAGGGTTAGGGTAGGGGTTAGGGTTAGGGTACGCGTTAGGGTTAGGGTAGTTATTAAACCTATCCCACTCTCTAGATACCCCTTAGCACGTAAAGGAATATTATTTGGAGTTCCAGCCATGGAGAAGAGTTTAGACACTAGGATAAGATAAGGAACACACCCATTATAAAGAAATCACATTAGGATTCTCTTTTTAAGCTGTTCCTTAAAACACTAGTGCTTAGAAAATCTATTGGAGGCAGAAGCAGTCAAGGGTAGCCTAGGGTTAGGGTTAGGCTTAGGGTACAGCTTAGGGTACGGCTTAGGGTACGGGTTCGGGGAGGGTTTCGGGTACGGTGTAGGATATGGGTTAGGGTTAGGGTTAGGGTTAGTGTTAGGGTTAGGGCTCGGTTTAGGGTATTGGTTAGGATTAGGGTACGTGTTAGGGTTAGGGTAGGGGTTAGGGTTAGGGTACGCGTTAGTGTTAGGGTAGTTATTAAACCTATCCCACTCTCTAGATACCCCTTAGCACGTAAAGGAATATTATTTGGAGGTCCAGCCATGGAGAAGAGTTTAGACACTAGGATAAGATAAGGAACACACCCATTATAAAGAAATCACATTAGGATTCTCTTTTTAAGCTGTTCCTTAAAACACTAGTGCTTAGGAAATCTATTGGAGGCAGAAGCAGTCAAGGGTAGCCTAGGGTTAGGTTACGGCTTAGGGTACGGCTTAGGGTACGGGTTCGGGGAGGGCTTCGGGTACGGCGTAGGGTATGGGTTATGGTTAAGGTTAGGGTTAGTGTTAGGGTTAGGGCTCGGTTTAGGGTATTGGTTAGGATTAGGGTACGTGTTAGGGTTAGGGTAGGGGTTAGGGTTAGGGTACGCGTTAGTGTTAGGGTAGTTATTAAACCTATCCCACTCTCTAGATACCCCTTAGCACGTAAAGGAATATTATTTGGAGGTCCAGCCATGGAGAAGAGTTTAGACACTAGGATAAGATAAGAACACACCCATTATAAAGAAATCACATTAGGATTCTCTTTTTAAGCTGTTCCTTAAAACACTAGTGCTTAGGAAATCTATTGGAGGCAGAAGCATTCAAGGGTAGCCTAGGGTTAGGGTTAGGCTTAGGGTTAGGCTTAGGGTACGGCTTAGGGTACGGGTTCGGGGAGGGGTTCGGGAACGGCGTAGGGCATGGGTTAGGGTTAGGGTTAGGGTTAGTGTTAGGGTTAGGGCTCGGTTTAGGGTACGGGTTAGGATTAGGGTACATGTTAGGGTTAGGGTAGGGGTTAGGGTTAGGGTACGCGTTAGTGTTAGGGTAGTTATTAAACCTATCCCACTCTCTAGATACCCCTTAGCACGTAAAGGAATATTATTTGGAGGTCCAGCCATGGAGAAGAGTTTAGACACTAGGATAAGATAAGGACACACCCATTATAAAGAAATCACATTAGGATTCTCTTTTTAAGCTGTTCCTTAAAACTCTAGTGCTTAGGAAATCTATTGGAGGCAGAAGCATTCAAGAGTAGCCTAGGGTTAGGGTTAGGCTTAGGGTACGGCTTAGGGTACGGTTTCGGGGAAGGGTTCGGGAACGGCGTAGGGTATGGGATAGGGTTAGGGTTAGGGTTAGTGTTAGGGTTAGGGCTCGGTTTAGGGTACGTGTTAGGAGTAGGGTACATGTTAGGTTTAGGGTAGGGGTAGGGTTAGGGTACGCGTTAGGGTTAGGGTAGTTATTAAACCTATCCCACTCTCTAGATACACCTTAGCACGTAAAGGAATATTATTTGGGGGTCCAGCCATGGAGAAGAGTTCAGACACTAGAATAAGATAAGGAACACACCCATTATAAAGAAATCACAATAGGATTCTCTTTTTAAGCTGTTCCTTAAAACACTAGTGCTTAGGAAATCTATTGGAGGCAGAAGCAGTCAAGGGTAGCCTAGGGTTAGGGTTAGGCTTAGGGTTAGTCTTAGGGTACGGCTTAGGGTACGGGTTCGGTGAGGGCTTCGGGTACGGCGTAGGGTATGGGTTAGGGTTAGGGTTAGGGTTAGTGTTAGGGTTAGGGCTCGTTTTAGGGTACGGGTTAGGATTAGGGTACGTGTTAGGGTTAGGGTAGGGGATAGGGTTAGGGTACGCGTTAGGGTTAGGGTAGTTATTAAACCTATCCCACTCTCTAGATACCCCTTAGCACGTAAAGGAATATTATTTGGGGGTCCAGCCATGGAGAAGAGTTTAGACACTAGGATAAGATAAGGAACACACCCATTATAAAGAAATCACATTAGGATTCTCTTTTTAAGCTGTTCCTTAAAACACTAGTGCTTAGGAAATCTATTGGAGGCAGAAGCAGTCAAGGGTAGCCTAGGGTTAGGGTTAGGCTTAGGGTACGGCTTAGGGTACGGCTTAGGGTACGGGTTCGGGGAGGGCTTTGGGTACGGCGTAGGGTATGGGTTAGGGTTAGGGTTAGGGTTAGTGTTAGGGTTAGGGCTCGGTTTAGGGTACGGGTTAGGATTAGGGTAGGGGATAGGGTTAGGGTACGCGTTAGGGTTAGGGTAGTTATTAAACCTATCCCACTCTCTAGATACCCCTTAGCACGTAAAGGAATATTATTTAGGGGTCCAGCCATGGAGAAGAGTTTAGACACTAGGATAAGATAAGGAACACACCCATTATAAAGAAATCACATTAGGATTCTCTTTTTAAGCTGTTCCTTAAAACACTAGTGCTTAGGAAATCTATTGGAGGCAGAAGCAGTCAAGGGTAGCCTAGGGTTAGGGTTAGGCTTAGGGTTAGTCTTAGGGTACGGCTTAGGGTACGGGTTCGGTGAGGGCTTCGGGTACGGCGTAGGGTATGGGTTAGGGTTAGGGTTAGGGTTAGTGTTAGGGTTAGGGCTCGTTTTAGGGTACGGGTTAGGATTAGGGTACGTGTTAGGGTTAGGGTAGGGGATAGGGTTAGGGTACGCGTTAGGGTTAGGGTAGTTATTAAACCTATCCCACTCTCTAGATACCCCTTAGCACGTAAAGGAATATTATTTGGGGGTCCAGCCATGGAGAAGAGTTTAGACACTAGGATAAGATAAGGAACACACCCATTATAAAGAAATCACATTAGGATTCTCTTTTTAAGCTGTTCCTTAAAACACTAGTGCTTAGGAAATCTATTGGAGGCAGAAGCAGTCAAGGGTAGCCTAGGGTTAGGGTTAGGCTTAGGGTACGGCTTAGGGTACGGCTTAGGGTACGGGTTCGGGGAGGGCTTTGGGTACGGCGTAGGGTATGGTTTAGGGTTAGGGTTAGGGTTAGTGTTAGGGTTAGGGCTCGGTTTAGGGTACGGGTTAGGATTAGGGTACATGTTAGGGTTAGGGTAGGGGTTAGGGTTAGGGTACGCGTTAGGGTTAGGGTAGTTATTAAACCTATCCCACTCTCTAGATACACCTTAGCACGTAAAGGAATATTATTTGGGGGTCCAGCCATGGAGAAGAGTTTAGACACTAGGATAAGATAAGGAACACACCCATTATAAAGAAATCACAATAGGATTCTCTTTTTAAGCTGTTCCTTAAAACACTAGTGCTTATGAAATCTATTGGAGGCAGAAGCAGTCAAGGGTAGCCTAGGGTTAGGGTTAGGCTTAGGGTACGGCTTAGGGTACGGCTTAGGGTACGGGTTCGGTGAGGGCTTCGGGTACGGCGTAGGGTATGGGTTAGGGTTAGGGTTAGGGTTAGTGTTAGGGTTATGGCTCGGTTTAAGGTACGGGTTAGGATTAGGGTACATGTTAGGGTTAGGGTAAGGGTTAGGGTTAGGGTACGCGTTAGGGTTAGGGTAATTATTAAACCTATCCCACTCTCTAGATACACCTTAGCACGTAAAGGAATATTATTTGGGGGTCCAGCCATGGAGAAGAGTTTAGACACTAGGATAAGATAAGGAACAAACCCATTATAAAGAAATAACAGTAGGATTCTCTTTTTAAGCTGTTCCTTAAAACACTAGTGCTTAGGAAATCTATTGGAGGCAGAAGCAGTCAAGGGTAGCCTAGGGTTAGGGTTAGGCTTATGGTACGGCTTAGGGTACGGCTTAGGGTACAGGTTCGGGGAGGGCTTCGGGTACGGCGTAGGGGATGGGTTAGGGTTAGGGTTAGAGTTAGTGTTAGGGTTAGGTCTCGGTTTAGGGTATTGGTTAGGATTAGGGTACGTGTTATGGTTAGGGTAGGGGTTAGGGTTAGGGTACGCGTTAGTGTTAGGGTAGTTATTAAAGCTATCCCACTCTCTAGATACCCCTTAGCACATAAAGGAATATTATTTGGAGGTCCAGCCATGGAGAAGAGTTTAGACACTAGGATAAGATAAGGAACACACCCATTATAAAGAAATCACATTAGGATTCTCTTTTTAAGCTGTTCCTTAAAACACTAGTGCTTAGGAAATCTATTGGAGGCAGAAGCAGTCAAGGGAAGCCTAGGGTTAGGGTTAGGCTTAGGGTACGGCTTAGGGTACGGCTTAGGGTACTGGTTCGGGGAGGGCTTCGGGTATGGCGTACGGTATGGGTTAGGGTTAGGGTTAGGGTTAGTGTTAGGGTTAGGGCTCGGTTTAGGGTACGGGTTAGGATTAGGGTACGTGTTAGGGTTAGGGTAGGGGATAGGGTTAGGGTACGCGTTAGGGTTAGGGTAGTTATTAAACCTATCCCACTCTCTAGATACCCCTTAGCACGTAAAGGAATATTATTTGGGGGTCCAGCCATGGAGAAGAGTTTAGACACTAGGATAAGATAAGAAACACACCCATTATAAAGAAATCACATTAGGATTCTCTTTTTAAGCTGTTCCTTAAAACGCTAGTGCTTAGAAAATCTATTGGAGGCAGAAGCAGTCAAGGGTAGCCTAGGTATAGGGTTAGGCTTAGGGTACGGCTTAGGGTACGGGTTCGGTGAGGGCTTCGGGTACGGCGTAGGGTATGGGTTAGGGTTAGGGTTAGTGTTAGGGTTAGGGCTCGGTTTAGGGTACGGGTTAGGATTAGGGTAGGGGTTAGAGTTAGGGTACGCGTTAGGGTTAGGCTAGTTATTAAACCTATCCCACTCTGTAGATACCCCTTAGCACGTATAGGAATATTATTTGGGGGTCCAGCCATGGAGAAGAGTTTAGACACTAGAATAAGATAAGGAACACACCCATTATAAAGAAATGACATTAGAATTCTCTTTTTAAGCTGTTCCTTAAAACACTAGTGCTTAGGAAATCTATTGGAGGCAGAAGCACTCAAGGGTAGCCTAGGGTTAGGGTTAGGCTTAGGGTACGGCTTAGGGTACGGCTTAGGGTACGGGTTCGGGGAGGGCTTTGGGTACGGCGTAGGGTATGGGTTAGGGTTAGGGTTAGGGTTAGTGTTAGGGTTAGGGCTCGGTTTAGGGTATTGGTTAGGATTAGGGTACGTGTTAGCGATAGGGTAGGGGTTAGGGTTAGGGTACGCGTTAGGGATAGGGTAGTTATTAAACCTATCCCACTCTCTAGATACCCCTTAGCACGTAAAGGAATATTATTTGGGGGTCCAGCCATGGAGAAGAGTTTAGACACTAGGATAAGATAAGGAACACACCCATTATAAAGAAATCACATTAGGATTCTCTTTTTAAGCTGTTCCTTAAAACACTAGTGCTTAGGAAATCTATTGGAGGAAGAAGCAGTCAAGGGTAGCCTAGGGTTAGGGTTAGGCTTAGGGTACGGCTTAGGGTACGGCTTAGGGTATGGGTTCGGGGAGGGCTTTGGGTACGGCGTAGGGTATGGGTTAGGGTTAGGGTTAGGGTTAGGGTTAGGGTTAGGGCTCGGTTTAGGGTACGGGTTAGGATTAGGGTACATGTTAGGGTTAGGGTAGGGGTTAGGGTTAGGGTACGCGTTAGGGTTAGGGTAGTTATTAAACCTATCCCACTCTCTAGATACACCTTAGCACGTAAAGGAATATTATTTGGGGGTCCAGCCATGGAGAAGTGTTTAGACACTAGGATAAGATAAGGAACACACCCATTATAAAGAAATCACAATATGATTCTCTTTTTAAGCTGTTCCTTAAAACACTAGTGCTTAGGAAATCTATTGGAGGCAGAAGCAGTCAAGGGTATCCTAGGGTTAGGGTTAGGCTTAGGGTACGGCTTAGGGTACGGCTTAGGGTACGGGTTCGGGGAGGGCTTCGGGTACGGCGTAGGGTATGGGTTAGGGTTAGGGTTAGGGTTAGTGTTAGGGTTAGGGCTCGGTTTAGGGTATTGGTTAGGATTAGGGTACGTGTTAGGGTTAGGGTAGGGGTTAGGGTTAGGGTACGCGTTAGTGTTAGGGTAGTTATTAAACCTAACCCACTCTCTAGATACCCCTTAGCACGTAAAGGAATATTATTTGGAGGTCCAGCCATGGAGAAGAGTTTAGACACTAGTATAAGATAAGGAACACACCCATTATAAAGAAATCACATTAGGATTCTCTTTTTAAGCTGTTCCTTAAAACACTAGTGCTTAGGAAATCTATTGGAGGCAGAAGCAGTCAAGGGTAGCCTAGGGTTAGGGTTAGGCTTAGGGTACGGCTTAGGGTACGGCTTAGGGTACGGGTTCGGGGAGGGCTTCGGGTACGGCGTAGGGTATGGGTTAGGGTTAGGGTTAGGGTTAGTGTTAGGGTTAGGGCTCGGTTTAGGCTACGGGTTAGGATTAGTATACGTGTTAGGGTTAGGGTAGGGGTTATGGTTAGGGTACGCGTTAGGGTTAGGGTAGTTATTAAACCTATCCCACTCTCTAGATACCCCTTAGCACGTAAAGGAATATTATTTGGAGGTCCAGCCATGGAGAAGAGTTTAGACACTAGTATAAGATAAGGAACACACCCATTATAAAGAAATCACATTAGGATTCTCTTTTTAAGCTGTTCCTTAAAACACTAGTGCTTAGGAAATCTATTGGAGGCAGAAGCAGTCAAGGGTAGCCTAGGGTTAGGGTTATGCTTAGGGTTAGGGTTAGGGTTCGGCTTAGGGTATGGGTTCGGGGACGGGTTCGTGTACGGCATAGGGTATGGGTAAGGGTTAGTGTTAGGGTTAGTGTTAGGGTTAGGGCTCGGTTTAGGGTACGGGTTAGGATTAGGGTAGGGGTTAGAGTTAGGGTACGCGTTAGGGTTAGGCTAGTTATTAAACCTATCCCACTCTGTAGATACCCCTTAGCACGTATAGGAATATTATTTGTGGTCCAGCCATGGAGAAGAGTTTAGACACTAGAATAAGATAAGGAACACACCCATTATAAAGAAATGACATTAGAATTCTCTTTTTAAGCTGTTCCTTAAAACACTAGTGCTTAGGAAATCTATTGGAGGCAGAAGCAGTCAAGGGTAGCCTAGGGGTAGGGTTAGGCTTAGGGTTAGGTTTAGGGTACGGCTTAGGGTACGGGTTCGGGGAGGGCTTCGGGTAAGGCGTAGGGTATGGGTTAGGGTTAGGGTTAGGGTTAGTGTTAGGGTTAGGGCTCGGTTTAGGGTACGGGTTAGGATTAGGGTACATGTTACGGTTAGGGTAGGGGTTAGGGTTAGGGTACGCGTTAGGGTTAGGGTAGTTATTAAACCTATCCCACTCTCTAGATACACCTTAGCACGTAAAGGAATATTATTTGGGGGTCCAGCCATGGAGAAGAGTTTAGACACTAGGATAAGATAAGGAACACACCCATTATAAAGAAATCACAATAGGATTCTCTTTTTAAGCTGTTCCTTAAAACACTAGTGCTTATGAAATCTATTGGAGGCAGAAGCAGTCAAGGGTAGCCTAGGGTTAGGGTTAGGCTTAGGGTACGGCTTAGGGTACGGCTTAGGGTACGGGTTCGGTGAGGGCTTCGGGTACGGCGTAGGGTATGGGTTAGGGTTAGGGTTAGGGTTAGTGTTAGGGTTATGGCTCGGTTTAAGGTACGGGTTAGGATTAGGGTACATGTTAGGGTTAGGGTAAGGGTTAGGGTTAGGGTACGCGTTAGGGTTAGGGTAATTATTAAACCTATCCCACTCTCTAGATACACCTTAGCACGTAAAGGAATATTATTTGGGGGTCCAGCCATGGAGAAGAGTTTAGACACTAGGATAAGATAAGGAACAAACCCATTATAAAGAAATAACAGTAGGATTCTCTTTTTAAGCTGTTCCTTAAAACACTAGTGCTTAGGAAATCTATTGGAGGCAGAAGCAGTCAAGGGTAGCCTAGGGTTAGGGTTAGGCTTATGGTACGGCTTAGGGTACGGCTTAGGGTACAGGTTCGGGGAGGGCTTCGGGTACGGCGTAGGGGATGGGTTAGGGTTAGGGTTAGAGTTAGTGTTAGGGTTAGGTCTCGGTTTAGGGTATTGGTTAGGATTAGGGTACGTGTTATGGTTAGGGTAGGGGTTAGGGTTAGGGTACGCGTTAGTGTTAGGGTAGTTATTAAAGCTATCCCACTCTCTAGATACCCCTTAGCACATAAAGGAATATTATTTGGAGGTCCAGCCATGGAGAAGAGTTTAGACACTAGGATAAGATAAGGAACACACCCATTATAAAGAAATCACATTAGGATTCTCTTTTTAAGCTGTTCCTTAAAACACTAGTGCTTAGGAAATCTATTGGAGGCAGAAGCAGTCAAGGGAAGCCTAGGGTTAGGGTTAGGCTTAGGGTACGGCTTAGGGTACGGCTTAGGGTACTGGTTCGGGGAGGGCTTCGGGTATGGCGTACGGTATGGGTTAGGGTTAGGGTTAGGGTTAGTGTTAGGGTTAGGGCTCGGTTTAGGGTACGGGTTAGGATTAGGGTACGTGTTAGGGTTAGGGTAGGGGATAGGGTTAGGGTACGCGTTAGGGTTAGGGTAGTTATTAAACCTATCCCACTCTCTAGATACCCCTTAGCACGTAAAGGAATATTATTTGGGGGTCCAGCCATGGAGAAGAGTTTAGACACTAGGATAAGATAAGAAACACACCCATTATAAAGAAATCACATTAGGATTCTCTTTTTAAGCTGTTCCTTAAAACGCTAGTGCTTAGAAAATCTATTGGAGGCAGAAGCAGTCAAGGGTAGCCTAGGTATAGGGTTAGGCTTAGGGTACGGCTTAGGGTACGGGTTCGGTGAGGGCTTCGGGTACGGCGTAGGGTATGGGTTAGGGTTAGGGTTAGTGTTAGGGTTAGGGCTCGGTTTAGGGTACGGGTTAGGATTAGGGTAGGGGTTAGAGTTAGGGTACGCGTTAGGGTTAGGCTAGTTATTAAACCTATCCCACTCTGTAGATACCCCTTAGCACGTATAGGAATATTATTTGGGGGTCCAGCCATGGAGAAGAGTTTAGACACTAGAATAAGATAAGGAACACACCCATTATAAAGAAATGACATTAGAATTCTCTTTTTAAGCTGTTCCTTAAAACACTAGTGCTTAGGAAATCTATTGGAGGCAGAAGCACTCAAGGGTAGCCTAGGGTTAGGGTTAGGCTTAGGGTACGGCTTAGGGTACGGCTTAGGGTACGGGTTCGGGGAGGGCTTTGGGTACGGCGTAGGGTATGGGTTAGGGTTAGGGTTAGGGTTAGTGTTAGGGTTAGGGCTCGGTTTAGGGTATTGGTTAGGATTAGGGTACGTGTTAGCGATAGGGTAGGGGTTAGGGTTAGGGTACGCGTTAGGGATAGGGTAGTTATTAAACCTATCCCACTCTCTAGATACCCCTTAGCACGTAAAGGAATATTATTTGGGGGTCCAGCCATGGAGAAGAGTTTAGACACTAGGATAAGATAAGGAACACACCCATTATAAAGAAATCACATTAGGATTCTCTTTTTAAGCTGTTCCTTAAAACACTAGTGCTTAGGAAATCTATTGGAGGAAGAAGCAGTCAAGGGTAGCCTAGGGTTAGGGTTAGGCTTAGGGTACGGCTTAGGGTACGGCTTAGGGTATGGGTTCGGGGAGGGCTTTGGGTACGGCGTAGGGTATGGGTTAGGGTTAGGGTTAGGGTTAGGGTTAGGGTTAGGGCTCGGTTTAGGGTACGGGTTAGGATTAGGGTACATGTTAGGGTTAGGGTAGGGGTTAGGGTTAGGGTACGCGTTAGGGTTAGGGTAGTTATTAAACCTATCCCACTCTCTAGATACACCTTAGCACGTAAAGGAATATTATTTGGGGGTCCAGCCATGGAGAAGTGTTTAGACACTAGGATAAGATAAGGAACACACCCATTATAAAGAAATCACAATATGATTCTCTTTTTAAGCTGTTCCTTAAAACACTAGTGCTTAGGAAATCTATTGGAGGCAGAAGCAGTCAAGGGTATCCTAGGGTTAGGGTTAGGCTTAGGGTACGGCTTAGGGTACGGCTTAGGGTACGGGTTCGGGGAGGGCTTCGGGTACGGCGTAGGGTATGGGTTAGGGTTAGGGTTAGGGTTAGTGTTAGGGTTAGGGCTCGGTTTAGGGTATTGGTTAGGATTAGGGTACGTGTTAGGGTTAGGGTAGGGGTTAGGGTTAGGGTACGCGTTAGTGTTAGGGTAGTTATTAAACCTAACCCACTCTCTAGATACCCCTTAGCACGTAAAGGAATATTATTTGGAGGTCCAGCCATGGAGAAGAGTTTAGACACTAGTATAAGATAAGGAACACACCCATTATAAAGAAATCACATTAGGATTCTCTTTTTAAGCTGTTCCTTAAAACACTAGTGCTTAGGAAATCTATTGGAGGCAGAAGCAGTCAAGGGTAGCCTAGGGTTAGGGTTAGGCTTAGGGTACGGCTTAGGGTACGGCTTAGGGTACGGGTTCGGGGAGGGCTTCGGGTACGGCGTAGGGTATGGGTTAGGGTTAGGGTTAGGGTTAGTGTTAGGGTTAGGGCTCGGTTTAGGCTACGGGTTAGGATTAGTATACGTGTTAGGGTTAGGGTAGGGGTTATGGTTAGGGTACGCGTTAGGGTTAGGGTAGTTATTAAACCTATCCCACTCTCTAGATACCCCTTAGCACGTAAAGGAATATTATTTGGAGGTCCAGCCATGGAGAAGAGTTTAGACACTAGTATAAGATAAGGAACACACCCATTATAAAGAAATCACATTAGGATTCTCTTTTTAAGCTGTTCCTTAAAACACTAGTGCTTAGGAAATCTATTGGAGGCAGAAGCAGTCAAGGGTAGCCTAGGGTTAGGGTTATGCTTAGGGTTAGGGTTAGGGTTCGGCTTAGGGTATGGGTTCGGGGACGGGTTCGTGTACGGCATAGGGTATGGGTAAGGGTTAGTGTTAGGGTTAGTGTTAGGGTTAGGGCTCGGTTTAGGGTACGGGTTAGGATTAGGGTAGGGGTTAGAGTTAGGGTACGCGTTAGGGTTAGGCTAGTTATTAAACCTATCCCACTCTGTAGATACCCCTTAGCACGTATAGGAATATTATTTGTGGTCCAGCCATGGAGAAGAGTTTAGACACTAGAATAAGATAAGGAACACACCCATTATAAAGAAATGACATTAGAATTCTCTTTTTAAGCTGTTCCTTAAAACACTAGTGCTTAGGAAATCTATTGGAGGCAGAAGCAGTCAAGGGTAGCCTAGGGGTAGGGTTAGGCTTAGGGTTAGGTTTAGGGTACGGCTTAGGGTACGGGTTCGGGGAGGGCTTCGGGTAAGGCGTAGGGTATGGGTTAGGGTTAGGGTTAGGGTTAGTGTTAGGGTTAGGGCTCGGTTTAGGGTACGGGTTAGGATTCCTGTACATGTTAGGTTTAGGGTAGGGGTAGGGTTAGGGTACGCGTTAGGGTTAGGGTAGTTATTAAACCTATCCCACTCTCTAGATACACCGTAGCACGTAAAGGAATATTATTTGGGGGTCCAGCCATGGAGAAGAGTTTAGACACTAGGATAAGATAAGGAACACACCCATTATAAAGAAATCACATTAGGATTCTCTTTTTAAGCTGTTCCTTAAAACACTAGTGCTTAGGAAATCTATTGGAGGCAGAAGCAGTCAAGGGAAGCCTAGGGTTAGGGTTAGGCTTAGGATACGGCTTAGGGTAAGGCTTAGGGTATGGGTTCGGGGAGGGCTTCTGGTACGGCGTAGGGTATTGGTTAGGGTTAGGGTTAGTGTTAGGGTTAGGGCTCGGTTTAGGGTATTGGTTAGGATTAGGGTACGTGTTAGGGTTAGGGTAGGGGTTAGGGTTAGGGTACGCGTTAGTGTTAGGGTAGTTATTAAACCTATCCCACTCTCTAGATACCCCTTAGCACGTAAAGGAATATTATTTGGAGGTCCAGCCATGGAGAAGAGTTTAGACACTAGGATAAGATAAGGACACACCCATTATAAAGAAATCACATTAGGATTCTCTTTTTAAGCTGTTCCTTAAAACTCTAGTGCTTAGGAAATCTATTGGAGGCAGAAGCATTCAAGAGTAGCCTAGGGTTAGGGATAGGCTTAGGGTACGGCTTAGGGTACGGCTTAGGGTACGGGTTCGGGGAAGGGTTCGGGAACGGCGTAGGGTATGGGATAGGGTTAGGGTTAAGGTTAGTGTTAGGGTTAGGGCTCGGTTTAGGGTACGGGTTAGGATTAGGGTACATGTTAGGGTTAGGGTAGGGGTTAGGGTTAGGGTACGCGTTAGGGTTAGGGTAGTTATTAAACCTATCCCACTCTCTAGATACCCCTTAGCACGTAAAGGAATATTATTTGGAGTTCCAGCCATGGAGAAGAGTTTAGACACTAGGATAAGATAAGGAACACACCCATTATAAAGAAATCACATTAGGATTCTCTTTTTAAGCTGTTCCTTAAAACACTAGTGCTTAGAAAATCTATTGGAGGCAGAAGCAGTCAAGGGTAGCCTAGGGTTAGGGTTAGGCTTAGGGTACAGCTTAGGGTACGGCTTAGGGTACGGGTTCGGGGAGGGTTTCGGGTACGGTGTAGGATATGGGTTAGGGTTAGGGTTAGGGTTAGTGTTAGGGTTAGGGCTCGGTTTAGGGTATTGGTTAGGATTAGGGTACGTGTTAGGGTTAGGGTAGGGGTTAGGGTTAGGGTACGCGTTAGTGTTAGGGTAGTTATTAAACCTATCCCACTCTCTAGATACCCCTTAGCACGTAAAGGAATATTATTTGGAGGTCCAGCCATGGAGAAGAGTTTAGACACTAGGATAAGATAAGGAACACACCCATTATAAAGAAATCACATTAGGATTCTCTTTTTAAGCTGTTCCTTAAAACACTAGTGCTTAGGAAATCTATTGGAGGCAGAAGCAGTCAAGGGTAGCCTAGGGTTAGGTTACGGCTTAGGGTACGGCTTAGGGTACGGGTTCGGGGAGGGCTTCGGGTACGGCGTAGGGTATGGGTTATGGTTAAGGTTAGGGTTAGTGTTAGGGTTAGGGCTCGGTTTAGGGTATTGGTTAGGATTAGGGTACGTGTTAGGGTTAGGGTAGGGGTTAGGGTTAGGGTACGCGTTAGTGTTAGGGTAGTTATTAAACCTATCCCACTCTCTAGATACCCCTTAGCACGTAAAGGAATATTATTTGGAGGTCCAGCCATGGAGAAGAGTTTAGACACTAGGATAAGATAAGAACACACCCATTATAAAGAAATCACATTAGGATTCTCTTTTTAAGCTGTTCCTTAAAACACTAGTGCTTAGGAAATCTATTGGAGGCAGAAGCATTCAAGGGTAGCCTAGGGTTAGGGTTAGGCTTAGGGTTAGGCTTAGGGTACGGCTTAGGGTACGGGTTCGGGGAGGGGTTCGGGAACGGCGTAGGGCATGGGTTAGGGTTAGGGTTAGGGTTAGTGTTAGGGTTAGGGCTCGGTTTAGGGTACGGGTTAGGATTAGGGTACATGTTAGGGTTAGGGTAGGGGTTAGGGTTAGGGTACGCGTTAGTGTTAGGGTAGTTATTAAACCTATCCCACTCTCTAGATACCCCTTAGCACGTAAAGGAATATTATTTGGAGGTCCAGCCATGGAGAAGAGTTTAGACACTAGGATAAGATAAGGACACACCCATTATAAAGAAATCACATTAGGATTCTCTTTTTAAGCTGTTCCTTAAAACTCTAGTGCTTAGGAAATCTATTGGAGGCAGAAGCATTCAAGAGTAGCCTAGGGTTAGGGTTAGGCTTAGGGTACGGCTTAGGGTACGGTTTCGGGGAAGGGTTCGGGAACGGCGTAGGGTATGGGATAGGGTTAGGGTTAGGGTTAGTGTTAGGGTTAGGGCTCGGTTTAGGGTACGTGTTAGGAGTAGGGTACATGTTAGGTTTAGGGTAGGGGTAGGGTTAGGGTACGCGTTAGGGTTAGGGTAGTTATTAAACCTATCCCACTCTCTAGATACACCTTAGCACGTAAAGGAATATTATTTGGTGGTCCAGCCATGGAGAAGAGTTCAGACACTAGAATAAGATAAGGAACACACCCATTATAAAGAAATCACAATAGGATTCTCTTTTTAAGCTGTTCCTTAAAACACTAGTGCTTAGGAAATCTATTGGAGGCAGAAGCAGTCAAGGGTAGCCTAGGGTTAGGGTTAGGCTTAGGGTTAGTCTTAGGGTACGGCTTAGGGTACGGGTTCGGTGAGGGCTTCGGGTACGGCGTAGGGTATGGGTTAGGGTTAGGGTTAGGGTTAGTGTTAGGGTTAGGGCTCGTTTTAGGGTACGGGTTAGGATTAGGGTACGTGTTAGGGTTAGGGTAGGGGATAGGGTTAGGGTACGCGTTAGGGTTAGGGTAGTTATTAAACCTATCCCACTCTCTAGATACCCCTTAGCACGTAAAGGAATATTATTTGGGGGTCCAGCCATGGAGAAGAGTTTAGACACTAGGATAAGATAAGGAACACACCCATTATAAAGAAATCACATTAGGATTCTCTTTTTAAGCTGTTCCTTAAAACACTAGTGCTTAGGAAATCTATTGGAGGCAGAAGCAGTCAAGGGTAGCCTAGGGTTAGGGTTAGGCTTAGGGTACGGCTTAGGGTACGGCTTAGGGTACGGGTTCGGGGAGGGCTTTGGGTACGGCGTAGGGTATGGGTTAGGGTTAGGGTTAGGGTTAGTGTTAGGGTTAGGGCTCGGTTTAGGGTACGGGTTAGGATTAGGGTAGGGGATAGGGTTAGGGTACGCGTTAGGGTTAGGGTAGTTATTAAACCTATCCCACTCTCTAGATACCCCTTAGCACGTAAAGGAATATTATTTAGGGGTCCAGCCATGGAGAAGAGTTTAGACACTAGGATAAGATAAGGAACACACCCATTATAAAGAAATCACATTAGGATTCTCTTTTTAAGCTGTTCCTTAAAACACTAGTGCTTAGGAAATCTATTGGAGGCAGAAGCAGTCAAGGGTAGCCTAGGGTTAGGGTTAGGCTTAGGGTTAGTCTTAGGGTACGGCTTAGGGTACGGGTTCGGTGAGGGCTTCGGGTACGGCGTAGGGTATGGGTTAGGGTTAGGGTTAGGGTTAGTGTTAGGGTTAGGGCTCGTTTTAGGGTACGGGTTAGGATTAGGGTACGTGTTAGGGTTAGGGTAGGGGATAGGGTTAGGGTACGCGTTAGGGTTAGGGTAGTTATTAAACCTATCCCACTCTCTAGATACCCCTTAGCACGTAAAGGAATATTATTTGGGGGTCCAGCCATGGAGAAGAGTTTAGACACTAGGATAAGATAAGGAACACACCCATTATAAAGAAATCACATTAGGATTCTCTTTTTAAGCTGTTCCTTAAAACACTAGTGCTTAGGAAATCTATTGGAGGCAGAAGCAGTCAAGGGTAGCCTAGGGTTAGGGTTAGGCTTAGGGTACGGCTTAGGGTACGGCTTAGGGTACGGGTTCGGGGAGGGCTTTGGGTACGGCGTAGGGTATGGTTTAGGGTTAGGGTTAGGGTTAGTGTTAGGGTTAGGGCTCGGTTTAGGGTACGGGTTAGGATTAGGGTACATGTTAGGGTTAGGGTAGGGGTTAGGGTTAGGGTACGCGTTAGGGTTAGGGTAGTTATTAAACCTATCCCACTCTCTAGATACACCTTAGCACGTAAAGGAATATTATTTGGGGGTCCAGCCATGGAGAAGAGTTTAGACACTAGGATAAGATAAGGAACACACCCATTATAAAGAAATCACAATAGGATTCTCTTTTTAAGCTGTTCCTTAAAACACTAGTGCTTATGAAATCTATTGGAGGCAGAAGCAGTCAAGGGTAGCCTAGGGTTAGGGTTAGGCTTAGGGTACGGCTTAGGGTACGGCTTAGGGTACGGGTTCGGTGAGGGCTTCGGGTACGGCGTAGGGTATGGGTTAGGGTTAGGGTTAGGGTTAGTGTTAGGGTTATGGCTCGGTTTAAGGTACGGGTTAGGATTAGGGTACATGTTAGGGTTAGGGTAAGGGTTAGGGTTAGGGTACGCGTTAGGGTTAGGGTAATTATTAAACCTATCCCACTCTCTAGATACACCTTAGCACGTAAAGGAATATTATTTGGGGGTCCAGCCATGGAGAAGAGTTTAGACACTAGGATAAGATAAGGAACAAACCCATTATAAAGAAATAACAGTAGGATTCTCTTTTTAAGCTGTTCCTTAAAACACTAGTGCTTAGGAAATCTATTGGAGGCAGAAGCAGTCAAGGGTAGCCTAGGGTTAGGGTTAGGCTTATGGTACGGCTTAGGGTACGGCTTAGGGTACAGGTTCGGGGAGGGCTTCGGGTACGGCGTAGGGGATGGGTTAGGGTTAGGGTTAGAGTTAGTGTTAGGGTTAGGGCTCGGTTTAGGGTATTGGTTAGGATTAGGGTACGTGTTATGGTTAGGGTAGGGGTTAGGGTTAGGGTACGCGTTAGTGTTAGGGTAGTTATTAAAGCTATCCCACTCTCTAGATACCCCTTAGCACATAAAGGAATATTATTTGGAGGTCCAGCCATGGAGAAGAGTTTAGACACTAGGATAAGATAAGGAACACACCCATTATAAAGAAATCACATTAGGATTCTCTTTTTAAGCTGTTCCTTAAAACACTAGTGCTTAGGAAATCTATTGGAGGCAGAAGCAGTCAAGGGAAGCCTAGGGTTAGGGTTAGGCTTAGGGTACGGCTTAGGGTACGGCTTAGGGTACTGGTTCGGGGAGGGCTTCGGGTATGGCGTACGGTATGGGTTAGGGTTAGGGTTAGGGTTAGTGTTAGGGTTAGGGCTCGGTTTAGGGTACGGGTTAGGATTAGGGTACGTGTTAGGGTTAGGGTAGGGGATAGGGTTAGGGTACGCGTTAGGGTTAGGGTAGTTATTAAACCTATCCCACTCTCTAGATACCCCTTAGCACGTAAAGGAATATTATTTGGGGGTCCAGCCATGGAGAAGAGTTTAGACACTAGGATAAGATAAGGAACACACCCATTATAAAGAAATCACATTAGGATTCTCTTTTTAAGCTGTTCCTTAAAACGCTAGTGCTTAGAAAATCTATTGGAGGCAGAAGCAGTCAAGGGTAGCCTAGGGATAGGGTTAGGCTTAGGGTACGGCTTAGGGTACGGGTTCGGTGAGGGCTTCGGGTACGGCGTAGGGTATGGGTTAGGGTTAGGGTTAGTGTTAGGGTTAGGGCTCGGTTTAGGGTACGGGTTAGGATTAGGGTAGGGGTTAGAGTTAGGGTACGCGTTAGGGTTAGGCTAGTTATTAAACCTATCCCACTCTGTAGATACCCCTTAGCACGTATAGGAATATTATTTGGGGGTCCAGCCATGGAGAAGAGTTTAGACACTAGAATAAGATAAGGAACACACCCATTATAAAGAAATGACATTAGAATTCTCTTTTTAAGCTGTTCCTTAAAACACTAGTGCTTAGGAAATCTATTGGAGGCAGAAGCACTCAAGGGTAGCCTAGGGTTAGGGTTAGGCTTAGGGTACGGCTTAGGGTACGGCTTAGGGTACGGGTTCGGGGAGGGCTTTGGGTACGGCGTAGGGTATGGGTTAGGGTTAGGGTTAGGGTTAGTGTTAGGGTTAGGGCTCGGTTTAGGGTATTGGTTAGGATTAGGGTACGTGTTAGCGATAGGGTAGGGGTTAGGGTTAGGGTACGCGTTAGGGATAGGGTAGTTATTAAACCTATCCCACTCTCTAGATACCCCTTAGCACGTAAAGGAATATTATTTGGGGGTCCAGCCATGGAGAAGAGTTTAGACACTAGGATAAGATAAGGAACACACCCATTATAAAGAAATCACATTAGGATTCTCTTTTTAAGCTGTTCCTTAAAACACTAGTGCTTAGGAAATCTATTGGAGGAAGAAGCAGTCAAGGGTAGCCTAGGGTTAGGGTTAGGCTTAGGGTACGGCTTAGGGTACGGCTTAGGGTATGGGTTCGGGGAGGGCTTTGGGTACGGCGTAGGGTATGGGTTAGGGTTAGGGTTAGGGTTAGGGTTAGGGTTAGGGCTCGGTTTAGGGTACGGGTTAGGATTAGGGTACATGTTAGGGTTAGGGTAGGGGTTAGGGTTAGGGTACGCGTTAGGGTTAGGGTAGTTATTAAACCTATCCCACTCTCTAGATACACCTTAGCACGTAAAGGAATATTATTTGGGGGTCCAGCCATGGAGAAGTGTTTAGACACTAGGATAAGATAAGGAACACACCCATTATAAAGAAATCACAATATGATTCTCTTTTTAAGCTGTTCCTTAAAACACTAGTGCTTAGGAAATCTATTGGAGGCAGAAGCAGTCAAGGGTATCCTAGGGTTAGGGTTAGGCTTAGGGTACGGCTTAGGGTACGGCTTAGGGTACGGGTTCGGGGAGGGCTTCGGGTACGGCGTAGGGTATGGGTTAGGGTTAGGGTTAGGGTTAGTGTTAGGGTTAGGGCTCGGTTTAGGGTATTGGTTAGGATTAGGGTACGTGTTAGGGTTAGGGTAGGGGTTAGGGTTAGGGTACGCGTTAGTGTTAGGGTAGTTATTAAACCTAACCCACTCTCTAGATACCCCTTAGCACGTAAAGGAATATTATTTGGAGGTCCAGCCATGGAGAAGAGTTTAGACACTAGTATAAGATAAGGAACACACCCATTATAAAGAAATCACATTAGGATTCTCTTTTTAAGCTGTTCCTTAAAACACTAGTGCTTAGGAAATCTATTGGAGGCAGAAGCAGTCAAGGGTAGCCTAGGGTTAGGGTTAGGCTTAGGGTACGGCTTAGGGTACGGCTTAGGGTACGGGTTCGGGGAGGGCTTCGGGTACGGCGTAGGGTATGGGTTAGGGTTAGGGTTAGGGTTAGTGTTAGGGTTAGGGCTCGGTTTAGGCTACGGGTTAGGATTAGTATACGTGTTAGGGTTAGGGTAGGGGTTATGGTTAGGGTACGCGTTAGGGTTAGGGTAGTTATTAAACCTATCCCACTCTCTAGATACCCCTTAGCACGTAAAGGAATATTATTTGGAGGTCCAGCCATGGAGAAGAGTTTAGACACTAGTATAAGATAAGGAACACACCCATTATAAAGAAATCACATTAGGATTCTCTTTTTAAGCTGTTCCTTAAAACACTAGTGCTTAGGAAATCTATTGGAGGCAGAAGCAGTCAAGGGTAGCCTAGGGTTAGGGTTATGCTTAGGGTTAGGGTTAGGGTTCGGCTTAGGGTATGGGTTCGGGGACGGGTTCGTGTACGGCATAGGGTATGGGTAAGGGTTAGTGTTAGGGTTAGTGTTAGGGTTAGGGCTCGGTTTAGGGTACGGGTTAGGATTAGGGTAGGGGTTAGAGTTAGGGTACGCGTTAGGGTTAGGCTAGTTATTAAACCTATCCCACTCTGTAGATACCCCTTAGCACGTATAGGAATATTATTTGTGGTCCAGCCATGGAGAAGAGTTTAGACACTAGAATAAGATAAGGAACACACCCATTATAAAGAAATGACATTAGAATTCTCTTTTTAAGCTGTTCCTTAAAACACTAGTGCTTAGGAAATCTATTGGAGGCAGAAGCAGTCAAGGGTAGCCTAGGGGTAGGGTTAGGCTTAGGGTTAGGTTTAGGGTACGGCTTAGGGTACGGGTTCGGGGAGGGTTTCGAGTACGGCGTAGGGTTAGGGTTAGGGTTAGTGTTAGGTTAAGGCTTAGTTTATGGGTTCGGGGAGGGTTTCTGGTATGGCGTAGTGTATGGGTTAGGGTTAGGGTTAGGGTTAGTGTTAGGGTTAGGGCTCGTTTTAGTGTACGGGTTAGTATTAGGGTACGTGTTAGGGTTAGTGTAGGAGTTAGGGTTAGGGAACGCGTTAGGGTTAGCGTAGTTATTAAACCTATCCCACACTCTAGATAACCCTTAGCACGTAAAGGAATATTATTTGAGGGCCAGCCATGGAGAAGAATTTACACACTAGGATAAGATAAGGAACACACTCATTATAAAGAAATCATATTAGGATTCTCTTTTTAAGCTGGTCCTTAAAACACTAGTGCTTAGGAAATCTATTGGAGGCAGAAGCAGTCAAGGGTAGCCAAGGGTTAGGGTTAGGCTTAGGTTTAGGTTTACGGTACGGCTTAGGTTACGGGTTCGGTGAGGGCTTCGGGTACGGCGTAGGGTATGGGTTAGGGTTAGGGTTAGGGTTAGTGTTAGGGTTAGGGCTCGTTTTAGGGTACGGGTTAGGATTAGGGTACGTGTTAGGTTTAGGGTAGGGGATAGGGTTAAGGTACGAGTTAGGGTTAGGGTAGTTATTAAACCTATCCCACTCTCTAGATACCCCTTAGCACGTAAAGGAATATTATTTGGGGGTCCAGCCATGGAGAAGAGTTTAGACACTAGGATAAGATAAGGAACACACCCATTATAAAGAAATCACATTAGGATTCTCTTTTTAAGCTGTTCCTTAAAACACTAGTGCTTAGGAAATCTATTGGAGGCAGAAGCAGTCAAGGGTAGCCTAGGGTTAGGGTTAGGCTTAGGGTTAGGCTTAGGGTACGGCTTAGGGTACGGGTTCGGTGAGGGCTTCGGGTACGGCGTAGGGTATGGGTTAGGGTTAGGGTTAGGGTTAGTGTTAGGGTTAGGGCTCGGTTTAGGGTACGCGTTAGGATTAGGGTACGTGTTAGGGTTAGGGTAGGGGATAGGGTTAGGGTACGCGTTAGGGTTAGGGTAGTTATTAAACCTATCCCACTCTCTAGATACCCCTTAGCACGTAAAGGAATATTATTTGGGGGTCCAGCCATGGAGAAGAGTTTAGACACTAGGATAAGATAAGGAACACACCCATTATAAAGAAATCACATTAGGATTCTCTTTTTAAGCTGTTCCTTAAAACACTAGTGCTTAGGAAATCTATTGGAGGCAGAAGCAGTCAAGGGTAGCCTAGGGTTAGTGTAAGGCTTAGGGTACGGCTTAGGATACGGGTTCGGTGAGGGCTTCGGGTACGGCGTAGGGTATGGGTTAGGGTTAGGGTTAGGGTTAGTGTTAGGGTTAGGGCGCGGTTTAGGGTACGCGTTAGGATTAGGGTACGTGTTAGGGTTAGGGTAGGGGATAGGGTTAGGGTACGCGTTAGGGTTAGGGTAGTTATTAAACCTATCCCACTCTCTAGATACCCCTTAGCACGTAAAGGAATATTATTTGGGGGTCCATCCAATGAGAAGAGTTTAGACACTAGGATAAGATAAGGAACACACCCATTATAAAGAAATCACATTAGGATTCTCTTTTTAAGCTGTTCCTTAAAACACTGGTGCTTAGGAAATCTATTGGAGGCAGAAGCAGTCAAGGGTAGCCTAGGGTTAGGGTTAGGCTTAGGGTACGGCTTAGGGTACGGCTTAGGGTACGGGTTCGGGGAGGGCTTCGGGTACGGCGTAGGGTATGGGTTAAGGTTAGGGTTAGGGTTAGTGTTAGGGTTAGGGCTCGGTTTAGGGTATTGGTTAGGATTAGGGTACGTGTTATGGTTAGGGTAGGGGTTAGGGTTAGAGTACGCGTTAGTGTTAGGGTAGTTATTAAACCTATCCCACTCTCTAGATACCCCTTAGCACATAAAGGAATATTATTTGGAGGTCCAGCCATGGAGAAGAGTTTAGACACTAGGATAAGATAAGGAACACACCCATTATAAAGAAATCACATTAGGATTCTCTTTTTAAGCTGTTCCTTAAAACACTAGTGCTTAGGAAATCTATTGGAGGCAGAAGCATCCAAGGGTAGCCTAGGGTTAGGGTTAGGCTTAGGGTTAGGCTTAGGGTACGGCTTAGGGTACGGGTTCGGGGAGGGCTTCTGGTACGGCGTAGGGTATGGGTTAGGGTTAGGGTTAGGGTTAGTGTTAGGGTTAGGGCTCGGTATAGGGTATTGGTTAGGATTAGGGTACGTGTTAGGGTTAGGGTAGGGGTTAGGGTTAGGGTACGCGTTAGTGTTAGGGTAGTTATTAAACCTAACCCACTCTCTAGATACCCCTTAGCACGTAAAGGAATATTATTTGGAGGTCCAGCCATGGAGAAGAGTTTAGACACTAGGATAAGATAAGGAACACACCCATTATAAAGAAATCACATTAGGATTCTCTTTTTAAGCTGTTCCTTAAAACACTAGTGCTTAGGAAATCTATTGGAGGCAGAAGCAGTCAAGGGTAGCCTAGGGTTAGGGTTAGTCTTAGGGTACGGCTTAGGGTACGGCTTAGGGTACGGTTTCGGGGAGGGCTTCGGGTACGGCGTAGGGTATGGGTTAGGGTTAGGGTTAGGGTTAGTGTTAGGGTTAGGGCTCGGTTTAGGGTACGGGTTAGGATTAGGGTACGTGTTAGGGTTAGGGTAGGGGATAGGGTTAGGGTACGCGTTAGGGTTAGGGTAGTTATTAAACCTATCCCACTCTCTAGATACCCCTTAGCATGTAAAGGAATATTATTTGGGGGTCCAGCCATGGAGAAGAGTTTAGACACTAGGATAAGATAAGGAACACACCCATTATAAAGAAATCACATTAGGATTCTCTTTTTAAGCTGTTCCTTAAAACACTAGTGCTTAGGAAATCTATTGGAGGCAGAAGCAGTCAAGGGTAGCCTAGGGTTAGGGTTAGGCTTAGGGTTAGGCTTAGGGTACGGCTTAGGGTACGGGTTCGGTGAGGGCTTCGGGTACGGCGTAGGGTATGGGTTAGGTTTAGGGTTAGGGTTAGTGTTAGGGTTAGGGCTCGTTTTAGGGTACGGGTTAGGATTAGCGTACGTGTTAGGTTTAGGGTAGGGGATAGGGTTAAGGTACGAGTTAGGGTTAGGGTAGTTATTGAACCTATCCCACTCTCTAGATACCCCTTAGCACGTAAAGGAATATTATTTGGGGGTCCAGCCATGGAGAAGAGTTTAGACACTAGGATAAGATAACGAACACACCCATTATAAAGAAATCACATTAGGATTCTCTTTTTAAGCTGTTCCTTAAAACCCTAGTGCTTAGGAAATCTATTGGAGGCAGAAGCAGTCAAGGGTAGCCTAGGGTTAGGGTTAGGCTTAGGGTTAGGCTTAGGGTACGGCTTAGGGTACGGGTTCGGTGAGGGCTTCGGGTACGGCGTAGGGTATGGGTTAGGGTTAGGGTTAGGGTTAGTGTTAGGGTTAGGGCTCGGTTTAGGGTACGCGTTAGGATTAGGGTACGTGTTAGGGTTAGGGTAGGGGATAGGGTTAGGGTACGCGTTAGGGTTAGGGTAGTTATTAAACCTATCCCACTCTCTAGATACCCCTTAGCACGTAAAGGAATATTATTTGGGGGTCCAGCCATGGAGAAGAGTTTAGACACTAGGATAAGATAAGGAACACACCCATTATAAAGATATCACATTAGGATTCTCTTTTTACGCTGTTCCTTAAAACACTAGTGCTTAGGAAATCTATTGGAGGCAGAAGCATTCAATGGTAGCCTAGGCTTAGGGTTAGGCTTAGGGTACGGCTTAGGGTACGGGTTCGGTGAGGGCTTCGGGTACGGCGTAGGGTATGGGTTAGGGTTAGGGTTAGGGTTAGTGTTAGGGTTAGGGCTCGTTTTAGGGTACGGGTTAGGATTAGGGTACGTGTTAAGGTTAGGGTAGGGGATAGGGTTAGGGTACGCGTTAGGGTTAGGGTAGTTATTAAACCTATCCCACTCTCTAGATACCCCTTAGCACGTAAAGGAATATTATTTGGGGGTCCAGCCATGGAGAAGAGTTTAGACACTAGGATAAGATAAGGAACACACCCATTATAAAGAAATCACATTAGGATTCTCTTTTTAAGCTGTTCCTTAAAACACTAGTGCTTAGGAAATCTATTGGAGGCAGAAGCAGTCAAGGGTAGCCTAGGGTTAGGGTTAGGCTTAGGGTACGGCTTAGGGTACGGCTTAGGGTACGGGTTCGGGGAGGGCTTTGGGTACGGCGTAGGGTATGGGTTAGGGTTAGGGTTAGGGTTAGTGTTAGGGTTAGGGCTCGGTTTAGGGTACGGGTTAGGATTAGGGTACATGTTAGGGTTAGGGTAGGGGATAGGGTTAGGGTACGCGTTAGGGTTAGGGTAGTTATTAAACCTATCCCACTCTCTAGATACCCCTTAGCACGTAAAGGAATATTATTTAGGGGTCCAGCCATGGAGAAGAGTTTAGACACTAGGATAAGATAAGGAACACACCCATTATAAAGAAATCACATTAGGATTCTCTTTTTAAGCTGTTCCTTAAAACACTAGTGCTTAGGAAATCTATTGGAGGCAGAAGCAGTCAAGGGTAGCCTAGGGTTAGGGTTAGGCTTAGGGTTAGTCTTAGGGTACGGCTTAGGGTACGGGTTCGGTGAGGGCTTCGGGTACGGCGTAGGGTATGGGTTAGGGTTAGGGTTAGGGTTAGTGTTAGGGTTAGGGCTCGTTTTAGGGTACGGGTTAGGATTAGGGTACGTGTTAGGGTTAGGGTAGGGGATAGGGTTAGGGTACGCGTTAGGGTTAGGGTAGTTATTAAACCTATCCCACTCTCTAGATACCCCTTAGCACGTAAAGGAATATTATTTGGGGGTCCAGCCATGGAGAAGAGTTTAGACACTAGGATAAGATAAGGAACACACCCATTATAAAGAAATCACATTAGGATTCTCTTTTTAAGCTGTTCCTTAAAACACTAGTGCTTAGGAAATCTATTGGAGGCAGAAGCAGTCAAGGGTAGCCTAGGGTTAGGGTTAGGCTTAGGGTACGGCTTAGGGTACGGGTTCGGGGAGGGCTTTGGGTACGGCGTAGGGTATGGGTTAGGGTTAGGGTTAGGGTTAGTGTTAGGGTTAGGGCTCGGTTTAGGGTACGGGTTAGGATTAGGGTACATGTTAGGGTTAGGGTAGGGGTTAGGGTTAGGGTACGCGTTAGGGTTAGGGTAGTTATTAAACCTATCCCACTCTCTAGATACACCTTAGCACGTAAAGGAATATTATTTGGGGGTCCAGCCATGGAGAAGAGTTTAGACACTAGGATAAGATAAGGAACACACCCATTATAAAGAAATCACAATAGGATTCTCTTTTTAAGCTGTTCCTTAAAACACTAGTGCTTATGAAATCTATTGGAGGCAGAAGCAGTCAAGGGTAGCCTAGGGTTAGGGTTAGGCTTAGGGTACGGCTTAGGGTACGGCTTAGGGTACGGGTTCGGTGAGGGCTTCGGGTACGGCGTAGGGTATGGGTTAGGGTTAGGGTTAGGGTTAGTGTTAGGGTTATGGCTCGGTTTAAGGTACGGGTTAGGATTAGGGTACATGTTAGGGTTAGGGTAGGGGTTAGGGTTAGGGTACGCGTTAGGGTTAGGGTAATTATTAAACCTATCCCACTCTCTAGATACACCTTAGCACGTAAAGGAATATTATTTGGGGGTCCAGCCATGGAGAAGAGTTTAGACACTAGGATAAGATAAGGAACAAACCCATTATAAAGAAATCACAATAGGATTCTCTTTTTAAGCTGTTCCTTAAAACACTAGTGCTTAGGAAATCTATTGGAGGCGGAAGCAGTCAAGGGTAGCCTAGGGTTAGGGTTAGGCTTAGGGTACGGCTTAGGGTACGGCTTAGGGTACAGGTTCGGGGAGGGCTTCGGGTACGGCGTAGGGTATGGGTTAGGGTTAGGGTTAGGGTTAGTGTTAGGGTTAGGGCTCGGTTTAGGCTACGGGTTAGGATTAGTATACGTGTTAGGGTTAGGGTAGGGGTTATGGTTAGGGTACGCGTTAGGGTTAGGGTAGTTATTAAACCTATCCCACTCTCTAGATACCCCTTAGCACGTAAAGGAATATTATTTGGAGGTCCAGCCATGGAGAAGAGTTTAGACACTAGTATAAGATAAGGAACACACCCATTATAAAGAAATCACATTAGGATTCTCTTTTTAAGCTGTTCCTTAAAACACTAGTGCTTAGGAAATCTATTGGAGGCAGAAGCAGTCAAGGGTAGCCTAGGGTTAGGGTTATGCTTAGGGTTAGGGTTAGGGTTCGGCTTAGGGTATGGGTTCGGGGACGGGTTCGTGTACGGCATAGGGTATGGGTAAGGGTTAGTGTTAGGGTTAGTGTTAGGGTTAGGGCTCGGTTAGGGTACGGGTTAGGATTAGGGTAGGGGTTAGAGTTAGGGTACGCATTAGGGTTAGGCTAGTTATTAAACCTATCCCACTCTGTAGATACCCCTTAGCACGTATAGGAATATTATTTGGGGGTCCAGCCATGGAGAAGAGTTTAGACACTAGAATAAGATAAGGAACACACCCATTATAAAGAAATGACATTAGAATTCTCTTTTTAAGCTGTTCCTTAAAACACTAGTGCTTAGGAAATCTATTGGAGGCAGAAGCAGTCAAGGGTAGCCTAGGGGTAGGGTTAGGCTTAGGGTTAGGTTTAGGGTACGGCTTAGGGTACGGGTTCGGGGAGGGTTTCGAGTACGGCGTAGGGTTAGGGTTAGGGTTAGTGTTAGGTTACGGCTTAGTTTATGGGTTCGGGGAGGGTTTCTGGTATGGCGTAGTGTATGGGTTAGGGTTAGGGTTAGGGTTAGTGTTAGGGTTAGGGCTCGTTTTAGTGTACGGGTTAGTATTAGGGTACGTGTTAGGGTTAGTGTAGGAGTTAGGGTTAGGGAACGCGTTAGGGTTAGCGTAGTTATTAAACCTATCCCACACTCTAGATAACCCTTAGCACGTAAAGGAATATTATTTGAGGGCCAGCCATGGAGAAGAATTTACACACTAGGATAAGATAAGGAACACACTCATTATAAAGAAATCATATTAGGATTCTCTTTTTAAGCTGGTCCTTAAAACACTAGTGCTTAGGAAATCTATTGGAGGCAGAAGCAGTCAAGGGTAGCCAAGGGTTAGGGTTAGGCTTAGGTTTAGGTTTACGGTACGGCTTAGGTTACGGGTTCGGTGAGGGCTTCGGGTACGGCGTAGGGTATGGGTTAGGGTTAGGGTTAGGGTTAGTGTTAGGGTTAGGGCTCGGTTTAGGGTACGGGTTAGGATTAGGGTACGAGCTAGGCTTAGGGTACGGGTTAGGGTTAGGGTACGCGTTAGGGTTAGGGTAGTTATTAAACCTATCCCACTCTCTAGATACCCCTTAGCACGTAAAGGAATATTATTTGCGGGTCCAGCCATGGAGAAGAGTTTAGACACTAGGATAAGATAAGGAACACACCCATTATAAAGAAATCACATTAGGGTTCTCTTTTTAAGCTGTTCCTTAAAACACTAGTGCTTAGGAAATCTATTGGAGGCAGAAGCAGTCAAGGGTAGCCTAGGGTTAGGGTTAGGCTTAGGGTATGGCTTAGGTTACGGGTTCAGGGAGGGGTTCGGGTACGGCGTAGTGTATGGGTTAGGGTTAGGGTTAGCGTTAGCGTTAGGGCTCGGTTTAGGGTACGGGTTAGTATTAGGGTATGTGTTAGTGTTAGGGTCGGGGTTAGGGTTAGGGTACGCGTTAGGTTTAGGGTAGTTATTAAACCTATCCCACTCTCTAGATACCGCTTAGCACGTAAAGGAATGTTATTTGGGGGTCCAGCCATGGAGAAGAGTTTAGACACTAGGATAAGATAAGGAACACACCCATTATAAAGAAATCACATTAGGATTCTCTTTTTAAGCTGTTCCTTAAAACACTAGTGCTTAGGAAATCTATTGGAGGCAGAAGCAGTCAAGGGTAGCCTAGGGTTAGGGTTAGGCTTTGGCTTAGGGTTAGGATACGGCTTAGGGTACGGTTTCGTTGAGGGGTTCGGGTACGGTGTAGGGTATGGGTTAGGGTTAGGGTTAGTGTAAGTGTTAGGGATAGGGCTCGGTTTAGGGTACGGTTTAGGATTAGGGTACGTGTTAGGGTTAGGTTACGCGTTACAGTTAGGGTACGCGTTAGGGTTAGGGCATTTATTAAACCTATCCCACTCTCTAGATACCCCTTAGCACAAAAAGGAATATTACTTCGGGTTCCAGCCATTGAGAAGAGTTTAGACCCTAGGATTAAATAAGGAACACACCCATTATAAAGAAATCACATCAGGATACTCTTTTTAAGCTGTTCCTTAAAACACTAGTGCTTAGGAAATCTATTGGAGGCAGAAGCAGTCAAGGGTAGCCTAGGGTTAGGTTTAGGCTTAGGGTACGGCTTAGGGTACGGCTTAGGGTACGGGTTCGAGGAGAGCTTCTGGTACGGCGTAGGGTATGGGTTAGGGTTAGGGTTAGGGTTAGTGTTAGGGTAAGGGCTCGGTTTAGGGTATTGGTTAGGATTAGGGTACGTGTTAGTGTTAGGGTAGGGGTTAGGGTTAGGGTACGCGTTAGTGTTAGGGTAGTTATTAAACCTATCCCACTCTCTAGATACCCCTTAGCACGTAAAGGAATATTATTTGGAGGTCCAGCCATGGAGAAGAGTTTAGACACTAGGATAAGATAAGGAACACAACCATTATAAAGAAATCACATTAGGATTCTCTTTTTAATCTGTTCCTTAAAACACTAGTGCTTAGGAAATCTATTGGAGGCAGAAGCAGTCAAGGGTAGCCTAGGGTTAGGGTTAGGCTTAGGGTACGGCTTAGGGTACGGCTTAGGGTACGGGTTCGGGGAGGGCTTCTGGTACGGCGTAGGGTATGGGTTAGGGTTAGGGTTAGTGTTAGGGTTAGGGCTCGGTTTAGGGTATTGGTTAGGATTAGGGTACGTGTTAGGGTTAGGGTAGGGGTTAGGGTTAGGGTACGCGTTAGTGTTAGGGTAGTTATTAAAGCTATCCCACTCTCTAGATACCCCTTAGCACGTAAAGAAATATTATTTGGAGGTCCAGCCATGGAGAAGAGTTTAGACACTAGGATAAGATAAGGAACACACCCATTATAAAGAAATCACATTAGGATTCTCTTTTTAAGCTGTTCCTTAAAACACTAGTGCTTAGGAAATCTATTGGAGGCAGAAGCAGTCAAGGGTAGCCTAGGGTTAGGGTTAGGCTTGGGGTTAGGCTTAGGGTACGGCTTAGGGTACGGGTTCGGGGAGGGGTTCGGGTACGGCGTAGGGTATGGGTTAGGGTTAGGGTTAGTGTTAGGGTTAGGGCTCCGTTTAGGGAACGTGTTAGGATTAGGGTACATGTTAGGGTTAGGGTAGGGGTTAGGGTTAGGGTACGCGTTAGGGTTAGGGTAGTTATTAAACCTATCCCACTCTCTAGATACACCTTAGCACATCAAGGAATATTATTTGGGGGTCGAGCCATGGAGAAGAGTTTAGACACTAGGATAAGATAAGGAACACACCCATTATAAAGAAATCACATTAGGATTCTCTTTTTAAGCTGTTCCTTAAAACACTAGTGCTTAGGAAATCTATTGGAGGCAGAAGCATTCAAGGGTAGCCTAGGGTTAGGGTTAGGCTTAGGGTTAGGCTTAGGGTACGGCTTAGGGTACGGGTTCGGGGAGGGCTTCTGGTACGGCGTATGGTATGGGTTAGGTTTAGGGTTAGGTTTAGTGTTAGGGTTAGGGCTCGGTTTTGGGTATTGGTTAGGATTAGGGTACGTGTTAGGGTTAGGGTAGGGGTTAGGGTTAGGTTACGCGTTAGTGTTAGGGTAGTTATTAAACCTAACCCTCTCTCTAGATACCCCTTAGCACGTAAAGGAATATTATTTGAGGGTCCAGCCATGGAGAAGAGTTTAGACACTAGGATAAGATAAGGAACACACCCATTATAAAGAAATCACATTAGGATTCTCTTTTTAAGCTGTTCCTTAAAACACTAGTGCTTAGGAAATCTATTGGAGGCAGAAGCAGTCAACGGTAGCCTAGGGTTAGGGTTAGGCTTAGGGTACGGCTTAGCGTACGGCTTAGGGTACGGGTTCGGGGAGGGCTTCGGGTACGGCGTAGGGTATGGGTTAGGGTTAAGGTTAGGGTTAGTGTTAGGTTAGGGCTCGGTTTAGGGTACGGGTTAGCAATAGGGTACATGTTAGGGTTAGGGTAGGGGTTAGGGTTAGGGTACGCGTTAGGGTTAGGGTAGTTATTAAACCTATCCCACTCTCTAGATACACCTTAGCACGTAAAGGAATATTATTTGGGGGTCCAGCCATGGAGAAGAGTTTAGACACTAGGATAAGATAAGGAACACCCCCATTATAAAGAAATCACATTAGGATTCTCTTTTTAAGCTGTTCCTTAAAACACTAGTGCTTAGGAAATCTATTGGAGGTAGAAGCAGTGAAGGGTAGACTAGGGTTAGGGTTAGGCTTAGGGTACGACTTAGGTTACGGCTTAGGGTACGGGTTCGGGGAGGGCTTCGGGTACGGCGTAGGGTATGGGTTAGGGTTAGGGTTAGGGTTAGTGTTAGGGTTAGTGCTCGGTTTAGGGTATTGGTTAGGATTAGGGTACGTGTTAGTGTTAGGGTAGGGGTTAGGGTTAGGGTACGCGTTAGTGTTATGGTAGTTATTAAACCTATCCCAATCCCTAGATACCGCTTAGCACGTAAAGGAATATTATTTGGAGGTCCAGCCATGCAGAAGAGTTTAGACACTTTGATAAGATAAGGAACACACCCATTATAAAGAAATCACATTAGGATTCTCTTTTTAAGCTGTTCCTTAAAACACTAGTGCTTAGGAAATCTATTGGAGGCAGAAGCAGTCAAGAGTAGCCTACGGTTAGGGTTAGGCTTGGGGTTAGGCTTAGGGTACGGCTTAGGGTACGGGTTCGGGGAGGGCTTCGGGTACGGCATAGGGTATGGGTTAGGGTTAGGGTTAGTGTTAGGGTTAGGGCTCCGTTTAGGGAACGTGTTAGGATTAGGGTACATGTTAGGGTTAGGGTAGGGGTTAGGGTTAGGGTACGCGTTAGGGTTAGGGTAGTTATTAAACCTATCCCACTCTCTAGATACACCTTAGCACGTCAAGGAATATTATTTGGGGGTCGAGCCATGGAGAAGGGTTTAGACACTAGGATAAGATAAGGAACACACCCATTATAAAGAAATCACATTAGGATTCTCTTTTTAATCTCTTCCTTAAAACACTAGTGCTTAGGAAATCTATTGGAGGCAGAAGCAGTCAAGGGTAGCCTAGGGTTAGGGTTAGGCTTAGGGTACGGCTTAGGGTACGGCTTAGGGTACGGGTTCGGGGAGGGCTTCTGGTACGGCGTAGGGTATGGGTTAGGGTTAGGGTTAGTGTTAGGGTTAGGGCTCGGTTTAGGGTATTGGTTAGGATTAGGGTACGTGTTAGGGTTAGGGTAGGGGTTAGGGTTAGGGTACGCGTTAGTGTTAGGGTAGTTATTAAAGCTATCCCACTCTCTAGATACCCCTTAGCACGTAAAGAAATATTATTTGGAGGTCCAGCCATGGAGAAGAGTTTAGACACTAGGATAAGATAAGGAACACACCCATTATAAAGAAATCACATTATGATTCTCTTTTTAAGCTGTTCCTTAAAACACTAGTGCTTAGGAAATCTATTGGAGGCAGAAGCAGTCAAGGGTAGCCTAGGGTTAGGGTTAGGCTTAGGGTACGGCTTAGGGTACGGCTGAGGGTACGGGTTCGGGGAGGGCTTCGGGTACGGCGTAGGGTATGGGTTAGGGTTAGGGTTAGGGTTAGTGTTAGGGTTAGGGCTCGGTTTAGGGTATTGGTTAGGATTAGTGTACATGTTAGGGTTAGGGTAGGGGTTAGGGTTAGGGTACGCGTTAGTGTTAGGGTAGTTATTAAAGCTATCCCACTCTCTAGATACCCCTTAGCACATAAAGGAATATTATTTGGAGGTCCAGCCATGGAGAAGAGTTTAGACACTAGGATAAGATAAGGAACACACCCATTATAAAGAAATCACATTAGGATTCTCTTTTTAAGCTGTTCCTTAAAACACTAGTGCTTAGGAAATCTATTGGAGGCAGAAGCATTCAAGGGTAGCCTAGGGTTAGGGTTAGGCTTAGGGTTAGGCTTAGGGTACGGCTTAGGGTACGGGTTCGGGGAGGGCTTCTGGTACGGCGTATGGTATGGGTTAGGTTTAGGGTTAGGTTTAGTGTTAGGGTTAGGGCTCGGTTTTGGGTATTGGTTAGGATTAGGGTACGTGTTAGGGTTAGGGTAGGGGTTAGGGTTAGGTTACGCGTTAGTGTTAGGGTAGTTATTAAACCTAACCCTCTCTCTAGATACCCCTTAGCACGTAAAGGAATATTATTTGAGGGTCCAGCCATGGAGAAGAGTTTAGACACTAGGATAAGATAAGGAACACACCCATTATAAAGAAATCACATTAGGATTCTCTTTTTAAGCTGTTCCTTAAAACACTAGTGCTTAGGAAATCTATTGGAGGCAGAAGCAGTCAACGGTAGCCTAGGGTTAGGGTTAGGCTTAGGGTACGGCTTAGCGTACGGCTTAGGGTACGGGTTCGGGGAGGGCTTCGGGTACGGCGTAGGGTATGGGTTAGGGTTAGGGTTAGTGTTAGTGTTAGGTTAGGGCTCGGTTTAGGGTACGGGTTAGCAATAGGGTACAAGTTAGGGTTAGGGTAGGGGTTAGGGTTAGGGTACGCGTTAGGGTTAGGGTAGTTATTAAACCTATCCCACTCTCTAGATACACCTTAGCACGTAAAGGAATATTATTTGGGGGTCCAGCCATGGAGAAGAGTTTAGACACTAGGATAAGATAAGGAACACCCCCATTATAAAGAAATCACATTAGGATTCTCTTTTTAAGCTGTTCCTTAAAACACTAGTGCTTAGGAAATCTATTGGAGGTAGAAGCAGTCAAGGGTAGCCTAGGGTTAGGGTTAGGCTTAGGGTACGACTTAGGTTACGGCTTAGGGTACGGGTTCGGGGAGGGCTTCGGGTACGGCGTAGGGTATGGGTTAGGGTTAGGGTTAGGGTTAGTGTTAGGGTTAGTGCTCGGTTTAGGGTATTGGTTAGGATTAGGGTACGTGTTAGTGTTAGGGTAGGGGTTAGGGTTAGGGTACGCGTTAGTGTTATGGTAGTTATTAAACCTATCCCAATCCCTAGATACCGCTTAGCACGTAAAGGAATATTATTTGGAGGTCCAGCCATGCAGAAGAGTTTAGACACTTTGATAAGATAAGGAACACACCCATTATAAAGAAATCACATTAGGATTCTCTTTTTAAGCTGTTCCTTAAAACACTAGTGCTTAGGAAATCTATTGGAGGCAGAAGCAGTCAAGAGTAGCCTACGGTTAGGGTTAGGCTTGGGGTTAGGCTTAGGGTACGGCTTAGGGTACGGGTTCGGGGAGGGCTTCGGGTACGGCATAGGGTATGGGTTAGGGTTAGGGTTAGTGTTAGGGTTAGGGCTCCGTTTAGGGTACGTGTTAGGATTAGGGTACATGTTAGGGTTAGGGTAGGGGTTAGGGTTAGGGTACGCATTACGGTTAGGGTAGTTATTAAACCTATCCCACTCTCTAGATACACCTTAGCACGTCAAGGAATATTATTTGGGGGTCCAGCCATGGAGAAGAGTTTAGACACTAGGATAAGATAAGGAACACACCCATTATAAAGAAATCACAATAGGATTCTCTTTTTAAGCTGTTCCTTAAAACACTAGTGCTTAGGAAATCTATTGGAGGCAGAAGCAGTCAAGGGTAGCCTAGGGTTAGGGTTAGGCTTAGGGTACGGCTTAGGGTACGGCTTAGGGTACGGGTTCGGGGAGGGATTCGGGTATGGCGTAGGGTATGGGTTAGGGTTAGGGTTAGGGTTAGTGTTAGGGTTAGGGCTCGGTTTAGGGTATTGGTTAGGATTAGGGTACGTGTTAGGGTTAGGGTAGGGGTTAGGGTTAGGGTACGCGTTAGTGTTAGGGTAGTTATTAAAGCTATCCCACTCTCTAGATACCCCTTAGCACATAAGGAATATTATTTGGAGGTCCAGCCATGGAGAAGAGTTTAGACACTAGGATAAGATAAGGAACACACCCATTATAAAGAAATCACATTAGGATTCACTTTTTAAGCTGTTCCTTAAAACACTAGTGCTTAGGAAATCTACTGGAGGCAGAAGCAGTCAAGGGTAGCCTAGGGTTAGGGTTAGGCTTAGGGTACGGCTTAGGGTACGGCTTAGGGTACGGGTTCGGGGAGGGCTTCGGGTACGGCGTAGGGTATGGGTTAGGGTTAGGGTTAGGGTTAGTGTTAGGGTTAGGGCTCGGTTTAGGGTATTGGTTAGGATTAGGGTACGTGTTATGGTTAGGGTAGGGGTTAGGGTTAGGGTACACGTTAGTGTTAGGGTAGTTATTAAAGCTATCCCACTCTCTAGATACCCCTTAGCACATAAAGGAATATTATTTGGAGGTTCAGCCATGGGGAAGTGTTTAGACACTAGGATAAGATAAGGAACACACCCATTATAAAGAAATCACATTAGGATTCTCTTTTTAAGCTGTTCCTTAAAACACTAGTGCTTAGGAAATCTATTGGAGGCAGAAGCATTCAAGGGTAGCCTAGGCTTAGGGTTAGGCTTAGGGTACGGCTTAGGGTACGGGTTCGGTTAGGGCTTAGGGTACGGCGTAGGATATGGGTTAGGGTTAGGGTTAGGGTTAGTGTTAGGGTTAGGGCTCGTTTTAGGGTACGGGTTAGGATTAGGATACGTGTTAGGGTTAGGGTAGGGGATAGGGTTAGGGTACGCGTTAGGGTTAGGGTAGTTATTAAACCTATCCCACTCTCTAGATACCCCTTAGCACGTAAAGGAATATTATTTAGGGGTCCAGCCATGGAGAAGAGTTTAGACACTAGGATAAGATAAGGAACACACCCATTATAAAGAAATCACATTAGGATTCTCTTTTTAAGCTGTTCCTTAAAACACTAGTGCTTAGGAAATCTATTGGAGGCAGAAGCAGTCAAGGGTAGCCTAGGGTTAGGGTTAGGCTTAGGGTTAGGCTTAGGGTACGGCTTAGGGTACGGGTTCGGTGAGGGCTTCGGGTACGGCGTAGGGTATGGGTTAGGGTTAGGGTTAGGGTTAGTGTTAGGGTTAGGGCTCGTTTTAGGGTACGGGTTAGGATTAGGGTACGTGTTAGGGTTAGGGTAGGGGATAGGGTTAGGGTACGCGTTAGGGTTAGGGTAGTTATTAAACCTATCCCACTCTCTAGATACCCCTTAGCACGTAAAGGAATATTATTTGGGGGTCCAGCCATGGAGAAGAGTTTAGACACTAGGATAAGATAAGGAACACACCCATTATAAAGAAATCACATTAGGATTCTCTTTTTAAGCTGTTCCTTAAAACACTAGTGCTTAGGAAATCTATTGGAGGCAGAAGCAGTCAAGGGTAGCCTAGGGTTAGGGTTAGGCTTAGGGTACGGCTTAGGGTACGGCTTAGGGTACGGGTTCGGGGAGGGCTTTGGGTACGGCGTAGGGTATGGGTTAGGGTTAGGGTTAGGGTTAGTGTTAGGGTTAGGGCTCGGTTTAGGGTACGGGTTAGGATTAGGGTACATGTTAGGGTTAGGGTAGGGGTTAGGGTTAGGGTACGCGTTAGGGTTAGGGTAGTTATTAAACCTATCCCACTCTCTAGATACACCTTAGCACGTAAAGGAATATTATTTGGGGGTCCAGCCATGGAGAAGAGTTTAGACACTAGGATAAGATAAGGAACACACCCATTATAAAGAAATCACAATAGGATTCTCTTTTTAAGCTGTTCCTTAAAACACTAGTGCTTATGAAATCTATTGGAGGCAGAAGCAGTCAAGGGTAGCCTAGGGTTAGGGTTAGGCTTAGGGTACGGCTTAGGGTACGGCTTAGGGTACGGGTTCGGTGAGGGCTTCGGGTACGGCGTAGGGTATGGGTTAGGGTTAGGGTTAGGGTTAGTGTTAGGGTTAGGGCTCGGTTTAGGTTACGGGTTAGGATTAGGGTACGTGTTAGGGTTAGGGTAGGGGATAGGGTTAGGGTACGCATTAGGGTTAGGGTAGTTATTAAACCTATCCCACTCTCTAGATACCCCTTAGCACGTAAAGGAATATTATTTGGGGGTCCAGCCATGGAGAAGAGTTTAGACACTAGGATAAGATAAGGAACACACCCATTATAAAGAAATCACATTAGGATTCTCTTTTTAAGCTGTTCCTTAAAACACTAGTGCTTAGGAAATCTATTGGAGGCAGAAGCATCCAAGGGTAGCCTAGGGTTAGGGTTAGGCTTAGGGTTAGGCTTAGAGTACGGCTTAGGGTACGGTTTCGGGGAGGGCTTCTGGTACGGCGTAGGGTATGGGTTAGGGTTAGGGTTAGGGTTAGTGTTAGGGTTAGGGCTCGGTATAGGGTATTGGTTAGGATTAGGGTACGTGTTAGGGTTAGGGTAGGGGTTAGGGTTAGGGTACGCATTAGTGTTAGGGTAGTTATTAAACCTAACCCACTCTCTAGATACCCCTTAGCACGTAAAGGAATATTATTTGGAGGTCCAGCCATGGAGAAGAGTTTAGACACTAGGATAAGATAAGGAACACACCCATTATAAAGAAATCACATTAGGATTCTCTTTTTAAGCTGTTCCTTAAAACACTAGTGCTTAGGAAATCTATTGGAGGCAGAAGCAGTCAAGGGTAGCCTAGGGTTAGGGTTAGTCTTAGGGTACGGCTTAGGGTACGGCTTAGGGTACGGGTTCGGGGAGGGCTTCGGGTACGGCGTAGGGTATGGGTTAGGGTTAGGGTTAGGGTTAGTGTTAGGGTTAGGGCTCGGTTTAGGGTACGGGTTAGGATTAGGGTACGTGTTAGGGTTAGGGTAGGGGATAGGGTTAGGGTACGCGTTAGGGTTAGGGTAGTTATTAAACCTATCCCACTCTCTAGATACCCCTTAGCATGTAAAGGAATATTATTTGGGGGTCCAGCCATGGAGAAGAGTTTAGACACTAGGATAAGATAAGGAACACACCCATTATAAAGAAATCACATTAGGATTCTCTTTTTAAGCTGTTCCTTAAAACACTAGTGCTTAGGAAATCTATTGGAGGCAGAAGCAGTCAAGGGTAGCCTAGGGTTAGGGTTAGGCTTAGGGTTAGGCTTAGGGTACGGCTTAGGGTACGGGTTCGGTGAGGGCTTCGGGTACGGCGTAGGGTATGGGTTAGGTTTAGGGTTAGGGTTAGTGTTAGGGTTAGGGCTCGTTTTAGGGTACGGGTTAGGATTAGGGTACGTGTTAGGTTTAGGGTAGGGGATAGGGTTAAGGTACGAGTTAGGGTTAGGGTAGTTATTAAACCTATCCCACTCTCTAGATACCCCTTAGCACGTAAAGGAATATTATTTGGGGGTCCAGCCATGGAGAAGAGTTTAGACACTAGGATAAGATAACGAACACACCCATTATAAAGAAATCACATTAGGATTCTCTTTTTAAGCTGTTCCTTAAAACACTAGTGCTTAGGAAATCTATTGGAGGCAGAAGCAGTCAAGGGTAGCCTAGGGTTAGTGTTAGGCTTAGGGTTAGGCTTAGGGTACGGCTTAGGGTACGGGTTCGGTGAGGGCTTCGGGTACGGCGTAGGGTATGGTTTAGGGTTAGGGTTAGGGTTAGTGTTAGGGTTAGGGCTCGGTTTAGGGTACGCGTTAGGATTAGGGTACGTGTTAGGGTTAGGGTAGGGGATAGGGTTAGGGTACGCGTTAGGGTTAGGGTAGTTATTAAACCTATCCCACTCTCTAGATACCCCTTAGCACGTAAAGGAATATTATTTGGGGGTCCAGCCATGGAGAAGAGTTTAGACACTAGGATAATATAAGGAACACACCCATTATAAAGAAATCACATTAGGATTCTCTTTTTAAGCTGTTCCTTAAAACACTAGTGCTTAGGAAATCTATTGGAGGCAGAAGCAGTCAAGGGTAGCCTAGGGTTAGGGTTAGGCTTAGGGTACGGCTTAGGGTACGGCTTAGGGTACGGGTTCGGGGAGGGCTTTGGGTACGGCGTAGGGTATGGGTTAGGGTTAGGGTTAGGGTTAGTGTTAGGGTTAGGGCTCGGTTTAGGGTACGGGTTAGGATTAGGGTACATGTTAGGGTTAGGGTAGGGGTTAGGGTTATGGTACGCGTTAGGGTTAGGGTAGTTATTAAACCTATCCCACTCTCTAGATACACCTTAGCACGTAAAGGAATATTATTTGGGGGTCCAGCCATGGAGAAGAGTTTAGACACTAGGATAAGATAAGGAACACACCCATTATAAAGAAATCACAATAGGATTCTCTTTTTAAGCTGTTCCTTAAAACACTAGTGCTTATGAAATCTATTGGAGGCAGAAGCAGTCAAGGGTAGCCTAGGGTTAGGGTTAGGCTTAGGGTACGGCTTAGGGTACGGCTTAGGGTACGGGTTCGGTGAGGGCTTCGGGTACGGCGTAGGGTATGGGTTAGGGTTAGGGTTAGGGTTAGTGTTAGGGTTAGGGCTCGGTTTAGGTTACGGGTTAGGATTAGGGTACGTGTTAGGGTTAGGGTAGGGGATAGGGTTAGGGTACGCGTTAGGGTTAGGGTAGTTATTAAACCTATCCCACTCTCTAGATACCCCTTAGCACGTAAAGGAATATTATTTGGGGGTCCAGCCATGGAGAAGAGTTTAGACACTAGGATAAGATAAGGAACACCCCCATTATAAAGAAATCACATTAGGATTCTCTTTTTAAGCTGTTCCTTAAAACACTAGTGCTTAGGAAATCTATTGGAGGTAGAAGCAGTCAAGGGTAGCCTAGGGTTAGGGTTAGGCTTAGGGTACGACTTAGGTTACGGCTTAGGGTACGGGTTCGGGGAGGGCTTCGGGTACGGCGTAGGGTATGGGTTAGGGTTAGGGTTAGGGTTAGTGTTAGGGTTAGTGCTCGGTTTAGGGTATTGGTTAGGATTAGGGTACGTGTTAGTGTTAGGGTAGGGGTTAGGGTTAGGGTACGCGTTAGTGTTATGGTAGTTATTAAACCTATCCCAATCCCTAGATACCGCTTAGCACGTAAAGGAATATTATTTGGAGGTCCAGCCATGCAGAAGAGTTTAGACACTTTGATAAGATAAGGAACACACCCATTATAAAGAAATCACATTAGGATTCTCTTTTTAAGCTGTTCCTTAAAACACTAGTGCTTAGGAAATCTATTGGAGGCAGAAGCAGTCAAGAGTAGCCTACGGTTAGGGTTAGGCTTGGGGTTAGGCTTAGGGTACGGCTTAGGGTACGGGTTCGGGGAGGGCTTCGGGTACGGCATAGGGTATGGGTTAGGGTTAGGGTTAGTGTTAGGGTTAGGGCTCCGTTTAGGGTACGTGTTAGGATTAGGGTACATGTTAGGTTTAGGGTAGGGGTTAGGGTTAGGGTACGCATTACGGTTAGGGTAGTTATTAAACCTATCCCACTCTCTAGATACACCTTAGCACGTCAAGGAATATTATTTGGGGGTCCAGCCACGGAGAAGAGTTTAGACACTAGGATAAGATAAGGAACACACCCATTATAAAGAAATCACAATAGGATTCTCTTTTTAAGCTGTTCCTTAAAACACTAGTGCTTAGGAAATCTATTGGAGGCAGAAGCAGTCAAGGGTAGCCTAGGGTTAGGGTTAGGCTTAGGGTACGGCTTAGGGTACGGCTTAGGGTACGGGTTCGGGGAGGGATTCGGGTATGGCGTAGGGTATGGGTTAGGGTTAGGGTTAGGGTTAGTGTTAGGGTTAGGGCTCGGTTTAGGGTATTGGTTAGGATTAGGGTACGTGTTAGGGTTAGGGTAGGGGTTAGGGTTAGGGTACGCGTTAGTGTTAGGGTAGTTATTAAAGCTATCCCACTCTCTAGATACCCCTTAGCACATAAGGAATATTATTTGGAGGTCCAGCCATGGAGAAGAGTTTAGACACTAGGATAAGATAAGGAACACACCCATTATAAAGAAATCACATTAGGATTCTCTTTTTAAGCTGTTCCTTAAAACACTAGTTCTTAGGAAATCTACTGGAGGCAGAAGCAGTCAAGGGTAGCCTAGGGTTAGGGTTAGGCTTAGGGTACGGCTTAGGGTACGGCTTAGGGTACGGGTTCGGGGAGGGCTTCGGGTACGGCGTAGGGTATGGGTTAGGGTTAGATTTAGGGTTAGTGTTAGGGTTAGGGCTCGGTTTAGGGTATTGGTTAGGATTAGGGTACGTGTTATGGTTAGGGTAGGGGTTAGGGTTAGGGTACACGTTAGTGTTAGGGTAGTTATTAAAGCTATCCCACTCTCTAGATACCCCTTAGCACATAAAGGAATATTATTTGGAGGTTCAGCCATGGGGAAGTGTTTAGACACTAGGATAAGATAAGGAACACACCCATTATAAAGAAATCACATTAGGATTCTCTTTTTAAGCTGTTCCTTAAAACACTAGTGCTTAGGAAATCTATTGGAGGCAGAAGCATTCAAGGGTAGCCTAGGCTTAGGGTTAGGCTTAGGGTACGGCTTAGGGTACGGGTTCGGTGAGGGCTTCGGGTACGGCGTAGGGTATGGGTTAGGGTTAGGGTTAGGGTTAGTGTTAGGGTTAGGGCTCGTTTTAGGGTACGGGTTAGGATTAGGGTACGTGTTATGGTTAGGGTAGGGGTTAGGGTTAGGGTACGCGTTAGGGTTAGGGTAGTTATTAAACCTATCCCACTCTCTAGATACACCTTAGCACGTAAAGGAATATTATTTGGGGGTCCAGCCATGGAGAAGAGTTTAGACACTAGGATAAGATAAGGAACACACCCATTATAAAGAAATCACAATAGGATTCTCTTTTTAAGCTGTTCCTTAAAACACTAGTGCTTATGAAATCTATTGGAGGCAGAAGCAGTCAAGGGTAGCCTAGGGTTAGGGTACGGCTTAGGGTACGGCTTAGGGTACGGCTTAGGGTACGGGTTCGGTGAGGGCTTCGGGTACGGCGTAGGGTATGGGTTAGGGTTAGGGTTAGGGTTAGTGTTAGGGTTAGGGCTCGGTTTAGGTTACGGGTTAGGATTAGGGTACGTGTTAGGGTTAGGGTAGGGGATAGGGTTAGGGTACGCGTTAGGGTTAGGGTAGTTATTAAACCTATCCCACTCTCTAGATACCCCTTAGCACGTAAAGGAATATTATTTGGGGGTCCAGCCATGGAGAAGAGTTTAGACACTAGGATAAGATAAGGAACACACCCATTATAAAGAAATCACATTAGGATTCTCTTTTTAAGCTGTTCCTTAAAACACTAGTGCTTAGGAAATCTATTGGAGGCAGAAGCATCCAAGGGTAGCCTAGGGTTAGGGTTAGGCTTAGGGTTAGGCTTAGGGTACGGCTTAGGGTACGGTTTCGGGGAGGGCTTCTGGTACGGCGTAGGGTATGGGTTAGGGTTAGGGTTAGGGTTAGTGTTAGGGTTAGGGCTCGGTATAGGGTATTGGTTAGGATTAGGGTACGTGTTAGGGTTAGGGTAGGGGTTAGGGTTAGGGTACGCGTTAGTGTTAGGGTAGTTATTAAACCTAACCCACTCTCTAGATACCCCTTAGCACGTAAAGGAATATTATTTGGAGGTCCAGCCATGGAGAAGAGTTTAGACACTAGGATAAGATAAGGAACACACCCATTATAAAGAAATCACAATAGGATTCTCTTTTTAAGCTGTTCCTTAAAACACTAGTGCTTAGGAAATCTATTGGAGGCAGAAGCAGTCAAGGGTAGCCTAGGGTTAGGGTTAGGCTTAGGGTTAGGCTTAGGGTATGGCTTAGGGTACGGGTTCGGTGAGGGCTTCGGGTACGGCGTAGGGTATGGGTTAGGGTTAGGGTTAGGGTTAGTGTTAGGGTTAGGGCTCGGTTTAGGGTACGCGTTAGGATTAGGGTACGTGTTAGGGTTAGGGTAGGGGATAGGGTTAGGGTACGCGTTAGGGTTAGGGTAGGTATTAAGCCTATCCCACTCTCTAGATACCCCTTAGCACGTAAAGGAATATTATTTGGGGGTCCAGCCATCGAGAAGAGTTTAGACACTAGGATAAGATAAGGAACACACCCATTATAAAGAAATCACATTAGGATTCTCTTTTTAAGCTGTTCCTTAAAACACTAGTGCTTAGGAAATCTATTGGAGGCAGAAGCAGTCAAGGGTAGCCTAGGGTTAGGGTTAGGCTTAGGGTACGGCTTAGGGTACGGGTTCGGTGAGGGCTTCGGGTACGGCGTAGGGTATGGGTTAGGGTTAGGGTTAGGGTTAGTGTTAGGGTTAGGGCTCGGTTTAGGGTACGCGTTAGGATTAGGGTACGTGTTAGGGTTAGGGTAGGGGATAGGGTTAGGGTACGCGTTAGGGTTAGGGTAGTTATTAAACCTATCCCACTCTCTAGATACCCCTTAGCACATAAAGGAATATTATTTGGAGGTCCAGCCATGGAGAAGAGTTTAGACACTAGGATAAGATAAGGAACACACCCATTATAAAGAAATCAGATTAGGATTCTCTTTTTAAGCTGTTCCTTAAAACACTAGTGCTTAGGAAATCTATTGGAGGCAGAAGCATCCAAGGGTAGCCTAGGGTTAGGGTTAGGCTTAGGGTTAGGCTTAGGGTACGGCTTAGGGTACGGGTTCGGGGAGGGCTTCTGGTACGGCGTAGGGTATGGGTTAGGGTTAGGGTTAGGGTTAGTGTTAGGGTTAGGGCTCGGTGTAGGGTATTGGTTAGGATTAGGGTACGTGTTAGGGTTAGGGTAGGGGTTAGGGTTAGGGTACGCGTTAGTGTTAGGGTAGTTATTAAACCTAACCCACTCTCTAGATACCCCTTAGCACGTAAAGGAATATTATTTGGAGGTCCAGCCATGGAGAAGAGTTTAGACACTAGGATAAGATAAGGAACACACCCATTATAAAGAAATCACATTAGGATTCTCTTTTTAAGCTGTTCCTTAAAACACTAGTGCTTAGGAAATCTATTGGAGGCAGAAGCAGTCAAGGGTAGCCTAGGGTTAGGGTTAGTCTTAGGGTACGGCTTAGGGTACGGCTTAGGGTACGGGTTCGGGGAGGGCTTCGGGTACGGCGTAGGGTATGGGTTAGGGTTAGGGTTAGGGTTAGTGTTAGGGTTAGGGCTCGGTTTAGGGTACGGGTTAGGATTAGGGTACGTGTTAGGGTTAGGGTAGGGGATAGGGTTAGGGTACGCGTTAGGGTTAGGGTAGTTATTAAACCTATCCCACTCTCTAGATACCCCTTAGCATGTAAAGGAATATTATTTGGGGGTACAGCCATGGAGAAGAGTTTAGACACTAGGATAAGATAAGGAACACACCCATTATAAAGAAATCACATTAGGATTCTCTTTTTAAGCTGTTCCTTAAAACACTAGTGCTTAGGAAATCTATTGGAGGCAGAAGCAGTCAAGGGTAGCCTAGGGTTAGGGTTAGGCTTAGGGTACGGCTTAGGGTACGGCTTAGGGTACGGGTTTGGGGAGGGCTTCGGGTACGGTGTAGGGTATGGGTTAGGGTTAGGGTTAGGGTTAGTGTTAGGGTTAGGGCTCGGTTTAGGGTACGGGTTAGGATTAGGGTACATGTTAGGGTTAGGGTAGGGGTTAGGGTTAGGGTACGCGTTAGGGTTAGGGTAGTTATTAAACCTATCCCACTCTCTAGATACACCTTAGCACGTAAAGGAATATTATTTGGGGGTCCAGCCATGGAGAAGAGTTTAGACACTAGGATAAGATAAGGAACACACCCATTATAAAGAAATCACAATAGGATTCTCTTTTTAAGCTGTTCCTTAAAACACTAGTGCTTAGGAAATCTATTGAGGGCAGAAGCAGTCAAGGGTAGCCTAGGGTTAGGGTAAGGCTTAGGGTACGGCTTAGGGTACGGGTTCGGTGAGGGCTTCGGGTACGGCGTAGGGTATGGGTTAGGGTTAGGGTTAGGGTTAGTGTTAGGGTTAGGGCTCGGTTTAGGGTACGCGTTAGGATTAGGGTACGTGTTAGGGTTAGGGTAGGGGATAGGGTTAGGGTACGCGTTAGGGTTAGGGTAGTTATTAAACCTATCCCACTCTCTAGATACCCCTTAGCACGTAAAGGAATATTATTTGTGGGTCCAGCCAATGAGAAGAGTTTAGACACTAGGATAAGATAAGGAACAAACCCATTATAAAGAAATCACATTAGGATTCTCTTTTTAAGCTGTTACTTAAAACACTGGTGCTTAGGAAATCTATTGGAGGCAGAAGCAGTCAAGGGTAGCCTAGGGTTAGGGTTAGGCTTAGGGTACGGCTTAGGGAACGGCTTAGGGTATGGGTTCGGGGAGGGCTTCGGGTACGGCGTAGGGTATGGGTTAGGGTTAGGGTTAGGGTTAGTGTTAGGGTTAGGGCTCGGTTTAGGGTATTGGTTAGGATTAGGGTACGTGTTATGGTTAGGGTAGGGGTTAGGGTTAGGGTACGCGTTAGTGTTAGGGTAGTTATTAAACCTATCCCACTCTCTAGATACCCCTTAGCACATAAAGGAATATTATTTGGAGGTCCAGCCATGGAGAAGAGTTTAGACACTATGATAAGATAAGGAACACACCCATTATAAAGAAATCACATTAGGATTCTCTTTTTAAGCTGTTCCTTAAAACACTAGTGCTTAGGAAATCTATTGGAGGCAGAAGCATCCAAGGGTAGCCTAGGGTTAGGGTTAGGCTTAGGGTTAGGCTTAGGGTACGGCTTAGGGTACGGGTTCGGGGAGGGCTTCTGGTACGGCGTATGGTATGGGTTAGGTTTAGGGTTAGGTTTAGTGTTAGGGTTAGGGCTCGGTTTAGGGTATTGGTTAGGATTAGGGTACGTGTTAGGGTTAGGGTAGGGGTTAGGGTTAGGGTACGCGTTAGTGTTAGGGTAGTTATTAAAGCTATCCCACTCTCTAGATACACCTTAGCACGTCAAGGAATATTATTTGGGGGTCCAGCCATGGAGAAGAGTTTAGACACTAGGATAAGATAAGGAACACACCCATTATAAAGAAATCACAATAGGATTCTCTTTTTAAGCTGTTCCTTAAAACACTAGTGCTTAGGAAATCTATTGGAGGCAGAAGCAGTCAAGGGTAGCCTAGGGTTAGGGTTAGGCTTAGGGTACGGCTTAGGGTACGGCTTAGGGTACGGGTTCGGGGAGGGATTCGGGTATGGCGTAAGGTATGGGTTAGGGTTAGGGTTAGGGTTAGTGTTAGGGTTAGGGCTCGGTTTAGGGTATTGGTTAGGATTAGGGTACGTGTTAGGGTTAGGGTAGGGGTTAGGGTTAGGGTACGCGTTAGTGTTAGGGTAGTTATTAAAGCTATCCCACTCTCTAGATACCCCTTAGCACATAAGGAATATTATTTGGAGGTCCAGCCATGGAGAAGAGTTTAGACACTAGGATAAGATAAGGAACACACCCATTATAAAGAAATCACATTAGGATTCTCTTTTTAAGCTGTTCCTTAAAACACTAGTGCTTAGGAAATCTACTGGAGGCAGAAGCAGTCAAGGGTAGCCTAGGGTTAGGGTTAGGCTTAGGGTACGGCTTAGGGTACGGCTTAGGGTACGGGTTCGGGGAGGGCTTCGGGTACGGCGTAGGGTATGGGTTAGGGTTAGATTTAGGGTTAGTGTTAGGGTTAGGGCTCGGTTTAGGGTATTGGTTAGGATTAGGGTACGTGTTATGGTTAGGGTAGGGGTTAGGGTTAGGGTACACGTTAGTGTTAGGGTAGTTATTAAAGCTATCCCACTCTCTAGATACCCCTTAGCACATAAAGGAATATTATTTGGAGGTTCAGCCATGGGGAAGTGTTTAGACACTAGGATAAGATAAGGAACACACCCATTATAAAGAAATCACATTAGGATTCTCTTTTTAAGCTGTTCCTTAAAACACTAGTGCTTAGGAAATCTATTGGAGGCAGAAGCATTCAAGGGTAGCCTAGGCTTAGGGTTAGGCTTAGGGTACGGCTTAGGGTACGGGTTCGGTGAGGGCTTCGGGTACGGCGTAGGGTATGGGTTAGGGTTAGGGTTAGGGTTAGTGTTAGGGTTAGGGCTCGTTTTAGGGTACGGGTTAGGATTAGGGTACGTGTTATGGTTAGGGTAGGGGTTAGGGTTAGGGTACGCGTTAGGGTTAGGGTAGTTATTAAACCTATCCCACTCTCTAGATACACCTTAGCACGTAAAGGAATATTATTTGGGGGTCCAGCCATGGAGAAGAGTTTAGACACTAGGATAAGATAAGGAACACACCCATTATAAAGAAATCACAATAGGATTCTCTTTTTAAGCTGTTCCTTAAAACACTAGTGCTTATGAAATCTATTGGAGGCAGAAGCAGTCAAGGGTAGCCTAGGGTTAGGGTACGGCTTAGGGTACGGCTTAGGGTACGGCTTAGGGTACGGGTTCGGTGAGGGCTTCGGGTACGGCGTAGGGTATGGGTTAGGGTTAGGGTTAGGGTTAGTGTTAGGGTTAGGGCTCGGTTTAGGTTACGGGTTAGGATTAGGGTACGTGTTAGGGTTAGGGTAGGGGATAGGGTTAGGGTACGCGTTAGGGTTAGGGTAGTTATTAAACCTATCCCACTCTCTAGATACCCCTTAGCACGTAAAGGAATATTATTTGGGGGTCCAGCCATGGAGAAGAGTTTAGACACTAGGATAAGATAAGGAACACACCCATTATAAAGAAATCACATTAGGATTCTCTTTTTAAGCTGTTCCTTAAAACACTAGTGCTTAGGAAATCTATTGGAGGCAGAAGCATCCAAGGGTAGCCTAGGGTTAGGGTTAGGCTTAGGGTTAGGCTTAGGGTACGGCTTAGGGTACGGTTTCGGGGAGGGCTTCTGGTACGGCGTAGGGTATGGGTTAGGGTTAGGGTTAGGGTTAGTGTTAGGGTTAGGGCTCGGTATAGGGTATTGGTTAGGATTAGGGTACGTGTTAGGGTTAGGGTAGGGGTTAGGGTTAGGGTACGCGTTAGTGTTAGGGTAGTTATTAAACCTAACCCACTCTCTAGATACCCCTTAGCACGTAAAGGAATATTATTTGGAGGTCCAGCCATGGAGAAGAGTTTAGACACTAGGATAAGATAAGGAACACACCCATTATAAAGAAATCACAATAGGATTCTCTTTTTAAGCTGTTCCTTAAAACACTAGTGCTTAGGAAATCTATTGGAGGCAGAAGCATCCAAGGGTAGCCTAGGGTTAGGGTTAGGCTTAGGGTTAGGCTTAGGGTACTGCTTAGGGTACGGGTTCGGGGAGGGCTTCTGGTACGGCGTAGGGTATGGGTTAGGGTTAGGGTTAGGGTTAGTGTTAGGGTTAGGGCTCGGTATAGGGTATTGGTTAGGATTAGGGTACGTGTTAGGGTTAGGGTAGGGGTTAGGGTTAGGGTACGCGTTAGTGTTAGGGTAGTTATTAAACCTAACCCACTCTCTAGATACCCCTTAGCACGTAAAGGAATATTATTTGGAGGTCCAGCCATGGAGAAGAGTTTAGACACTAGGATAAGATAAGGAACACACCCATTATAAAGAAATCACATTAGGATTCTCTTTTTAAGCTGTTCCTTAAAACACTAGTGCTTAGGAAATCTATTGGAGGCAGAAGCAGTCAAGGGTAGCCTAGGGTTAGGGTTAGTCTTAGGGTACGGCTTAGGGTACGGCTTAGGGTACGGGTTCGGGGAGGGCTTCGGGTACGGCGTAGGGTATGGGTTAGGGTTAGGGTTAGGGTTAGTGTTAGGGTTAGGGCTCGGTTTAGGGTACGGGTTAGGATTAGGGTACGTGTTAGGGTTAGGGTAGGGGATAGGGTTAGGGTACGCGTTAGGGTTAGGGTAGTTATTAAACCTATCCCACTCTCTAGATACCCCTTAGCACGTAAAGGAATATTATTTGGGGGTCCAGCCATGGAGAAGAGTTTAGACACTAGGATAAGATAACGAACACACCCATTATAAAGAAATCACATTAGGATTCTCTTTTTAAGCTGTTCCTTAAAACACTAGTGCTTAGGAAATCTATTGGAGGCAGAAGCAGTCAAGGGTAGCCTAGGGTTAGGGTTAGGCTTAGGGTTAGGCTTAGGGTACGGCTTAGGGTACGGGTTCGGGGAGGGCTTCGGGTACGGCGTAGGGTATGGGTTAGGGTTAGGGTTAGGGTTAGTGTTAGGGTTAGGGCTCGTTTTACGGTACGGGTTAGGATTAGGGTACGTGTTAGGTTTAGGGTAGGGGATAGGGTTAAGGTACGAGTTAGGGTTAGGGTAGTTATTAAACCTATCCCACTCTCTAGATACCCCTTAGCACGTAAAGGAATATTATTTGGGGGTCCAGCCATGGAGAAGAGTTTAGACACTAGGATAAGATAAGGAACACACCCATTATAAAGAAATCACATTAGGATTCTCTTTTTAAGCTGTTCCTTAAAACACTGGTGCTTAGGAAATCTATTGGAGGCAGAAGCATCCAAGGGTAGCCTAGGGTTAGGGTTAGGCTTAGGGTTAGGCTTAGGGTACGGCTTAGGGTACGGTTTCGGGGAGGGCTTCTGGTACGGCGTAGGCTATGGGTTAGGGTTAGGGTTAGGGTTAGTGTTAGGGTTAGGGCTCGGTATAGGGTATTGGTTAGGATTAGGGTACGTGTTAGGGTTAGGGTAGGGGTTAGGGTTAGGGTACGCGTTAGTGTTAGGGTAGTTATTAAACCTAACCCACTCTCTACATACCCCTTAGCACATAAAGGAATATTATTTGGAGGTCCAGCCATGGAGAAGAGTTTAGACACTAGGATAAGATAAGGAACACACCCATTATAAAGAAATCACATTAGGATTCTCTTTTTAAGCTGTTCCTTAAAACACTAGTGCTTAGGAAATCTATTGGAGGCAGAAGCAGTCAAGGGTAGCCTAGGGTTAGGGTTAGTCTTAGGGTACGGCTTAGGGTACGGCTTAGGGTACGGGTTCGGGGAGGGCTTCGGGTATGGCGTAGGGTATGGGTTAGGGTTAGGGTTAGGGTTAGTGTTAGGGTTAGGGCTCGGTTTGGGGTACGGGTTAGGATTAGGGTACGTGTTAGGGTTAGGGTAGGGGATTGGGTTAGGGTACGCGTTAGGGTTAGGGTAGTTATTAAACCTATCCCACTCTCTAGATACCCCTTAGCATGTAAAGGAATATTATTTGGGGGTCCAGCCATGGAGAAGAGTTTAGACACTAGGATAAGATAAGGAACACACCCATTATAAAGAAATCACATTAGGATTCTCTTTTTAAGCTGTTCCTTAAAACACTAGTGCTTAGGAAATCTATTGGAGGCAGAAGCAGTCAAGGGTAGCCTAGGGTTAGGGTTAGGCTTAGGGTTAGGCTTAGGGTACGGCTTAGGGTACGGGTTCGGTGAGGGCTTCGGGTACGGCGTAGGGTATGGGTTAGGTTTAGGGTTAGGATTAGTGTTAGGGTTAGGGCTCGTTTTAGGGTACGGGTTAGGATTAGGGTACGTGTTAGGTTTAGGGTAGGGGATAGGGTTAAGGTACGAGTTAGGGTTAGGGTAGTTATTAAACCTATCCCACTCTCTAGATACCCCTTAGCACGTAAAGGAATATTATTTGGGGGTCCAGCCATGGAGAAGAGTTTAGACACTAGGATAAGATAAGGAACACACCCATTATAAAGAAATCACATTAGGATTCTCTTTTTAAGCTGTTCCTTAAAACACTAGTGCTTAGGAAATCTATTGGAGGCAGAAGCAGTCAAGGGTAGCCTAGGGTTAGGGTTAGGCTTAGGGTTAGGCTTAGGGTATGGCTTAGGGTACGGGTTCGGTGAGGGCTTCGGGTACGGCGTAGGGTATGGGTTAGGGTTAGGGTTAGGGTTAGTGTTAGGGTTAGGGCTCGGTTTAGGGTACGCGTTAGGATTAGGGTACGTGTTAGGGTTAGGGTAGGGGATAGGGTTAGGGTACGCGTTAGGGTTAGGGTAGGTATTAAGCCTATCCCACTCTCTAGATACCCCTTAGCACGTAAAGGAATATTATTTGGGGGTCCAGCCATCGAGAAGAGTTTAGACACTAGGATAAGATAAGGAACACACCCATTATAAAGAAATCACATTAGGATTCTGTTTTTAAGCTGTTCTTTAAAACACTAGTGCTTAGGAAATCTATTGGAGGCAGAAGCAGTCAAGGGTAGCCTAGGGTTAGGGTAAGGCTTAGGGTACGGCTTAGGGTACGGGTTCGGTGAGGGCTTCGGGTACGGCGTAGGGTATGGGTTAGGGTTAGGGTTAGGGTTAGTGTTAGGGTTAGGGCTCGGTTTAGGGTACGCGTTAGGATTAGGGTACGTGTTAGGGTTAGGGTAGGGGATAGGGTTAGGGTACGCGTTAGGGTTAGGGTAGTTATTAAACCTATCCCACTCTCTAGATACCCCTTAGCACGTAAAGGAATATTATTTGGGGGTCCAGCCAATGAGAAGAGTGTAGACACTAGGATAAGATAAGGAACACACCCATTATAAAGAAATCACATTAGGATTCTCTTTTTAAGCTGTTCCTTAAAACACTGGTGCTTAGGAAATCTATTGGAGGCAGAAGCAGTCAAGGGTAGCCTAGGGTTAGTGTTAGGCTTAGGGTACGGCTTAGGGTACGGCTTAGGGTACGGGTTCGGGGAGGGCTTCGGGTACGGCGTAGGGTATGGGTTAGGGTTAGGGTTAGGGTTAGTGTTAGGGTTAGGGCTCGGTTTAGGGTATTGGTTAGGATTAGGGTACGTGTTATGGTTAGGGTAGGGGTTAGGGTTAGAGTACGCGTTAGTGTTAGGGTAGTTATTAAACCTATCCCACTCTCTAGATACCCCTTAGCACATAAAGGAATATTATTTGGAGGTCCAGCCATGGAGAAGAGTTTAGACACTAGGATAAGATAAGGAACACACCCATTATAAAGAAATCAGATTAGGATTCTCTTTTTAAGCTGTTCCTTAAAACACTAGTGCTTAGGAAATCTATTGGAGGCAGAAGCATCCAAGGGTAGCCTAGGGTTAGGGTTAGGCTTAGGGTTAGGCTTAGGGTACGGCTTAGGGTACGGGTTCGGGGAGGGCTTCTGGTACGGCGTAGGGTATGGGTTAGGGTTAGGGTTAGGGTTAGTGTTAGGGTTAGGGCTCGGTGTAGGGTATTGGTTAGGATTAGGGTACGTGTTAGGGTTAGGGTAGGGGTTAGGGTTAGGGTACGCGTTAGTGTTAGGGTAGTTATTAAACCTAACCCACTCTCTAGATACCCCTTAGCACGTAAAGGAATATTATTTGGAGGTCCAGCCATGGAGAAGAGTTTAGACACTAGGATAAGATAAGGAACACACCCATTATAAAGAAATCACATTAGGATTCTCTTTTTAAGCTGTTCCTTAAAACACTAGTGCTTAGGAAATCTATTGGAGGCAGAAGCAGTCAAGGGTAGCCTAGGGTTAGGGTTAGTCTTAGGGTACGGCTTAGGGTACGGCTTAGGGTACGGGTTCGGGGAGGGCTTCGGGTACGGCGTAGGGTATGGGTTAGGGTTAGGGTTAGGGTTAGTGTTAGGGTTAGGGCTCGGTTTAGGGTACGGGTTAGGATTAGGGTACGTGTTAGGGTTAGGGTAGGGGATAGGGTTAGGGTACGCGTTAGGGTTAGGGTAGTTATTAAACCTATCCCACTCTCTAGATACCCCTTAGCATGTAAAGGAATATTATTTGGGGGTCCAGCCATGGAGAAGAGTTTAGACACTAGGATAAGATAAGGAACACACCCATTATAAAGAAATCACATTAGGATTCTCTTTTTAAGCTGTTCCTTAAAACACTAGTGCTTAGGAAATCTATTGGAGGCAGAAGCAGTCAAGGGTAGCCTAGGGTTAGGGTTAGGCTTAGGGTACGGCTTAGGGTACGGCTTAGGGTACGGGTTTGGGGAGGGCTTCGGGTACGGTGTAGGGTATGGGTTAGGGTTAGGGTTAGGGTTAGTGTTAGGGTTAGGGCTCGGTTTAGGGTACGGGTTAGGATTAGGGTACATGTTAGGGTTAGGGTAGGGGTTAGGGTTAGGGTACGCGTTAGGGTTAGGGTAGTTATTAAACCTATCCCACTCTCTAGATACACCTTAGCACGTAAAGGAATATTATTTGGGGGTCCAGCCATGGAGAAGAGTTTAGACACTAGGATAAGATAAGGAACACACCCATTATAAAGAAATCACAATAGGATTCTCTTTTTAAGCTGTTCCTTAAAACACTAGTGCTTAGGAAATCTATTGGAGGCAGAAGCAGTCAAGGGTAGCCTAGGGTTAGGGTAAGGCTTAGGGTACGGCTTAGGGTACGGGTTCGGTGAGGGCTTCGGGTACGGCGTAGGGTATGGGTTAGGGTTAGGGTTAGGGTTAGTGTTAGGGTTAGGGCTCGGTTTAGGGTACGCGTTAGGATTAGGGTACGTGTTAGGGTTAGGGTAGGGGATAGGGTTAGGGTACGCGTTAGGGTTAGGGTAGTTATTAAACCTATCCCACTCTCTAGATACCCCTTAGCACGTAAAGGAATATTATTTGTGGGTCCAGCCAATGAGAAGAGTTTAGACACTAGGATAAGATAAGGAACAAACCCATTATAAAGAAATCACATTAGGATTCTCTTTTTAAGCTGTTACTTAAAACACTGGTGCTTAGGAAATCTATTGGAGGCAGAAGCAGTCAAGGGTAGCCTAGGGTTAGGGTTAGGCTTAGGGTACGGCTTAGGGAACGGCTTAGGGTATGGGTTCGGGGAGGGCTTCGGGTACGGCGTAGGGTATGGGTTAGGGTTAGGGTTAGGGTTAGTGTTAGGGTTAGGGCTCGGTTTAGGGTATTGGTTAGGATTAGGGTACGTGTTATGGTTAGGGTAGGGGTTAGGGTTAGGGTACGCGTTAGTGTTAGGGTAGTTATTAAACCTATCCCACTCTCTAGATACCCCTTAGCACATAAAGGAATATTATTTGGAGGTCCAGCCATGGAGAAGAGTTTAGACACTATGATAAGATAAGGAACACACCCATTATAAAGAAATCACATTAGGATTCTCTTTTTAAGCTGTTCCTTAAAACACTAGTGCTTAGGAAATCTATTGGAGGCAGAAGCATCCAAGGGTAGCCTAGGGTTAGGGTTAGGCTTAGGGTTAGGCTTAGGGTACGGCTTAGGGTACGGGTTCGGGGAGGGCTTCTGGTACGGCGTATGGTATGGGTTAGGTTTAGGGTTAGGTTTAGTGTTAGGGTTAGGGCTCGGTTTAGGGTATTGGTTAGGATTAGGGTACGTGTTAGGGTTAGGGTAGGGGTTAGGGTTAGGGTACGCGTTAGTGTTAGGGTAGTTATTAAAGCTATCCCACTCTCTAGATACACCTTAGCACGTCAAGGAATATTATTTGGGGGTCCAGCCATGGAGAAGAGTTTAGACACTAGGATAAGATAAGGAACACACCCATTATAAAGAAATCACAATAGGATTCTCTTTTTAAGCTGTTCCTTAAAACACTAGTGCTTAGGAAATCTATTGGAGGCAGAAGCAGTCAAGGGTAGCCTAGGGTTAGGGTTAGGCTTAGGGTACGGCTTAGGGTACGGCTTAGGGTACGGGTTCGGGGAGGGATTCGGGTATGGCGTAAGGTATGGGTTAGGGTTAGGGTTAGGGTTAGTGTTAGGGTTAGGGCTCGGTTTAGGGTATTGGTTAGGATTAGGGTACGTGTTAGGGTTAGGGTAGGGGTTAGGGTTAGGGTACGCGTTAGTGTTAGGGTAGTTATTAAAGCTATCCCACTCTCTAGATACCCCTTAGCACATAAGGAATATTATTTGGAGGTCCAGCCATGGAGAAGAGTTTAGACACTAGGATAAGATAAGGAACACACCCATTATAAAGAAATCACATTAGGATTCTCTTTTTAAGCTGTTCCTTAAAACACTAGTGCTTAGGAAATCTACTGGAGGCAGAAGCAGTCAAGGGTAGCCTAGGGTTAGGGTTAGGCTTAGGGTACGGCTTAGGGTACGGCTTAGGGTACGGGTTCGGGGAGGGCTTCGGGTACGGCGTAGGGTATGGGTTAGGGTTAGATTTAGGGTTAGTGTTAGGGTTAGGGCTCGGTTTAGGGTATTGGTTAGGATTAGGGTACGTGTTATGGTTAGGGTAGGGGTTAGGGTTAGGGTACACGTTAGTGTTAGGGTAGTTATTAAAGCTATCCCACTCTCTAGATACCCCTTAGCACATAAAGGAATATTATTTGGAGGTTCAGCCATGGGGAAGTGTTTAGACACTAGGATAAGATAAGGAACACACCCATTATAAAGAAATCACATTAGGATTCTCTTTTTAAGCTGTTCCTTAAAACACTAGTGCTTAGGAAATCTATTGGAGGCAGAAGCATTCAAGGGTAGCCTAGGCTTAGGGTTAGGCTTAGGGTACTGCTTAGGGTACGGGTTCGGTGAGGGCTTCGGGTACGGCGTAGGGTATGGGTTAGGGTTAGGGTTAGGGTTAGTGTTAGGGTTAGGGCTCGTTTTAGGGTACGGGTTAGGATTAGGGTACGTGTTATGGTTAGGGTAGGGGTTAGGGTTAGGGTACACGTTAGGGTTAGGGTAGTTATTAAACCTATCCCACTCTCTAGATACACCTTAGCACGTAAAGGAATATTATTTGGGGGTCCAGCCATGGAGAAGAGTTTAGACACTAGGATAAGATAAGGAACACACCCATTATAAAGAAATCACAATAGGATTCTCTTTTTAAGCTGTTCCTTAAAACACTAGTGCTTATGAAATCTATTGGAGGCAGAAGCAGTCAAGGGTAGCCTAGGGTTAGGGTACGGCTTAGGGTACGGCTTAGGGTACGGCTTAGGGTACGGGTTCGGTGAGGGCTTCGGGTACGGCGTAGGGTATGGGTTAGGGTTAGGGTTAGGGTTAGTGTTAGGGTTAGGGCTCGGTTTAGGTTACGGGTTAGGATTAGGGTACGTGTTAGGGTTAGGGTAGGGGATAGGGTTAGGGTACGCGTTAGGGTTAGGGTAGTTATTAAACCTATCCCACTCTCTAGATACCCCTTAGCACGTAAAGGAATATTATTTGGGGGTCCAGCCATGGAGAAGAGTTTAGACACTAGGATAAGATAAGGAACACACCCATTATAAAGAAATCACATTAGGATTCTCTTTTTAAGCTGTTCCTTAAAACACTAGTGCTTAGGAAATCTATTGGAGGCAGAAGCATCCAAGGGTAGCCTAGGGTTAGGGTTAGGCTTAGGGTTAGGCTTAGGGTACGGCTTAGGGTACGGTTTCGGGGAGGGCTTCTGGTACGGCGTAGGGTATGGGTTAGGGTTAGGGTTAGGGTTAGTGTTAGGGTTAGGGCTCGGTATAGGGTATTGGTTAGGATTAGGGTACGTGTTAGGGTTAGGGTAGGGGTTAGGGTTAGGGTACGCGTTAGTGTTAGGGTAGTTATTAAACCTAACCCACTCTCTAGATACCCCTTAGCACGTAAAGGAATATTATTTGGAGGTCCAGCCATGGAGAAGAGTTTAGACACTAGGATAAGATAAGGAACACACCCATTATAAAGAAATCACATTAGGATTCTCTTTTTAAGCTGTTCCTTAAAACACTAGTGCTTAGGAAATCTATTGGAGGCAGAAGCAGTCAAGGGTAGCCTAGGGTTAGGGTTAGGCTTAGGGTACGGCTTAGGGTACGGCTTAGGGTACGGGTTCGGGGAGGGATTCGGGTATGGCGTAAGGTATGGGTTAGGGTTAGGGTTAGGGTTAGTGTTAGGGTTAGGGCTCGGTTTAGGGTATTGGTTAGGATTAGGGTACGTGTTAGGGTTAGGGTAGGGGTTAGGGTTAGGGTACGCGTTAGTGTTAGGGTAGTTATTAAAGCTATCCCACTCTCTAGATACCCCTTAGCACATAAGGAATATTATTTGGAGGTCCAGCCATGGAGAAGAGTTTAGACACTAGGATAAGATAAGGAACACACCCATTATAAAGAAATCACATTAGGATTCTCTTTTTAAGCTGTTCCTTAAAACACTAGTGCTTAGGAAATCTACTGGAGGCAGAAGCAGTCAAGGGTAGCCTAGGGTTAGGGTTAGGCTTAGGGTACGGCTTAGGGTACGGCTTAGGGTACGGGTTCGGGGAGGGCTTCGGGTACGGCGTAGGGTATGGGTTAGGGTTAGATTTAGGGTTAGTGTTAGGGTTAGGGCTCGGTTTAGGGTATTGGTTAGGATTAGGGTACGTGTTATGGTTAGGGTAGGGGTTAGGGTTAGGGTACACGTTAGTGTTAGGGTAGTTATTAAAGCTATCCCACTCTCTAGATACCCCTTAGCACATAAAGGAATATTATTTGGAGGTTCAGCCATGGGGAAGTGTTTAGACACTAGGATAAGATAAGGAACACACCCATTATAAAGAAATCACATTAGGATTCTCTTTTTAAGCTGTTCCTTAAAACACTAGTGCTTAGGAAATCTATTGGAGGCAGAAGCATTCAAGGGTAGCCTAGGCTTAGGGTTAGGCTTAGGGTACGGCTTAGGGTACGGGTTCGGTGAGGGCTTCGGGTACGGCGTAGGGTATGGGTTAGGGTTAGGGTTAGGGTTAGTGTTAGGGTTAGGGCTCGTTTTAGGGTACGGGTTAGGATTAGGGTACGTGTTATGGTTAGGGTAGGGGTTAGGGTTAGGGTACACGTTAGGGTTAGGGTAGTTATTAAACCTATCCCACTCTCTAGATACACCTTAGCACGTAAAGGAATATTATTTGGGGGTCCAGCCATGGAGAAGAGTTTAGACACTAGGATAAGATAAGGAACACACCCATTATAAAGAAATCACAATAGGATTCTCTTTTTAAGCTGTTCCTTAAAACACTAGTGCTTATGAAATCTATTGGAGGCAGAAGCAGTCAAGGGTAGCCTAGGGTTAGGGTACGGCTTAGGGTACGGCTTAGGGTACGGCTTAGGGTACGGGTTCGGTGAGGGCTTCGGGTACGGCGTAGGGTATGGGTTAGGGTTAGGGTTAGGGTTAGTGTTAGGGTTAGGGCTCGGTTTAGGTTACGGGTTAGGATTAGGGTACGTGTTAGGGTTAGGGTAGGGGATAGGGTTAGGGTACGCGTTAGGGTTAGGGTAGTTATTAAACCTATCCCACTCTCTAGATACCCCTTAGCACGTAAAGGAATATTATTTGGGGGTCCAGCCATGGAGAAGAGTTTAGACACTAGGATAAGATAAGGAACACACCCATTATAAAGAAATCACATTAGGATTCTCTTTTTAAGCTGTTCCTTAAAACACTAGTGCTTAGGAAATCTATTGGAGGCAGAAGCATCCAAGGGTAGCCTAGGGTTAGGGTTAGGCTTAGGGTTAGGCTTAGGGTACGGCTTAGGGTACGGTTTCGGGGAGGGCTTCTGGTACGGCGTAGGGTATGGGTTAGGGTTAGGGTTAGGGTTAGTGTTAGGGTTAGGGCTCGGTATAGGGTATTGGTTAGGATTAGGGTACGTGTTAGGGTTAGGGTAGGGGTTAGGGTTAGGGTACGCGTTAGTGTTAGGGTAGTTATTAAACCTAACCCACTCTCTAGATACCCCTTAGCACGTAAAGGAATATTATTTGGAGGTCCAGCCATGGAGAAGAGTTTAGACACTAGGATAAGATAAGGAACACACCCATTATAAAGAAATCACATTAGGATTCTCTTTTTAAGCTGTTCCTTAAAACACTAGTGCTTAGGAAATCTATTGGAGGCAGAAGCAGTCAAGGGTAGCCTAGGGTTAGGGTTAGGCTTAGGGTTAGGCTTAGGGTATGGCTTAGGGTACGGGTTCGGTGAGGGCTTAGGGTACGGCATAGGGTATGGGTTAGGGTTAGGGTTAGGGTTAGTGTTAGGGTTAGGGCTCGGTTTAGGGTACGCGTTAGGATTAGGGTACGTGTTAGGGTTAGGGTAGGGGATAGGGTTAGGGTACGCGTTAGGGTTAGGGTAGGTATTAAGCCTATCCCACTCTCTAGATACCCCTTAGCACGTAAAGGAATATTATTTGGGGGTCCAGCCATCGAGAAGAGTTTAGACACTAGGATAAGATAAGGAACACACCCATTATAAAGAAATCACATTAGGATTCTCTTTTTAAGCTGTTCCTTAAAACACTAGTGCTTAGGAAATCTATTGGAGGCAGAAGCAGTCAAGGGTAGCCTAGGGTTAGGGTAAGGCTTAGGGTACGGCTTAGGGTACGGGTTCGGTGAGGGCTTCGGGTACGGCGTAGGGTATGGGTTAGGGTTAGGGTTAGGGTTAGTGTTAGGGTTAGGGCTCGGTTTAGGGTACGCGTTAGGATTAGGGTACGTGTTAGGGTTAGGGTAGGGGATAGGGTTAGGGTACGCGTTAGGGTTAGGGTAGTTATTAAACCTATCCCACTCTCTAGATACCCCTTAGCACATAAAGGAATATTATTTGGAGGTCCAGCCATGGAGAAGAGTTTAGACACTAGGATAAGATAAGGAACACACCCATTATAAAGAAATCAGATTAGGATTCTCTTTTTAAGCTGTTCCTTAAAACACTAGTGCTTAGGAAATCTATTGGAGGCAGAAGCATCCAAGGGTAGCCTAGGGTTAGGGTTAGGCTTAGGGTTAGGCTTAGGGTACGGCTTAGGGTACGGGTTCGGGGAGGGCTTCTGGTACGGCGTAGGGTATGGGTTAGGGTTAGGGTTAGGGTTAGTGTTAGGGTTAGGGCTCGGTGTAGGGTATTGGTTAGGATTAGGGTACGTGTTAGGGTTAGGGTAGGGGTTAGGGTTAGGGTACGCGTTAGTGTTAGGGTAGTTATTAAACCTAACCCACTCTCTAGATACCCCTTAGCACGTAAAGGAATATTATTTGGAGGTCCAGCCATGGAGAAGAGTTTAGACACTAGGATAAGATAAGGAACACACCCATTATAAAGAAATCACATTAGGATTCTCTTTTTAAGCTGTTCCTTAAAACACTAGTGCTTAGGAAATCTATTGGAGGCAGAAGCAGTCAAGGGTAGCCTAGGGTTAGGGTTAGTCTTAGGGTACGGCTTAGGGTACGGCTTAGGGTACGGGTTCGGGGAGGGCTTCGGGTACGGCGTAGGGTATGGGTTAGGGTTAGGGTTAGGGTTAGTGTTAGGGTTAGGGCTCGGTTTAGGGTACGGGTTAGGATTAGGGTACGTGTTAGGGTTAGGGTAGGGGATAGGGTTAGGGTACGCGTTAGGGTTAGGGTAGTTATTAAACCTATCCCACTCTCTAGATACCCCTTAGCATGTAAAGGAATATTATTTGGGGGTCCAGCCATGGAGAAGAGTTTAGACACTAGGATAAGATAAGGAACACACCCATTATAAAGAAATCACAATAGGATTCTCTTTTTAAGCTGTTCCTTAAAACACTAGTGCTTAGGAAATCTATTGAGGGCAGAAGCAGTCAATGGTAGCCTAGGGTTAGGGTAAGGCTTAGGGTACGGCTTAGGGTACGGGTTCGGTGAGGGCTTCGGGTACGGCGTAGGGTATGGGTTAGGGTTAGGGTTAGGGTTAGTGTTAGGGTTAGGGCTCGGTTTAGGGTACGGGTTAGGATTAGGGTACGTGTTAGGGTTAGGGTAGGGGATAGGGTTAGGGTACGCGTTAGGGTTAGGGTAGTTATTAAACCTATCCCACTCTCTAGATACCCCTTAGCATGTAAAGGAATATTATTTGGGGGTCCAGCCATGGAGAAGAGTTTAGACACTAGGATAAGATAAGGAACACACCCATTATAAAGAAATCACATTAGGATTCTCTTTTTAAGCTGTTCCTTAAAACACTAGTGCTTAGGAAATCTATTGGAGGCAGAAGCAGTCAAGGGTAGCCTAGGGTTAGGGTTAGGCTTAGGGTACGGCTTAGGGTACGGCTTAGGGTACGGGTTCGGGGAGGGATTCGGGTATGGCGTAAGGTATGGGTTAGGGTTAGGGTTAGGGTTAGTGTTAGGGTTAGGGCTCGGTTTAGGGTATTGGTTAGGATTAGGGTACGTGTTAGGGTTAGGGTAGGGGTTAGGGTTAGGGTACGCGTTAGTGTTAGGGTAGTTATTAAAGCTATCCCACTCTCTAGATACCCCTTAGCACATAAGGAATATTATTTGGAGGTCCAGCCATGGAGAAGAGTTTAGACACTAGGATAAGATAAGGAACACACCCATTATAAAGAAATCACATTAGGATTCTCTTTTTAAGCTGTTCCTTAAAACACTAGTGCTTAGGAAATCTACTGGAGGCAGAAGCAGTCAAGGGTAGCCTAGGGTTAGGGTTAGGCTTAGGGTACGGCTTAGGGTACGGCTTAGGGTACGGGTTCGGGGAGGGCTTCGGGTACGGCGTAGGGTATGGGTTAGGGTTAGATTTAGGGTTAGTGTTAGGGTTAGGGCTCGGTTTAGGGTATTGTTTAGGATTAGGGTACGTGTTATGGTTAGGGTAGGGGTTAGGGTTAGGGTACACGTTAGTGTTAGGGTAGTTATTAAAGCTATCCCACTCTCTAGATACCCCTTAGCACATAAAGGAATATTATTTGGAGGTTCAGCCATGGGGAAGTGTTTAGACACTAGGATAAGATAAGGAACACACCCATTATAAAGAAATCACATTAGGATTCTCTTTTTAAGCTGTTCCTTAAAACACTAGTGCTTAGGAAATCTATTGGAGGCAGAAGCATTCAAGGGTAGCCTAGGCTTAGGGTTAGGCTTAGGGTACGGCTTAGGGTACGGGTTCGGTGAGGGCTTCGGGTACGGCGTAGGGTATGGGTTAGGGTTAGGGTTAGGGTTAGTGTTAGGGTTAGGGCTCGTTTTAGGGTACGGGTTAGGATTAGGGTACGTGTTATGGTTAGGGTAGGGGTTAGGGTTAGGGTACGCGTTAGGGTTAGGGTAGTTATTAAACCTATCCCACTCTCTAGATACACCTTAGCACGTAAAGGAATATTATTTGGGGGTCCAGCCATGGAGAAGAGTTTAGACACTAGGATAAGATAAGGAACACACCCATTATAAAGAAATCACAATAGGATTCTCTTTTTAAGCTGTTCCTTAAAACACTAGTGCTTATGAAATCTATTGGAGGCAGAAGCAGTCAAGGGTAGCCTAGGGTTAGGGTACGGCTTGGGGTACGGCTTAGGGTACGGCTTAGGGTACGGGTTCGGTGAGGGCTTCGGGTACGGCGTAGGGTATGGGTTAGGGTTAGGGTTAGGGTTAGTGTTAGGGTTAGGGCTCGGTTTAGGTTACGGGTTAGGATTAGGGTACGTGTTAGGGTTAGGGTAGGGGATAGGGTTAGGGTACGCGTTAGGGTTAGGGTAGTTATTAAACCTATCCCACTCTCTAGATACCCCTTAGCACGTAAAGGAATATTATTTGGGGGTCCAGCCATGGAGAAGAGTTTAGACACTAGGATAAGATAAGGAACACACCCATTATAAAGAAATCACATTAGGATTCTCTTTTTAAGCTGTTCCTTAAAACACTAGTGCTTAGGAAATCTATTGGAGGCAGAAGCATCCAAGGGTAGCCTAGGGTTAGGGTTAGGCTTAGGGTTAGGCTTAGGGTACGGCTTAGGGTACGGGTTCGGGGAGGGCTTCTGGTACGGCGTAGGGTATGGGTTAGGGTTAGGGTTAGGGTTAGTGTTAGGGTTAGGGCTCGGTATAGGGTATTGGTTAGGATTAGGGTACGTGTTAGGGTTAGGGTAGGGGTTAGGGTTAGGGTACGCGTTAGTTTTAGGGTAGTTATTAAACCTAACCCACTCTCTAGATACCCCTTAGCACGTAAAGGAATATTATTTGGAGGTCCAGCCATGGAGAAGAGTTTAGACACTAGGATAAGATAAGGAACACACCCATTATAAAGAAATCACATTAGGATTCTCTTTTTAAGCTGTTCCTTAAAACACTAGTGCTTAGGAAATCTATTGGAGGCAGAAGCAGTCAAGGGTAGCCTAGGGTTAGGGTTAGTCTTAGGGTACGGCTTAGGGTACGGCTTAGGGTACGGGTTCGGGGAGGGCTTCGGGTACGGCGTAGGGTATGGGTTAGGGTTAGGGTTAGGGTTAGTGTTAGGGTTAGGGCTCGGTTTAGGGTACGGGTTAGGATTAGGGTACGTGTTAGGGTTAGGGTAGGGGATAGGGTTAGGGTACGCGTTAGGGTTAGGGTAGTTATTAGACCTATCCCACTCTCTAGATACCCCTTAGCATGTAAAGGAATATTATTTGGGGGTCCAGCCATGGAGAAGAGTTTAGACACTAGGATAAGATAAGGAACACACCCATTATAAAGAAATCACATTAGGATTCTCTTTTTAAGCTGTTCCTTAAAACACTAGTGCTTAGGAAATCTATTGGAGGCAGAAGCAGTCAAGGGTAGCCTAGGGTTAGGGTTAGGCTTAGGGTTAGGCTTAGGGTACGGCTTAGGGTACGGGTTCGGTGAGGGCTTCGGGTACGGCGTAGGGTATGGGTTAGGTTTAGGGTTAGGGTTAGTGTTAGGGTTAGGGCTCGTTTTAGGGTACGGGTTAGGATTAGGGTACGTGTTAGGTTTAGGGTAGGGGATAGGGTTAAGGTACGAGTTAGGGTTAGGGTAGTTATTAAACCTATCCCACTCTCTAGATACCCCTTAGCACGTAAAGGAATATTATTTGGGGGTCCAGCCATGGAGAAGAGTTTAGACACTAGGATAAGATAACGAACACACCCATTATAAAGAAATCACATTAGGATTCTCTTTTTAAGCTGTTCCTTAAAACACTAGTGCTTAGGAAATCTATTGGAGGCAGAAGCAGTCAAGGGTAGCCTAGGGTTAGGGTTAGGCTTAGGGTTAGGCTTAGGGTACGGCTTAGGGTACGGGTTCGGTGAGGGCTTCGGGTACGGCGTAGGGTATGGGTTAGGGTTAGGGTTAGGGTTAGTGTTAGGGTTAGGGCTCGGTTTAGGGTACGCGTTAGGATTAGGGTACGTGTTAGGGTTAGGGTAGGGGATAGGGTTAGGGTACGCGTTAGGGTTAGGGTAGTTATTAAACCTATCCCACTCTCTAGATACCCCTTAGCACGTAAAGGAATATTATTTGGGGGTCCAGGCATGGAGAAGAGTTTAGACACTAGGATAAGGTAAGGAACACACCCATTATAAAGAAATCACATTAGGATTCTCTTTTTAAGCTGTTCCTTAAAACACTAGTGCTTAGGAAATCTATTGGAGGCAGAAGCAGTCAAGGGTAGCCTAGGGTTAGGGTTAGTCTTAGGGTACGGCTTAGGGTACGGCTTAGGGTACGGGTTCGGGGAGGGCTTCGGGTACGGCGTAGGGTATGGGTTAGGGTTAGGGTTAGGGTTAGTGTTAGGGTTAGGGCTCGGTTTAGGGTACGGGTTAGGATTAGGGTACGTGTTAGGGTTAGGGTAGGGGATAGGGTTAGGGTACGCGTTAGGGTTAGGGTAGTTATTAAACCTATCCCACTCTCTAGATACCCCTTAGCATGTAAAGGAATATTATTTGGGGGTCCAGCCATGGAGAAGAGTTTAGACACTAGGATAAGATAAGGAACACACCCATTATAAAGAAATCACATTAGGATTCTCTTTTTAAGCTGTTCCTTAAAACACTAGTGCTTAGGAAATCTATTGGAGGCAGAAGCAGTCAAGGGTAGCCTAGGCTTAGGGTTAGGCTTAGGGTACGGCTTAGGGTACGGGTTCGGTGAGGGCTTCGGGTACGGCGTAGGGTATGGGTTAGGGTTAGGGTTAGGGTTAGTGTTAGGGTTAGGGCTCGTTTTAGGGTACGGGTTAGGATTAGGGTACGTGTTATGGTTAGGGTAGGGGTTAGGGTTAGGGTACACGTTAGGGTTAGGGTAGTTATTAAACCTATCCCACTCTCTAGATACACCTTAGCACGTAAAGGAATATTATTTGGGGGTCCAGCCATGGAGAAGAGTTTAGACACTAGGATAAGATAAGGAACACACCCATTATAAAGAAATCACAATAGGATTCTCTTTTTAAGCTGTTCCTTAAAACACTAGTGCTTAGGAAATCTATTGGAGGCAGAAGCAGTCAAGGGTAGCCTAGGGTTAGGGTACGGCTTAGGGTACGGCTTAGGGTACGGCTTAGGGTACGGGTTCGGTGAGGGCTTCGGGTACGGCGTAGGGTATGGGTTAGGGTTAGGGTTAGGGTTAGTGTTAGGGTTAGGGCTCGGTTTAGGTTACGGGTTAGGATTAGGGTACGTGTTAGGGTTAGGGTAGGGGATAGGGTTAGGGTACGCGTTAGGGTTAGGGTAGTTATTAAACCTATCCCACTCTCTAGATACCCCTTAGCACGTAAAGGAATATTATTTGGGGGTCCAGCCATGGAGAAGAGTTTAGACACTAGGATAAGATAAGGAACACACCCATTATAAAGAAATCACATTAGGATTCTCTTTTTAAGCTGTTCCTTAAAACACTAGTGCTTAGGAAATCTATTGGAGGCAGAAGCATCCAAGGGTAGCCTAGGGTTAGGGTTAGGCTTAGGGTTAGGCTTAGGGTACGGCTTAGGGTACGGTTTCGGGGAGGGCTTCTGGTACGGCGTAGGGTATGGGTTAGGGTTAGGGTTAGGGTTAGTGTTAGGGTTAGGGCTCGGTATAGGGTATTGGTTAGGATTAGGGTACGTGTTAGGGTTAGGGTAGGGGTTAGGGTTAGGGTACGCGTTAGTGTTAGGGTAGTTATTAAACCTAACCCACTCTCTAGATACCCCTTAGCACGTAAAGGAATATTATTTGGAGGTCCAGCCATGGAGAAGAGTTTAGACACTAGGATAAGATAAGGAACACACCCATTATAAAGAAATCACATTAGGATTCTCTTTTTAAGCTGTTCCTTAAAACACTAGTGCTTAGGAAATCTATTGGAGGCAGAAGCAGTCAAGGGTAGCCTAGGGTTAGGGTTAGGCTTAGGGTTAGGCTTAGGGTATGGCTTAGGGTACGGGTTCGGTGAGGGCTTAGGGTACGGCATAGGGTATGGGTTAGGGTTAGGGTTAGGGTTAGTGTTAGGGTTAGGGCTCGGTTTAGGGTACGCGTTAGGATTAGGGTACGTGTTAGGGTTAGGGTAGGGGATAGGGTTAGGGTACGCGTTAGGGTTAGGGTAGGTATTAAGCCTATCCCACTCTCTAGATACCCCTTAGCACGTAAAGGAATATTATTTGGGGGTCCAGCCATCGAGAAGAGTTTAGACACTAGGATAAGATAAGGAACACACCCATTATAAAGAAATCACATTAGGATTCTCTTTTTAAGCTGTTCCTTAAAACACTAGTGCTTAGGAAATCTATTGGAGGCAGAAGCAGTCAAGGGTAGCCTAGGGTTAGGGTAAGGCTTAGGGTACGGCTTAGGGTACGGGTTCGGTGAGGGCTTCGGGTACGGCGTAGGGTATGGGTTAGGGTTAGGGTTAGGGTTAGTGTTAGGGTTAGGGCTCGGTTTAGGGTACGCGTTAGGATTAGGGTACGTGTTAGGGTTAGGGTAGGGGATAGGGTTAGGGTACGCGTTAGGGTTAGGGTAGTTATTAAACCTATCCCACTCTCTAGATACCCCTTAGCACGTAAAGGAATATTATTTGGAGGTCCAGCCATGGAGAAGAGTTTAGACACTAGGATAAGATAAGGAACACACCCATTATAAAGAAATCAGATTAGGATTCTCTTTTTAAGCTGTTCCTTAAAACACTAGTGCTTAGGAAATCTATTGGAGGCAGAAGCATCCAAGGGTAGCCTAGGGTTAGGGTTAGGCTTAGGGTTAGGCTTAGGGTACGGCTTAGGGTACGGGTTCGGGGAGGGCTTCTGGTACGGCGTAGGGTATGGGTTAGGGTTAGGGTTAGGGTTAGTGTTAGGGTTAGGGCTCGGTGTAGGGTATTGGTTAGGATTAGGGTACGTGTTAGGGTTAGGGTAGGGGTTAGGGTTAGGGTACGCGTTAGTGTTAGGGTAGTTATTAAACCTAACCCACTCTCTAGATACCCCTTAGCACGTAAAGGAATATTATTTGGAGGTCCAGCCATGGAGAAGAGTTTAGACACTAGGATAAGATAAGGAACACACCCATTATAAAGAAATCACATTAGGATTCTCTTTTTAAGCTGTTCCTTAAAACACTAGTGCTTAGGAAATCTATTGGAGGCAGAAGCAGTCAAGGGTAGCCTAGGGTTAGGGTTAGGCTTAGGGTTAGGCTTAGGGTATGGCTTAGGGTACGGGTTCGGTGAGGGCTTAGGGTACGGCATAGGGTATGGGTTAGGGTTAGGGTTAGGGTTAGTGTTAGGGTTAGGGCTCGGTTTAGGGTACGCGTTAGGATTAGGGTACGTGTTAGGGTTAGGGTAGGGGATAGGGTTAGGGTACGCGTTAGGGTTAGGGTAGGTATTAAGCCTATCCCACTCTCTAGATACCCCTTAGCACGTAAAGGAATATTATTTGGGGGTCCAGCCATCGAGAAGAGTTTAGACACTAGGATAAGATAAGGAACACACCCATTATAAAGAAATCACATTAGGATTCTCTTTTTAAGCTGTTCCTTAAAACACTAGTGCTTAGGAAATCTATTGGAGGCAGAAGCAGTCAAGGGTAGCCTAGGGTTAGGGTAAGGCTTAGGGTACGGCTTAGGGTACGGGTTCGGTGAGGGCTTCGGGTACGGCGTAGGGTATGGGTTAGGGTTAGGGTTAGGGTTAGTGTTAGGGTTAGGGCTCGGTTTAGGGTACGCGTTAGGATTAGGGTACGTGTTAGGGTTAGGGTAGGGGATAGGGTTAGGGTACGCGTTAGGGTTAGGGTAGTTATTAAACCTATCCCACTCTCTAGATACCCCTTAGCACATAAAGGAATATTATTTGGAGGTCCAGCCATGGAGAAGAGTTTAGACACTAGGATAAGATAAGGAACACACCCATTATAAAGAAATCAGATTAGGATTCTCTTTTTAAGCTGTTCCTTAAAACACTAGTGCTTAGGAAATCTATTGGAGGCAGAAGCATCCAAGGGTAGCCTAGGGTTAGGGTTAGGCTTAGGGTTAGGCTTAGGGTACGGCTTAGGGTACGGGTTCGGGGAGGGCTTCTGGTACGGCGTAGGGTATGGGTTAGGGTTAGGGTTAGGGTTAGTGTTAGGGTTAGGGCTCGGTGTAGGGTATTGGTTAGGATTAGGGTACGTGTTAGGGTTAGGGTAGGGGTTAGGGTTAGGGTACGCGTTAGTGTTAGGGTAGTTATTAAACCTAACCCACTCTCTAGATACCCCTTAGCACGTAAAGGAATATTATTTGGAGGTCCAGCCATGGAGAAGAGTTTAGACACTAGGATAAGATAAGGAACACACCCATTATAAAGAAATCACATTAGGATTCTCTTTTTAAGCTGTTCCTTAAAACACTAGTGCTTAGGAAATCTATTGGAGGCAGAAGCAGTCAAGGGTAGCCTAGGGTTAGGGTTAGTCTTAGGGTACGGCTTAGGGTACGGCTTAGGGTACGGGTTCGGGGAGGGCTTCGGGTACGGCGTAGGGTATGGGTTAGGGTTAGGGTTAGGGTTAGTGTTAGGGTTAGGGCTCGGTTTAGGGTACGGGATAGGATTAGGGTACGTGTTAGGGTTAGGGTAGGGGATAGGGTTAGGGTACGCGTTAGGGTTAGGGTAGTTATTAAACCTATCCCACTCTCTAGATACCCCTTAGCATGTAAAGGAATATTATTTGGGGGTCCAGCCATGGAGAAGAGTTTAGACACTAGGATAAGATAAGGAACACACCCATTATAAAGAAATCACATTAGGATTCTCTTTTTAAGCTGTTCCTTAAAACACTAGTGCTTAGGAAATCTATTGGAGGCAGAAGCAGTCAAGGGTAGCCTAGGGTTAGGGTTAGGCTTAGGGTACGGCTTAGGGTACGGCTTAGGGTACGGGTTTGGGGAGGGCTTCGGGTACGGTGTAGGGTATGGGTTAGGGTTAGGGTTAGGGTTAGTGTTAGGGTTAGGGCTCGGTTTAGGGTACGGGTTAGGATTAGGGTACATGTTAGGGTTAGGGTAGGGGTTAGGGTTAGGGTACGCGTTAGGGTTAGGGTAGTTATTAAACCTATCCCACTCTCTAGATACACCTTAGCACGTAAAGGAATATTATTTGGGGGTCCAGCCATGGAGAAGAGTTTAGACACTAGGATAAGATAAGAAACACACCCATTATAAAGAAATCACAATAGGATTCTCTTTTTAAGCTGTTCCTTAAAACACTAGTGCTTAGGAAATCTATTGAGGGCAGAAGCAGTCAATGGTAGCCTAGGGTTAGGGTAAGGCTTAGGGTACGGCTTAGGGTACGGGTTCGGTGAGGGCTTCGGGTACGGCGTAGGGTATGGGTTAGGGTTAGGGTTAGGGTTAGTGTTAGGGTTAGGGCTCGGTTTAGGGTACGCGTTAGGATTAGGGTACGTGTTAGGGTTAGGGTAGGGGATAGGGTTAGGGTACGCGTTAGGGTTAGGGTAGTTATTAAACCTATCCCACTCTCTAGATACCCCTTAGCACGTAAAGGAATATTATTTGTGGGTCCAGCCAATGAGAAGAGTTTAGACACTAGGATAAGATAAGGAACAAACCCATTATAAAGAAATCACATTAGGATTCTCTTTTTAAGCTGTTACTTAAAACACTGGTGCTTAGGAAATCTATTGGAGGCAGAAGCAGTCAAGGGTAGCCTAGGGTTAGGGTTAGGCTTAGGGTACGGCTTAGGGAACGGCTTAGGGTATGGGTTCGGGGAGGGCTTCGGGTACGGCGTAGGGTATGGGTTAGGGTTAGGGTTAGGGTTAGTGTTAGGGTTAGGGCTCGGTTTAGGGTATTGGTTAGGATTAGGGTACGTGTTATGGTTAGGGTAGGGGTTAGGGTTAGGGTACGCGTTAGTGTTAGGGTAGTTATTAAACCTATCCCACTCTCTAGATACCCCTTAGCACATAAAGGAATATTATTTGGAGGTCCAGCCATGGAGAAGAGTTTAGACACTATGATAAGATAAGGAACACACCCATTATAAAGAAATCACATTAGGATTCTCTTTTTAAGCTGTTCCTTAAAACACTAGTGCTTAGGAAATCTATTGGAGGCAGAAGCATCCAAGGGTAGCCTAGGGTTAGGGTTAGGCTTAGGGTTAGGCTTAGGGTACGGCTTAGGGTACGGGTTCGGGGAGGGCTTCTGGTACGGCGTATGGTATGGGTTAGGTTTAGGGTTAGGTTTAGTGTTAGGGTTAGGGCTCGGTTTAGGGTATTGGTTAGGATTAGGGTACGTGTTAGGGTTAGGGTAGGGGTTAGGGTTAGGGTACGCGTTAGTGTTAGGGTAGTTATTAAAGCTATCCCACTCTCTAGATACACCTTAGCACGTCAAGGAATATTATTTGGGGGTCCAGCCATGGAGAAGAGTTTAGACACTAGGATAAGATAAGGAACACACCCATTATAAAGAAATCACAATAGGATTCTCTTTTTAAGCTGTTCCTTAAAACACTAGTGCTTAGGAAATCTATTGGAGGCAGAAGCAGTCAAGGGTAGCCTAGGGTTAGGGTTAGGCTTAGGGTACGGCTTAGGGTACGGCTTAGGGTACGGGTTCGGGGAGGGATTCGGGTATGGCGTAAGGTATGGGTTAGGGTTAGGGTTAGGGTTAGTGTTAGGGTTAGGGCTCGGTTTAGGGTATTGGTTAGGATTAGGGTACGTGTTAGGGTTAGGGTAGGGGTTAGGGTTAGGGTACGCGTTAGTGTTAGGGTAGTTATTAAAGCTATCCCACTCTCTAGATACCCCTTAGCACATAAGGAATATTATTTGGAGGTCCAGCCATGGAGAAGAGTTTAGACACTAGGATAAGATAAGGAACACACCCATTATAAAGAAATCACATTAGGATTCTCTTTTTAAGCTGTTCCTTAAAACACTAGTGCTTAGGAAATCTACTGGAGGCAGAAGCAGTCAAGGGTAGCCTAGGGTTAGGGTTAGGCTTAGGGTACGGCTTAGGGTACGGCTTAGGGTACGGGTTCGGGGAGGGCTTCGGGTACGGCGTAGGGTATGGGTTAGGGTTAGATTTAGGGTTAGTGTTAGGGTTAGGGCTCGGTTTAGGGTATTGGTTAGGATTAGGGTACGTGTTATGGTTAGGGTAGGGGTTAGGGTTAGGGTACACGTTAGTGTTAGGGTAGTTATTAAAGCTATCCCACTCTCTAGATACCCCTTAGCACATAAAGGAATATTATTTGGAGGTTCAGCCATGGGGAAGTGTTTAGACACTAGGATAAGATAAGGAACACACCCATTATAAAGAAATCACATTAGGATTCTCTTTTTAAGCTGTTCCTTAAAACACTAGTGCTTAGGAAATCTATTGGAGGCAGAAGCATTCAAGGGTAGCCTAGGCTTAGGGTTAGGCTTAGGGTACGGCTTAGGGTACGGGTTCGGTGAGGGCTTCGGGTACGGCGTAGGGTATGGGTTAGGGTTAGGGTTAGGGTTAGTGTTAGGGTTAGGGCTCGTTTTAGGGTACGGGTTAGGATTAGGGTACGTGTTATGGTTAGGGTAGGGGTTAGGGTTAGGGTACGCGTTAGGGTTAGGGTAGTTATTAAACCTATCCCACTCTCTAGATACACCTTAGCACGTAAAGGAATATTATTTGGGGGTCCAGCCATGGAGAAGAGTTTAGACACTAGGATAAGATAAGGAACACACCCATTATAAAGAAATCACAATAGGATTCTCTTTTTAAGCTGTTCCTTAAAACACTAGTGCTTATGAAATCTGTTGGAGGCAGAAGCAGTCAAGGGTAGCCTAGGGTTAGGGTACGGCTTAGGGTACGGCTTAGGGTACGGCTTAGGGTACGGGTTCGGTGAGGGCTTCGGGTACGGCGTAGGGTATGGGTTAGGGTTAGGGTTAGGGTTAGTGTTAGGGTTAGGGCTCGGTTTAGGTTACGGGTTAGGATTAGGGTACGTGTTAGGGTTAGGGTAGGGGATAGGGTTAGGGTACGCGTTAGGGTTAGGGTAGTTATTAAACCTATCCCACTCTCTAGATACCCCTTAGCACGTAAAGGAATATTATTTGGGGGTCCAGCCATGGAGAAGAGTTTAGACACTAGGATAAGATAAGGAACACACCCATTATAAAGAAATCACATTAGGATTCTCTTTTTAAGCTGTTCCTTAAAACACTAGTGCTTAGGAAATCTATTGGAGGCAGAAGCATCCAAGGGTAGCCTAGGGTTAGGGTTAGGCTTAGGGTTAGGCTTAGGGTACGGCTTAGGGTACGGGTTCGGGGAGGGCTTCTGGTACGGCGTAGGGTATGGGTTAGGGTTAGGGTTAGGGTTAGTGTTAGGGTTAGGGCTCGGTATAGGGTATTGGTTAGGATTAGGGTACGTGTTAGGGTTAGGGTAGGGGTTAGGGTTAGGGTACGCGTTAGTTTTAGGGTAGTTATTAAACCTAACCCACTCTCTAGATACCCCTTAGCACGTAAAGGAATATTATTTGGAGGTCCAGCCATGGAGAAGAGTTTAGACACTAGGATAAGATAAGGAACACACCCATTATAAAGAAATCACATTAGGATTCTCTTTTTAAGCTGTTCCTTAAAACACTAGTGCTTAGGAAATCTATTGGAGGCAGAAGCAGTCAAGGGTAGCCTAGGGTTAGGGTTAGTCTTAGGGTACGGCTTAGGGTACGGCTTAGGGTACGGGTTCGGGGAGGGCTTCGGGTACGGCGTAGGGTATGGGTTAGGGTTAGGGTTAGGGTTAGTGTTAGGGTTAGGGCTCGGTTTAGGGTACGGGTTAGGATTAGGGTACGTGTTAGGGTTAGGGTAGGGGATAGGGTTAGGGTACGCGTTAGGGTTAGGGTAGTTATTAGACCTATCCCACTCTCTAGATACCCCTTAGCATGTAAAGGAATATTATTTGGGGGTCCAGCCATGGAGAAGAGTTTAGACACTAGGATAAGATAAGGAACACACCCATTATAAAGAAATCACATTAGGATTCTCTTTTTAAGCTGTTCCTTAAAACACTAGTGCTTAGGAAATCTATTGGAGGCAGAAGCAGTCAAGGGTAGCCTAGGGTTAGGGTTAGGCTTAGGGTTAGGCTTAGGGTACGGCTTAGGGTACGGGTTCGGTGAGGGCTTCGGGTACGGCGTAGGGTATGGGTTAGGTTTAGGGTTAGGGTTAGTGTTAGGGTTAGGGCTCGTTTTAGGGTACGGGTTAGGATTAGGGTACGTGTTAGGTTTAGGGTAGGGGATAGGGTTAAGGTACGAGTTAGGGTTAGGGTAGTTATTAAACCTATCCCACTCTCTAGATACCCCTTAGCACGTAAAGGAATATTATTTGGGGGTCCAGCCATGGAGAAGAGTTTAGACACTAGGATAAGATAACGAACACACCCATTATAAAGAAATCACATTAGGATTCTCTTTTTAAGCTGTTCCTTAAAACACTAGTGCTTAGGAAATCTATTGGAGGCAGAAGCAGTCAAGGGTAGCCTAGGGTTAGGGTTAGGCTTAGGGTTAGGCTTAGGGTACGGCTTAGGGTACGGGTTCGGTGAGGGCTTCGGGTACGGCGTAGGGTATGGGTTAGGGTTAGGGTTAGGGTTAGTGTTAGGGTTAGGGCTCGGTTTAGGGTACGCGTTAGGATTAGGGTACGTGTTAGGGTTAGGGTAGGGGATAGGGTTAGGGTACGCGTTAGGGTTAGGGTAGTTATTAAACCTATCCCACTCTCTAGATACCCCTTAGCACGTAAAGGAATATTATTTGGGGGTCCAGGCATGGAGAAGAGTTTAGACACTAGGATAAGGTAAGGAACACACCCATTATAAAGAAATCACATTAGGATTCTCTTTTTAAGCTGTTCCTTAAAACACTAGTGCTTAGGAAATCTATTGGAGGCAGAAGCAGTCAAGGGTAGCCTAGGGTTAGGGTTAGTCTTAGGGTACGGCTTAGGGTACGGCTTAGGGTACGGGTTCGGGGAGGGCTTCGGGTACGGCGTAGGGTATGGGTTAGGGTTAGGGTTAGGGTTAGTGTTAGGGTTAGGGCTCGGTTTAGGGTACGGGTTAGGATTAGGGTACGTGTTAGGGTTAGGGTAGGGGATAGGGTTAGGGTACACGTTAGGGTTAGGGTAGTTATTAAACCTATCCCACTCTCTAGATACCCCTTAGCATGTAAAGGAATATTATTTGGGGGTCCAGCCATGGAGAAGAGTTTAGACACTAGGATAAGATAAGGAACACACCCATTATAAAGAAATCACATTAGGATTCTCTTTTTAAGCTGTTCCTTAAAACACTAGTGCTTAGGAAATCTATTGGAGGCAGAAGCAGTCAAGGGTAGCCTAGGGTTAGGGTTAGGCTTAGGGTTAGGCTTAGGGTACGGCTTAGGGTACGGGTTCGGTGAGGGCTTCGGGTACGGCGTAGGGTATGGGTTAGGTTTAGGGTTAGGGTTAGTGTTAGGGTTAGGGCTCGTTTTAGGGTACGGGTTAGGATTAGGGTACGTGTTAGGTTTAGGGTAGGGGATAGGGTTAAGGTACGAGTTAGGGTTAGGGTAGTTATTAAACCTATCCCACTCTCTAGATACCCCTTAGCACGTAAAGGAATATTATTTGGGGGTCCAGCCATGGAGAAGAGTTTAGACACTAGGATAAGATAACGAACACACCCATTATAAAGAAATCACATTAGGATTCTCTTTTTAAGCTGTTCCTTAAAACACTAGTGCTTAGGAAATCTATTGGAGGCAGAAGCAGTCAAGGGTAGCCTAGGGTTAGGGTTAGGCTTAGGGTTAGGCTTAGGGTACGGCTTAGGGTATGGGTTCGGTGAGGGCTTCGGGTACGGCGTAGGGTATGGGTTAGGGTTAGGGTTAGGGTTAGTGTTAGGGTTAGGGCTCGGTTTAGGGTACGCGTTAGGATTAGGGTACGTGTTAGGGTTAGGGTAGGGGATAGGGTTAGGGTACGCGTTAGGGTTAGGGTAGTTATTAAACCTATCCCACTCTCTAGATACCCCTTAGCACGTAAAGGAATATTATTTGGGGGTCCAGGCATGGAGAAGAGTTTAGACACTAGGATAAGATAAGGAACACACCCATTATAAAGAAATCACATTAGGATTCTCTTTTTAAGCTGTTCCTTAAAACACTAGTGCTTAGGAAATCTATTGGAGGCAGAAGCAGTCAAGGTTAGCCTAGGGTTAGGGTTAGGCTTAGGGTTAGGCTTAGGGTACGGCTTAGGGTACGGGTTCGGTGAGGGCTTCGGGTACGGCGTAGGGTATGGGTTAGGGTTAGGGTTAGGGTTAGTGTTAGGGTTAGGGCTCGGTTTAGGGTACGCGTTAGGATTAGGGTACGTGTTAGGGTTAGGGTAGGGGATAGGGTTAGGGTACGCGTTAGGGTTAGGGTAGGTATTAAACCTATCCCACTCTCTAGATACCCCTTAGCACGTAAAGGAATATTATTTGGGGGTCCAGCCATGGAGAAGAGTTTAGACACTAGGATAAGATAAGGAACACACCCATTATAAAGAAATCACATTAGGATTCTCTTTTTAAGCTGTTCCTTAAAACACTAGTGCTTAGGAAATCTATTGGAGGCAGAAGCAGTCAAGGGTAGCCTAGGGTTAGGGTAAGGCTTAGGGTACGGCTTAGGGTACGGGTTCGGTGAGGGCTTCGGGTACGGCGTAGGGTATGGGTTAGGGTTAGGGTTAGGGTTAGTGTTAGGGTTAGGGCTCGGTTTAGGGTACGCGTTAGGATTAGGGTACGTGTTAGGGTTAGGGTAGGGGATAGGGTTAGGGTACGCGTTAGGGTTAGGGTAGTTATTAAACCTATCCCACTCTCTAGATACCCCTTAGCACGTAACGGAATATTATTTGGGGGTCCAGCCAATGAGAAGAGTTTAGACACTAGGATAAGATAAGGAACACACCCATTATAAAGAAATCACATTAGGATTCTCTTTTTAAGCTGTTCCTTAAAACACTGGTGCTTAGGAAATCTATTGGAGGCAGAAGCAGTCAAAGGTAGCCTAGGGTTAGGGTTAGGCTTAGGGTACGGCTTAGGGTACAGCTTAGGGTACGGGTTCGGGGAGGGCTTCGGGTACGGCGTAGGGTATGGGTTAGGGTTAGGGTTAGGGTTAGTGTTAGGGTTAGGGCTCGGTTTAGGATATTGGTTAGGATTAGGGTACGTGTTATGGTTAGGGTAGGGGTTAGGGTTAGAGTACGCGTTAGTGTTAGGGTAGTTATTAAACCTATCCCACTCTCTAGATACCCCTTAGCACATAAAGGAATATTATTTGGAGGTCCAGCCATGGAGAAGAGTTTAGACACTAGGATAAGATAAGGAACACACCCATTATAAAGAAATCACATTAGGATTCTCTTTTTAAGCTGTTCCTTAAAACACTAGTGCTTAGGAAATCTATTGGAGGCAGAAGCATCCAAGGGTAGCCTAGGGTTAGGGTTAGGCTTAGGGTTAGGCTTAGGGTACGGCTTAGGGTATGGGTTCGGGGAGGGCTTCTGGTACGGCGTAGGGTATGGGTTAGGGTTAGGGTTAGGGTTAGTGTTAGGGTTAGGGCTCGGTATAGGGTATTGGTTAGGATTAGGGTACGTGTTAGGGTTAGGGTAGGGGTTAGGGTTAGGGTACGCGTTAGTGTTAGGGTAGTTATTAAACCTAACCCACTCTCTAGATACCCCTTAGCACGTAAAGGAATATTATTTGGAGGTCCAGCCATGGAGAAGAGTTTAGACACTAGGATAAGATAAGGAACACACCCATTATAAAGAAATCACATTAGGATTCTCTTTTTAAGGTGTTCCTTAAAACACTAGTGCTTAGGAAATCTATTGGAGGCAGAAGCAGTCAAGGGTAGCCTAGGGTTAGGGTTAGTCTTAGGGTACGGATTAGGGTACGGCTTAGGGTACGGGTTCGGGGAGGGCTTCGGGTACGGCGTAGGGTATGGGTTAGGGTTAGGGTTAGGGTTAGTGTTAGGGTTAGGGCTCGGTTTAGGGTACGGGTTAGGATTAGGGTACGTGTTAGGGTTAGGGTAGGGGATAGGGTTAGGGTACGCGTTAGGGTTAGGGTAGTTATTAAACCTATCCCACTCTCTAGATACCCCTTAGCATGTAAAGGAATATTATTTGGGGGTCCAGCCATGGAGAAGAGTTTAGACACTAGGATAAGATAAGGAACACACCCATTATAAAGAAATCACATTAGGATTCTCTTTTTAAGCTGTTCCTTAAAACACTAGTGCTTAGGAAATCTATTGGAGGCAGAAGCAGTCAAGGGTAGCCTAGGGTTAGGGTTAGGCTTAGGGTTAGGCTTAGGGTACGGCTTAGGGTACGGGTTCGGTGAGGGCTTCGGGTACGGCGTAGGGTATGGGTTAGGTTTTGGGTTAGGGTTAGTGTTAGGGTTAGGGCTCGTTTTAGGGTACGGGTTAGGATTAGGGTACGTGTTAGGTTTAGGGTAGGGGATAGGGTTAAGGTACGAGTTAAGGTTAGGGTAGTTATTAAACCTATCCCACTCTCTAGATACCCCTTAGCACGTAAAGGAATATTATTTGGGGGTCCAGCCATGGAGAAGAGTTTAGACACTAGGATAAGATAAGGAACACACCCATTATAAAGAAATCACATTAGGATTCTCTTTTTAAGGTGTTCCTTAAAACACTAGTGCTTAGGAAATCTATTGGAGGCAGAAGCAGTCAAGGGTAGCCTAGGGTTAGGGTTAGTCTTAGGGTACGGATTAGGGTACGGCTTAGGGTACGGGTTCGGGGAGGGCTTCGGGTACGGCGTAGGGTATGGGTTAGGGTTAGGGTTAGGGTTAGTGTTAGGGTTAGGGCTCGGTTTAGGGTACGGGTTAGGATTAGGGTACGTGTTAGGGTTAGGGTAGGGGATAGGGTTAGGGTACGCGTTAGGGTTAGGGTAGTTATTAAACCTATCCCACTCTCTAGATACCCCTTAGCATGTAAAGGAATATTATTTGGGGGTCCAGCCATGGAGAAGAGTTTAGACACTAGGATAAGATAAGGAACACACCCATTATAAAGAAATCACATTAGGATTCTCTTTTTAAGCTGTTCCTTAAAACACTAGTGCTTAGGAAATCTATTGGAGGCAGAAGCAGTCAAGGGTAGCCTAGGGTTAGGGTTAGGCTTAGGGTTAGGCTTAGGGTACGGCTTAGGGTACGGGTTCGGTGAGGGCTTCGGGTACGGCGTAGGGTATGGGTTAGGTTTTGGGTTAGGGTTAGTGTTAGGGTTAGGGCTCGTTTTAGGGTACGGGTTAGGATTAGGGTACGTGTTAGGTTTAGGGTAGGGGATAGGGTTAAGGTACGAGTTAGGGTTAGGGTAGTTATTAAACCTATCCCACTCTCTAGATACCCCTTAGCACGTAAAGGAATATTATTTGGGGGTCCAGCCATGGAGAAGAGTTTAGACACTAGGATAAGATAACGAACACACCCATTATAAAGAAATCACATTAGGATTCTCTTTTTAAGCTGTTCCTTAAAACACTAGTGCTTAGGAAATCTATTGGAGGCAGAAGCAGTCAAGGGTAGCCTAGGGTTAGGGTTAGGCTTAGGGTTAGGCTTAGGGTACGGCGTAGGGTACGGGTTCGGTGAGGGCTTCAGGTACGGCGTAGGGTATGGGTTACGGTTAGGGTTAGGGTTAGTGTTAGGGTTAGGGCTCGGTTTAGGGTACGCGTTAGGATTAGGGTACGTGTTAGGGTTAGGGTAGGGGATAGGGTTAGGGTACACGTTAGGGTTAGGGTAGTTATTAAACCTATCCCACTCTCTAGATACCCCTTAGCACGTAAAGGAATATTATTTGGGGTTCCAGCCAATGAGAAGAGTTTAGACACTAGGATAAGATAAGGAACACACCCATTATAAAGAAATCACATTAGGATTCTCTTTTTAAGCTGTTCCTTAAAACACTGGTGCTTAGGAAATCTATTGGAGGCAGAAGCAGTCAAGGGTAGCCTAGGGTTAGGGTTAGGCTTAGGGTACGGCTTAGGGTACGGCTTAAGGTACGGGTTCGGGGAGGGCTTCGGGTACGGCGTAGGGTATGGGTTAGGGTTAGGGTTAGGTTTAGTGTTAGGGTTAGGGCTCGGTTTAGGGTATTGGTTAGGATTAGGGTACGTGTTATGGTTAGGGTAGGGGTTAGGGTTAGGGTACGCATTAGTGTTAGGGTAGTTATTAAACCTATCCCACTCTCTAGATACCCCTTAGCACATAAAGGAATATTATTTGGAGGTCCAGCCATGGAGAAGAGTTTAGACACTAGGATAAGATAAGGAACACACCCATTATAAAGAAATCACATTAGGATTCTCTTTTTAAGCTGTTCCTTAAAACACTAGTGCTTAGGAAATCTATTGGAGGCAGAAGCATCCAAGGGTAGCCTAGGGTTAGGGTTAGGCTTAGGGTTAGGCTTAGGGTACGGCTTAGGGTACGGGTTCGGGGAGGGCTTCTGGTACGGCGTAGGGTATGGGTTAGGGTTAGGGTTAGGGTTAGTGTTAGGGTTAGGGCTCGGTATAGGGTATTGGTTAGGATTAGGGTACGTGTTAGGGTTAGGGTAGGGGATAGGGTTAGGGTACGCGTTAGGGTTAGGGTAGTTATTAAACCTATCCCACTCTCTAGATACCCCTTAGCACGTAAAGGAATATTATTTGGGGGTCCAGCCATGGAGAAGAGTTTAGACACTAGGATAAGATAAGGAACACACCCATTATAAAGAAATCACATTAGGATTCTCTTTTTAAGCTGTTCCTTAAAACACTAGTGCTTAGGAAATCTATTGGAGGCAGAAGCAGTCAAGGGTAGCCTAGGGTTAGGGTTAGGCTTAGGGTACGGCTTAGGGTACGGCTTAGGGTACGGGATCGGGGAGGGCTTTGGGTACGGCGTAGGGTATGGGTTAGGGTTAGGGTTAGGGTTAGTGTTAGGGTTAGGGCTCGGTTTAGGGTACGGGTTAGGATTAGGGTACATGTTAGGGTTAGGGTAGGGGTTAGGGTTAGGGTACGCGTTAGGGTTAGGGTAGTTATTAAACCTATCCCACTCTCTAGATACACCTTAGCACGTAAAGGAATATTATTTGGGGGTCCAGCCATGGAGAAGAGTTTAGACACTAGGATAAGATAAGGAACACACCCATTATAAAGAAATCACAATAGGATTCTCTTTTTAAGCTGTTCCTTAAAACACTAGTGCTTATGAAATCTATTGGAGGCAGAAGCAGTCAAGGGTAGCCTAGGGTTAGGGTTAGGCTTAGGGTACGGCTTAGGGTACGGCTTAGGGTACGGGTTCGGTGAGGGCTTCGGGTACGGCGTAGGGTATGGGTTAGGGTTAGGGTTAGGGTTAGTGTTAGGGTTAGGGCTCGTTTTAGGGTACGGGTTAGGATTAGGGTACGTGTTATGGTTAGGGTAGGGGTTAGGGTTAGGGTACGCGTTAGGGTTAGGGTAGTTATTAAACCTATCCCACTCTCTAGATACACCTTAGCACGTAAAGGAATATTATTTGGGGGTCCAGCCATGGAGAAGAGTTTAGACACTAGGATAAGATAAGGAACACACCCATTATAAAGAAATCACAATAGGATTCTCTTTTTAAGCTGTTCCTTAAAACACTAGTGCTTATGAAATCTATTGGAGGCAGAAGCAGTCAAGGGTAGCCTAGGGTTAGGGTACGGCTTAGGGTACGGCTTAGGGTACGGCTTAGGGTACGGGTTCGGTGAGGGCTTCGGGTACGGCGTAGGGTATGGGTTAGGGTTAGGGTTAGGGTTAGTGTTAGGGTTAGGGCTCGGTTTAGGTTACGGGTTAGGATTAGGGTACGTGTTAGGGTTAGGGTAGGGGATAGGGTTAGGGTACGCGTTAGGGTTAGGGTAGTTATTAAACCTATCCCACTCTCTAGATACCCCTTAGCACGTAAAGGAATATTATTTGGGGGTCCAGCCATGGAGAAGAGTTTAGACACTAGGATAAGATAAGGAACACACCCATTATAAAGAAATCACATTAGGATTCTCTTTTTAAGCTGTTCCTTAAAACACTAGTGCTTAGGAAATCTATTGGAGGCAGAAGCATCCAAGGGTAGCCTAGGGTTAGGGTTAGGCTTAGGGTTAGGCTTAGGGTACGGCTTAGGGTACGGTTTCGGGGAGGGCTTCTGGTACGGCGTAGGATATGGGTTAGGGTTAGGGTTAGGGTTAGTGTTAGGGTTAGGGCTCGGTATAGGGTATTGGTTAGGATTAGGGTACGTGTTAGGGTTAGGGTAGGGGTTAGGGTTAGGGTACGCGTTAGTGTTAGGGTAGTTATTAAACCTAACCCACTCTCTAGATACCCCTTAGCACGTAAAGGAATATTATTTGGAGGTCCAGCCATGGAGAAGAGTTTAGACACTAGGATAAGATAAGGAACACACCCATTATAAAGAAATCACATTAGGATTCTCTTTTTAAGCTGTTCCTTAAAACACTAGTGCTTAGGAAATCTATTGGAGGCAGAAGCAGTCAAGGGTAGCCTAGGGTTAGGGTTAGTCTTAGGGTACGGCTTAGGGTACGGCTTAGGGTACGGGTTCGGGGAGGGCTTCGGGTACGGCGTAGGGTATGGGTTAGGGTTAGGGTTTGGGTTAGTGTTAGGGTTAGGGCTCGGTTTAGGGTACGGGTTAGGATTAGGGTACGTGTTAGGGTTAGGGTAGGGGATAGGGTTAGGGTACGCGTTAGGGTTAGGGTAGTTATTAGACCTATCCCACTCTCTAGATACCCCTTAGCATGTAAAGGAATATTATTTGGGGGTCCAGCCATGGAGAAGAGTTTAGACACTAGGATAAGATAAGGAACACACCCATTATAAAGAAATCACATTAGGATTCTCTTTTTAAGCTGTTCCTTAAAACACTAGTGCTTAGGAAATCTATTGGAGGCAGAAACAGTCAAGGGTAGCCTAGGGTTAGGGTTAGGCTTAGGGTTAGGCTTAGGGTACGGCTTAGGGTACGGGTTCGGTGAGGGCTTCGGGTACGGCGTAGGGTATGGGTTAGGTTTAGGGTTAGGGTTAGTGTTAGGGTTAGGGCTCGTTTTAGGGTACGGGTTAGGATTAGGGTACGTGTTAGGTTTAGGGTAGGGGATAGGGTTAAGGTACGAGTTAGGGTTAGGGTAGTTATTAAACCTATCCCACTCTCTAGATACCCCTTAGCACGTAAAGGAATATTATTTGGGGGTCCAGCCATGGAGAAGAGTTTAGACACTAGGATAAGATAACGAACACACCCATTATAAAGAAATCACATTAGGATTCTCTTTTTAAGCTGTTCCTTAAAACACTAGTGCTTAGGAAATCTATTGGAGGCAGAAGCAGTCAAGGGTAGCCTAGGGTTAGGGTTAGGCTTAGGGTTAGGCTTAGGGTACGGCTTAGGGTACGGGTTCGGTGAGGGCTTCGGGTACGGCGTAGGGTATGGGTTAGGGTTAGGGTTAGGGTTAGTGTTAGGGTTAGGGCTCGGTTTAGGGTACGCGTTAGGATTAGGGTACGTGTTAGGGTTAGGGTAGGGGATAGGGTTAGGGTACGCGTTAGGGTTAGGGTAGTTATTAAACCTATCCCACTCTCTAGATACCCCTTAGCACGTAAAGGAATATTATTTGGGGGTCCAGGCATGGAGAAGAGTTTAGACACTAGGATAAGATAAGGAACACACCCATTATAAAGAAATCACATTAGGATTCTCTTTTTAAGCTGTTCCTTAAAACACTAGTGCTTAGGAAATCTATTGGAGGCAGAAGCAGTCAAGGGTAGCCTAGGGTTAGGGTTAGTCTTAGGGTACGGCTTAGGGTACGGCTTAGGGTACGGGTTCGGGGAGGGCTTCGGGTACGGCGTAGGGTATGGGTTAGGGTTAGGGTTAGGGTTAGTGTTAGGGTTAGGGCTCGGTTTAGGGTACGGGTTAGGATTAGGGTACGTGTTAGGGTTAGGGTAGGGGATAGGGTTAGGGTACGCGTTAGGGTTAGGGTAGTTATTAAACCTATCCCACTCTCTAGATACCCCTTAGCATGTAAAGGAATATTATTTGGGGGTCCAGCCATGGAGAAGAGTTTAGACACTAGGATAAGATAAGGAACACACCCATTATAAAGAAATCACATTAGGATTCTCTTTTTAAGCTGTTCCTTAAAACACTAGTGCTTAGGAAATCTATTGGAGGCAGAAGCAGTCAAGGGTAGCCTAGGGTTAGGGTTAGGCTTAGGGTTAGGCTTAGGGTACGGCTTAGGGTACGGGTTCGGTGAGGGCTTCGGGTACGGCGTAGGGTATGGGTTAGGTTTAGGGTTAGGGTTAGTGTTAGGGTTAGGGCTCGTTTTAGGGTACGGGTTAGGATTAGGGTACGTGTTAGGTTTAGGGTAGGGGATAGGGTTAAGGTACGAGTTAGGGTTAGGGTAGTTATTAAACCTATCCCACTCTCTAGATACCCCTTAGCACGTAAAGGAATATTATTTGGGGGTCCAGCCATGGAGAAGAGTTTAGACACTAGGATAAGATAACGAACACACCCATTATAAAGAAATCACATTAGGATTCTCTTTTTAAGCTGTTCCTTAAAACACTAGTGCTTAGGAAATCTATTGGAGGCAGAAGCAGTCAAGGGTAGCCTAGGGTTAGGGTTAGGCTTAGGGTTAGGCTTAGGGTACGGCTTAGGGTATGGGTTCGGTGAGGGCTTCGGGTACGGCGTAGGGTATGGGTTAGGGTTAGGGTTAGGGTTAGTGTTAGGGTTAGGGCTCGGTTTAGGGTACGCGTTAGGATTAGGGTACGTGTTAGGGTTAGGGTAGGGGATAGGGTTAGGGTACGCGTTAGGGTTAGGGTAGTTATTAAACCTATCCCACTCTCTAGATACCCCTTAGCACGTAAAGGAATATTATTTGGGGGTCCAGGCATGGAGAAGAGTTTAGACACTAGGATAAGATAAGGAACACACCCATTATAAAGAAATCACATTAGGATTCTCTTTTTAAGCTGTTCCTTAAAACACTAGTGCTTAGGAAATCTATTGGAGGCAGAAGCAGTCAAGGTTAGCCTAGGGTTAGGGTTAGGCTTAGGGTTAGGCTTAGGGTACGGCTTAGGGTACGGGTTCGGTGAGGGCTTCGGGTACGGCGTAGGGTATGGGTTAGGGTTAGGGTTAGGGTTAGTGTTAGGGTTAGGGCTCGGTTTAGGGTACGCGTTAGGATTAGGGTACGTGTTAGGGTTAGGGTAGGGGATAGGGTTAGGGTACGCGTTAGGGTTAGGGTAGTTATTAAACCTATCCCACTCTCTAGATACCCCTTAGCACGTAACGGAATATTATTTGGGGGTCCAGCCAATGAGAAGAGTTTAGACACTAGGATAAGATAAGGAACACACCCATTATAAAGAAATCACATTAGGATTCTCTTTTTAAGCTGTTCCTTAAAACACTGGTGCTTAGGAAATCTATTGGAGGCAGAAGCAGTCAAGGGTAGCCTAGGGTTAGGGTTAGGCTTAGGGTACGGCTTAGGGTACGGCTTAGGGTACGGGTTCGGGGAGGGCTTCGGGTACGGCGTAGGGTATGGGTTAGGGTTAGGGTTAGGGTTAGTGTTAGGGTTAGGGCTCGGTTTAGGATATTGGTTAGGATTAGGGTACGTGTTATGGTTAGGGTAGGGGTTAGGGTTAGAGTACGCGTTAGTGTTAGGGTAGTTATTAAACCTATCCCACTCTCTAGATACCCCTTAGCACATAAAGGAATATTATTTGGAGGTCCAGCCATGGAGAAGAGTTTAGACACTAGGATAAGATAAGGAACACACCCATTATAAAGAAATCACATTAGGATTCTCTTTTTAAGCTGTTCCTTAAAACACTAGTGCTTAGGAAATCTATTGGAGGCAGAAGCATCCAAGGGTAGCCTAGGGTTAGGGTTAGGCTTAGGGTTAGGCTTAGGGTACGGCTTAGGGTACGGGTTCGGGGAGGGCTTCTGGTACGGCGTAGGGTATGGGTTAGGGTTAGGGTTAGGGTTAGTGTTAGGGTTAGGGCTCGGTATAGGGTATTGGTTAGGATTAGGGTACGTGTTAGGGTTAGGGTAGGGGTTAGGGTTAGGGTACGCGTTAGTGTTAGGGTAGTTATTAAACCTAACCCACTCTCTAGATACCCCTTAGCACGTAAAGGAATATTATTTGGAGGTCCAGCCATGGAGAAGAGTTTAGACACTAGGATAAGATAAGGAACACACCCATTATAAAGAAATCACATTAGGATTCTCTTTTTAAGGTGTTCCTTAAAACACTAGTGCTTAGGAAATCTATTGGAGGCAGAAGCAGTCAAGGGTAGCCTAGGGTTAGGGTTAGTCTTAGGGTACGGATTAGGGTACGGCTTAGGGTACGGGTTCGGGGAGGGCTTCGGGTACGGCGTAGGGTATGGGTTAGGGTTAGGGTTAGGGTTAGTGTTAGGGTTAGGGCTCGGTTTAGGGTACGGGTTAGGATTAGGGTACGTGTTAGGGTTAGGGTAGGGGATAGGGTTAGGGTACGCGTTAGGGTTAGGGTAGTTATTAAACCTATCCCACTCTCTAGATACCCCTTAGCATGTAAAGGAATATTATTTGGGGGTCCAGCCATGGAGAAGAGTTTAGACACTAGGATAAGATAAGGAACACACCCATTATAAAGAAATCACATTAGGATTCTCTTTTTAAGCTGTTCCTTAAAACACTAGTGCTTAGGAAATCTATTGGAGGCAGAAGCAGTCAAGGGTAGCCTAGGGTTAGGGTTAGGCTTAGGGTTAGGCTTAGGGTACGGCTTAGGGTACGGGTTCGGTGAGGGCTTCGGGTACGGCGTAGGGTATGGGTTAGGTTTTGGGTTAGGGTTAGTGTTAGGGTTAGGGCTCGTTTTAGGGTACGGGTTAGGATTAGGGTACGTGTTAGGTTTAGGGTAGGGGATAGGGTTAAGGTACGAGTTAGGGTTAGGGTAGTTATTAAACCTATCCCACTCTCTAGATACCCCTTAGCACGTAAAGGAATATTATTTGGGGGTCCAGCCATGGAGAAGAGTTTAGACACTAGGATAAGATAACGAACACACCCATTATAAAGAAATCACATTAGGATTCTCTTTTTAAGCTGTTCCTTAAAACACTAGTGCTTAGGAAATCTATTGGAGGCAGAAGCAGTCAAGGGTAGCCTAGGGTTAGGGTTAGGCTTAGGGTTAGGCTTAGGGTACGGCGTAGGGTACGGGTTCGGTGAGGGCTTCAGGTACGGCGTAGGGTATGGGTTACGGTTAGGGTTAGGGTTAGTGTTAGGGTTAGGGCTCGGTTTAGGGTACGCGTTAGGATTAGGGTACGTGTTAGGGTTAGGGTAGGGGATAGGGTTAGGGTACACGTTAGGGTTAGGGTAGTTATTAAACCTATCCCACTCTCTAGATACCCCTTAGCACGTAAAGGAATATTATTTGGGGTTCCAGCCAATGAGAAGAGTTTAGACACTAGGATAAGATAAGGAACACACCCATTATAAAGAAATCACATTAGGATTCTCTTTTTAAGCTGTTCCTTAAAACACTGGTGCTTAGGAAATCTATTGGAGGCAGAAGCAGTCAAGGGTAGCCTAGGGTTAGGGTTAGGCTTAGGGTACGGCTTAGGGTACGGCTTAAGGTACGGGTTCGGGGAGGGCTTCGGGTACGGCGTAGGGTATGGGTTAGGGTTAGGGTTAGGTTTAGTGTTAGGGTTAGGGCTCGGTTTAGGGTATTGGTTAGGATTAGGGTACGTGTTATGGTTAGGGTAGGGGTTAGGGTTAGGGTACGCGTTAGTGTTAGGGTAGTTATTAAACCTATCCCACTCTCTAGATACCCCTTAGCACATAAAGGAATATTATTTGGAGGTCCAGCCATGGAGAAGAGTTTAGACACTAGGATAAGATAAGGAACACACCCATTATAAAGAAATCACATTAGGATTCTCTTTTTAAGCTGTTCCTTAAAACACTAGTGCTTAGGAAATCTATTGGAGGCAGAAGCATCCAAGGGTAGCCTAGGGTTAGGGTTAGGCTTAGGGTTAGGCTTAGGGTACGGCTTAGGGTACGGGTTCGGGGAGGGCTTCTGGTACGGCGTAGGGTATGGGTTAGGGTTAGGGTTAGGGTTAGTGTTAGGGTTAGGGCTCGGTATAGGGTATTGGTTAGGATTAGGGTACGTGTTAGGGTTAGGGTAGGGGATAGGGTTAGGGTACGCGTTAGGGTTAGGGTAGTTATTAAACCTATCCCACTCTCTAGATACCCCTTAGCACGTAAAGGAATATTATTTGGGGGTCCAGCCATGGAGAAGAGTTTAGACACTAGGATAAGATAAGGAACACACCCATTATAAAGAAATCACATTAGGATTCTCTTTTTAAGCTGTTCCTTAAAACACTAGTGCTTAGGAAATCTATTGGAGGCAGAAGCAGTCAAGGGTAGCCTAGGGTTAGGGTTAGGCTTAGGGTACGGCTTAGGGTACGGCTTAGGGTACGGGATCGGGGAGGGCTTTGGGTACGGCGTAGGGTATGGGTTAGGGTTAGGGTTAGGGTTAGTGTTAGGGTTAGGGCTCGATTTAGGGTACGGGTTAGGATTAGGGTACATGTTAGGGTTAGGGTAGGGGTTAGGGTTAGGGTACGCGTTAGGGTTAGGGTAGTTATTAAACCTATCCCACTCTCTAGATACACCTTAGCACGTAAAGGAATATTATTTGGGGGTCCAGCCATGGAGAAGAGTTTAGACACTAGGATAAGATAAGGAACACACCCATTATAAAGAAATCACAATAGGATTCTCTTTTTAAGCTGTTCCTTAAAACACTAGTGCTTATGAAATCTATTGGAGGCAGAAGCAGTCAAGGGTAGCCTAGGGTTAGGGTTAGGCTTAGGGTACGGCTTAGGGTACGGCTTAGGGTACGGGTTCGGTGAGGGCTTCGGGTACGGCGTAGGGTATGGGTTAGGGTTAGGGTTAGGGTTAGTGTTAGGGTTAGGGCTCGGTTTAGGTTACGGGTTAGGATTAGGGTACGTGTTAGGGTTAGGGTAGGGGATAGGGTTAGGGTACGCGTTAGGGTTAGGGTAGTTATTAAACCTATCCCACTCTCTAGATACCCCTTAGCACGTAAAGGAATATTATTTGGGGGTCCAGCCATGGAGAAGAGTTTAGACACTAGGATAAGATAAGGAACACACCCATTATAAAGAAATCACATTAGGATTCTCTTTTTAAGCTGTTCCTTAAAACACTAGTGCTTAGGAAATCTATTGGAGGCAGAAGCATCCAAGGGTAGCCTAGGGTTAGGGTTAGGCTTAGGGTTAGTCTTAGGGTACGGCTTAGGGTACGGTTTCGGGGAGGGCTTCTGGTACGGCGTAGGGTATGGGTTAGGGTTAGGGTTAGGGTTAGTGTTAGGGTTAGGGCTCGGTATAGGGTATTGGTTAGGATTAGGGTACGTGTTAGGGTTAGGGTAGGGGTTAGGGTTAGGGTACGCGTTAGTGTTAGGGTAGTTATTTAACCTAACCCACTCTCTAGATACCCCTTAGCACGTAAAGGAATATTATTTGGAGGTCCAGCCATGGAGAAGAGTTTAGAAACTAGGATAAGATAAGGAACACACCCATTATAAAGAAATCACATTAGGATTCTCTTTTTAAGCTGTTCCTTAAAACACTAGTGCTTAGGAAATCTATTGGAGGCAGAAGCAGTCAAGGGTAGTCTAGGGTTAGGGTTAGTCTTAGGGTACGGCTTAGGGTACGGCTTAGGGTACGGGTTCGGGGAGGGGTTCGGGTACGGCGTAGGGTATGGGTTAGGGTTAGGGTTAGGGTTAGTGTTAGGGTTAGGGCTCGGTTTAGGGTACGGGTTAGGATTAGGGTACGTGTTAGGGTTAGGGTAGGGGATAGGGTTAGGGTACGCGTTAGGGTTAGGGTAGTTATTAAACCTATCCCACTCTCTAGATACCCCTTAGCATGTAAAGGAATATTATTTGGGGGTCCAGCCATGGAGAAGAGTTTAGACACTAGGATAAGATAAGGAACACACCCATTATAAAGAAATCACATTAGGATTCTCTTTTTAAGCTGTTCCTTAAAACACTAGTGCTTAGGAAATCTATTGGCAGAAGCAGTCAAGGGTAGCCTAGGGTTAGGGTTAGGCTTAGGGTTAGGCTTAGGGTACGGCTTAGGGTACGGGTTCGGTGAGGGCTTCGGGTACGGCGTAGGGTATGGGTTAGGTTTAGGGTTAGGGTTAGTGTTAGGGTTAGGGCTCGTTTTAGGGTACGGGTTAGGATTAGGTTACGTGTTAGGTTTAGGGTAGGGGATAGGGTTAAGGTACGAGTTAGGGTTAGGGTAGTTATTAAACCTATCCCACTCTCTAGATACCCCTTAGCACGTAAAGGAATATTATTTGGGGGTCCAGCCATGGAGAAGAGTTTAGACACTAGGATAAGATAACGAACACACCCATTATAAAGAAATCACATTAGGATTCTCTTTTTAAGCTGTTCCTTAAAACACTAGTGCTTAGGAAATCTATTGGAGGCAGAAGCAGTCAAGGGTAGCCTAGGGTTAGGGTTAGGCTTAGGGTTAGGCTTAGGGTACGGCTTAGGGTACGGGTTCGGTGAGGGCTTCGGGTACGGCGTAGGGTATGGGTTAGGGTTAGGGTTAGGGTTAGTGTTAGGGTTAGGGCTCGGTTTAGGGTACGCGTTAGGATTAGGGTACGTGTTAGGGTTAGGGTAGGGGATAGGGTTAGGGTACGCGTTAGGGTTAGGGTAGTTATTAAACCTATCCCACTCTCTAGATACCCCTTAGCACGTAAAGGAATATTATTTGGGGGTCCAGCCATGGAGAAGAGTTTAGACACTAGGATAAGATAAGGAACACACCCATTATAAAGAAATCACATTAGGATTCTCTTTTTAAGCTGTTCCTTAAAACACTAGTGCTTAGGAAATCTATTGGAGGCAGAAGCAGTCAAGGGTAGCCTAGGGTTAGGGTAAGGCTTAGGGTACGGCTTAGGGTACGGGTTCGGTGAGGGCTTCGGGTACGGCGTAGGGTATGGGTTAGGGTTAGGGTTAGGGTTAGTGTTAGGGTTAGGGCTCGGTTTAGGGTACGCGTTAGGATTAGGGTACGTGTTAGGGTTAGGGTAGGGGATAGGGTTAGGGTACGCGTTAGGGTTAGGGTAGTTATTAAACCTATCCCACTCTCTAGATACCCCTTAGCACGTAAAGGAATATTATTTGGGGGTCCAGCCATGGAGAAGAGTTTAGACACTAGGATAAGATAAGGAACACACCCATTATAAAGAAATCACATTAGGATTCTCTTTTTAAGCTGTTCCTTAAAACACTAGTGCTTAGGAAATCTATTGGAGGCAGAAGCAGTCAAGGGTAGCCTAGGGTTAGGGTTAGGCTTAGGGTTAGGCTTAGGGTACGGCTTAGGGTACGGGTTCGGTGAGGGCTTCGGGTACGGCGTAGGGTATGGGTTAGGTTTAGGGTTAGGGTTAGTGTTAGGGTTAGGGCTCGTTTTAGGGTACGGGTTAGGATTAGGGTACGTGTTAGGTTTAGGGTAGGGGATAGGGTTAAGGTACGAGTTAGGGTTAGGGTAGTTATTAAACCTATCCCACTCTCTAGATACCCCTTAGCACGTAAAGGAATATTATTTGGAGGTCCAGCCATGGAGAAGAGTTTAGACACTAGGATAAGATAAGGAACACACCCATTATAAAGAAATCACATTAGGATTCTCTTTTTAAGCTGTTCCTTAAAACACTAGTGCTTAGGAAATCTATTGGAGGCAGAAGCAGTCAAGGGTAGCCTAGGGTTAGGGTTAGTCTTAGGGTACGGCTTAGGGTACGGCTTAGGGTATGGGTTCGGGGAGGGCTTCGGGTACGGCGTAGGGTATGGGTTAGGGTTAGGGTTAGGGTTAGTGTTAGGGTTAGGGCTCGGTTTAGGGTACGGGTTAGGATTAGGGTACGTGTTAGGGTTAGGGTAGGGGATAGGGTTAGGGTACGCGTTAGGGTTAGGGTAGTTATTAAACCTATCCCACTCTCTAGATACCCCTTAGCATGTAAAGGAATATTATTTGGGGGTCCAGCCATGGAGAAGAGTTTAGACACTAGGGTAAGATAAGGAACTCACCCATTATAAAGAAATCACATTAGGATTCTCTTTTTAAGCTGTTCCTTAAAACACTAGTGCTTAGGAAATCTATTGGAGGCAGAAGCAGTCAAGGGTAGCCTAGGGTTAGGGTTAGGCTTAGGGTTAGGCTTAGGGTACGGCTTAGGGTACGGGTTCGGTGAGGGCTTCGGGTACGGCGTAGGGTATGGGTTAGGTTTAGGGTTAGGGTTAGTGTTAGGGTTAGGGCTCGTTTTAGGGTACGGGTTAGGATTAGGGTACGTGTTAGGTTTAGGGTAGGGGATAGGGTTAAGGTACGAGTTAGGGTTAGGGTAGTTATTAAACCTATCCCACTCTCTAGATACCCCTTAGCACGTAAAGGAATATTATTTGGGGGTCCAGCCATGGAGAAGAGTTTAGACACTAGGATAAGATAACGAACACACCCATTATAAAGAAATCACATTAGGATTCTCTTTTTAAGCTGTTCCTTAAAACACTAGTGCTTAGGAAATCTATTGGAGGCAGAAGCAGTCAAGGGTAGCCTAGGGTTAGGGTTAGGCTTAGGGTTAGGCTTAGGGTACGGCTTAGGGTACGGGTTCGGTGAGGGCTTCGGGTACGGCGTAGGGTATGGGTTAGGGTTAGGGTTAGGGTTAGTGTTAGGGTTAGGGCTCGGATTAGGGTACGCGTTAGGATTAGGGTACGTGTTAGGGTTAGGGTAGGGGATAGGGTTAGGGTACGCGTTAGGGTTAGGGTAGTTATTAAACCTATCCCACTCTCTAGATACCCCTTAGCACGTAAAGGAATATTATTTGGGGTTCCAGCCAATGAGAAGAGTTTAGACACTAGGATAAGATAAGGAACACACCCATTATAAAGAAATCACATTAGGATTCTCTTTTTAAGCTGTTCCTTAAAACACTGGTGCTTAGGAAATCTATTGGAGGCAGAAGCAGTCAAGGGTAGCCTAGGGTTAGGGTTAGGCTTAGGGTACGGCTTAGGGTACGGCTTAAGGTACGGGTTCGGGGAGGGCTTCGGGTACGGCGTAGGGTATGGGTTAGGGTTAGGGTTAGGGTTAGTGTTAGGGTTAGGGCTCGGTTTAGGGTATTGGTTAGGATTAGGGTACGTGTTATGGTTAGGGTAGGGGTTAGGGTTAGGGTACGCGTTAGTGTTAGGGTAGTTATTAAACCTATCCCACTCTCTAGATACCCCTTAGCACATAAAGGAATATTATTTGGAGGTCCAGCCATGGAGAAGAGTTTAGACACTAGGATAAGATAAGGAACACACCCATTATAAAGAAATCACATTAGGATTCTCTTTTTAAGCTGTTCCTTAAAACACTAGTGCTTAGGAAATCTATTGGAGGCAGAAGCATCCAAGGGTAGCCTAGGGTTAGGGTTAGGCTTAGGGTTAGGCTTAGGGTACGGCTTAGGGTACGGGTTCGGGGAGGGCTTCTGGTACGGCGTAGGGTATGGGTTAGGGTTAGGGTTAGGGTTAGTGTTAGGGTTAGGGCTCGGTATAGGGTATTGGTTAGGATTAGGGTACGTGTTAGGGTTAGGGTAGGGGATAGGGTTAGGGTACGCGTTAGGGTTAGGGTAGTTATTAAACCTATCCCACTCTCTAGATACCCCTTAGCACGTAAAGGAATATTATTTGGGGGTCCAGCCATGGAGAAGAGTTTAGACACTAGGATAAGATAAGGAACACACCCATTATAAAGAAATCACATTAGGATTCTCTTTTTAAGCTGTTCCTTAAAACACTAGTGCTTAGGAAATCTATTGGAGGCAGAAGCAGTCAAGGGTAGCCTAGGGTTAGGGTTAGGCTTAGGGTACGGCTTAGGGTACGGCTTAGGGTACGGGATCGGGGAGGGCTTTGGGTACGGCGTAGGGTATGGGTTAGGGTTAGGGTTAGGGTTAGTGTTAGGGTTAGGGCTCGGTTTAGGGTACGGGTTAGGATTAGGGTACATGTTAGGGTTAGGGTAGGGGTTAGGGTTAGGGTACGCGTTAGGGTTAGGGTAGTTATTAAACCTATCCCACTCTCTAGATACACCTTAGCACGTAAAGGAATATTATTTGGGGGTCCAGCCATGGAGAAGAGTGTAGACACTAGGATAAGATAAGGAACACACCCATTATAAAGAAATCACAATAGGATTCTCTTTTTAAGCTGTTCCTTAAAACACTAGTGCTTATGAAATCTATTGGAGGCAGAAGCAGTCAAGGGTAGCCTAGGGTTAGGGTTAGGCTTAGGGTACGGCTTAGGGTACGGCTTAGGGTACGGGTTCGGTGAGGGCTTCGGGTACGGCGTAGGGTATGGGTTAGGGTTAGGGTTAGGGTTAGTGTTAGGGTTAGGGCTCGGTTTAGGTTACGGGTTAGGATTAGGGTACGTGTTAGGGTTAGGGTAGGGGATAGGGTTAGGGTACGCGTTAGGGTTAGGGTAGTTATTAAACCTATCCCACTCTCTAGATACCCCTTAGCACGTAAAGGAATATTATTTGGGGGTCCAGCCATGGAGAAGAGTTTAGACACTAGGATAAGATAAGGAACACACCCATTATAAAGAAATCACATTAGGATTCTCTTTTTAAGCTGTTCCTTAAAACACTAGTGCTTAGGAAATCTATTGGAGGCAGAAGCATCCAAGGGTAGCCTAGGGTTAGGGTTAGGCTTAGGGTTAGTCTTAGGGTACGGCTTAGGGTACGGTTTCGGGGAGGGCTTCTGGTACGGCGTAGGGTATGGGTTAGGGTTAGGGTTAGGGTTAGTGTTAGGGTTAGGGCTCGGTATAGGGTATTGGTTAGGATTAGGGTACGTGTTAGGGTTAGGGTAGGGGTTAGGGTTAGGGTACGCGTTAGTGTTAGGGTAGTTATTAAACCTAACCCACTCTCTAGATACCCCTTAGCACGTAAAGGAATATTATTTGGAGGTCCAGCCATGGAGAAGAGTTTAGAAACTAGGATAAGATAAGGAACACACCCATTATAAAGAAATCACATTAGGATTCTCTTTTTAAGCTGTTCCTTAAAACACTAGTGCTTAGGAAATCTATTGGAGGCAGAAGCAGTCAAGGGTAGTCTAGGGTTAGGGTTAGTCTTAGGGTACGGCTTAGGGTACGGCTTAGGGTACGGGTTCGGGGAGGGGTTCGGGTACGGCGTAGGGTATGGGTTAGGTTTAGGGTTAGGGTTAGTGTTAGGGTTAGGGCTCGGTTTAGGGTACGCGTTAGGATTAGGGTACGTGTTAGGGTTAGGGTAGGGGATAGGGTTAGGGTACGCGTTAGGGTTAGGGTAGTTATTAAACCTATCCCACTCTCTAGATACCCCTTAGCACGTAAAGGAATATTATTTGGGGGTCCAGCCATGGAGAAGAGTTTAGACACTAGGATAAGATAAGGAACACACCCATTATAAAGAAATCACATTAGGATTCTCTTTTTAAGCTGTTCCTTAAAACACTAGTGCTTAGGAAATCTATTGGAGGCAGAAGCAGTCAAGGGTAGCCTAGGGTTAGGGTTAGGCTTAGGGTTAGGCTTAGGGTACGGCTTAGGGTACGGGTTCGGTGAGGGCTTCGGGTACGGCGTAGGGTATGGGTTAGGTTTAGGGTTAGGGTTAGTGTTAGGGTTAGGGCTCGTTTTAGGGTACGGGTTAGGATTAGGTTACGTGTTAGGTTTAGGGTAGGGGATAGGGTTAAGGTACGAGTTAGGGTTAGGGTAGTTATTAAACCTATCCCACTCTCTAGATACCCCTTAGCACGTAAAGGAATATTATTTGGGGGTCCAGCCATGGAGAAGAGTTTAGACACTAGGATAAGATAACGAACACACCCATTATAAAGAAATCACATTAGGATTCTCTTTTTAAGCTGTTCCTTAAAACACTAGTGCTTAGGAAATCTATTGGAGGCAGAAGCAGTCAAGGGTAGCCTAGGGTTAGGGTTAGGCTTAGGATTAGGCTTAGGGTACGGCTTAGGGTACGGGTTCGGTGAGGGCTTCGGGTACGGCGTAGGGTATGGGTTAGGGTTAGGGTTAGGGTTAGTGCTGGGTTAGGGCTCGGTTTAGGGTACGCGTTAGGATTAGGGTACGTGTTAGGGTTAGGGTAGGGGATAGGGTTAGGGTACGCGTTAGGGTTAGGGTAGTTATTAAACCTATCCCACTCTCTAGATACCCCTTAGCACGTAAAGGAATATTATTTGGGGGTCCAGCCATGGAGAAGAGTTTAGACACTAGGATAAGATAAGGAACACACCCATTATAAAGAAATCACATTAGGATTCTCTTTTTAAGCTGTTCCTTAAAACACTAGTGCTTAGGAAATCTATTGGAGGCAGAAGCAGTCAAGGGTAGCCTAGGGTTAGGGTAAGGCTTAGGGTACGGCTTAGGGTACGGGTTCGGTGAGGGCTTCGGGTACGGCGTAGGGTATGGGTTAGGGTTAGGGTTAGGGTTAGTGTTAGGGTTAGGGCTCGGTTTAGGGTACGCGTTACGATTAGGGTACGTGTTAGGGTTAGGGTAGGGGATAGGGTTAGGGTACGCGTTAGGGTTAGGGTAGTTATTAAACCTATCCCACTCTCTAGATACCCCTTAGCACGTAAAGGAATATTATTTGGAGGTCCAGCCATGGAGAAGAGTTTTGACACTAGGATAAGATAAGGAACACACCCATTATAAAGAAATCACATTAGGATTCTCTTTTTAAGCTGTTCCTTAAAACACTAGTGCTTAGGAAATCTATTGGAGGCAGAAGCAGTCAAGGGTAGCCTAGGGTTAGGGTTAGGCTTAGGGTACGGCTTAGGGTACGGGTTCGGGGAGGGCTTCGGTTACGGCGTAGGGTACGGCGTAGGGTATGGGTTAGGGTTAGGGTTAGGGTTAGTGTTAGGGTTAGGGCTCGGTTTAGGGTATTGGTTAGGATTAGGGTACGTGTTAAGGTTAGGGTAGGGGTTAGGGTTAGGGTACGCGTTAGTGTTAGGGTAGTTATTAAACCTATCCCACTGTCTAGATACCCCTTAGCACGTAAAGGAATATTATTTGGAGGTCCAGCCATGGAGAAGAGTTTAGACACTAGGATAAGATAAGGAACACACCCATTATAAAGAAATCACATTAGGATTCTCTTTTTAAGCTGTTCCTTAAAACACTAGTGCTTAGGAAATCTATTGGAGGCAGAAGCATTCAAGGGTAGCCTAGGGTTAGGGTTAGGCTTAGGGTTAGGCTTAGGGTACGGCTTAGGTTACGGGTGTGTGGAGGGGTTCGGGAACGGCGTAGGGTTTGGGTTAGGGTTAGGGTTAGGGTTAGTGTTAGGGTTAGGGCTCGGTTTAGGGTACGGGTTAGGATTCGGATACATGTTAGGGTTAGGGTAGGGGTAGGGTTAGGGTATGCGTTAGGGTTAGGGTAGTTATTAAACCTATCCCACTCTCTAGATACACCTTAGCACGTAAAGGAATAATATTTGGGGGTCCAGCCATGGAGAAGAGTTTAGACACTAGGATAAGATAAGGAACACACCCATTATAAAGAAATCACATTAGGATTCTCTTTTTAAGCTGTTCCTTAAAACACTAGTGCTTAGGAAATCTATTGGAGGCAGAAGCAGTCAAGGGAAGCCTAGGTTTAGGGTTAGGCTTAGGGTACGGCTTAGGGTAAGGCTTAGGGTACGGGTTCGGGGAGGGCTTCTGGAACGGCGTAGGGTATTGGTTAGGGTTAGGGTTAGTGTTAGGGTTAGGGCTCGGTTTAGGGTATTGGTTAGGATTAGGGTACGTGTTAGGGTTAGGGTAGGGGTTAGCGTTAGGTTACGTTTTAGTGTTAGGGTAGTTATTAAACCTATCCCATTCTCTAGATACCCCTTAGCACGTAAAGGAATATTATTTGGAGGTCCAGCCATGGAGAAGAGTTTAGACACTAGGATAAGATAAGGAACACACCCATTATAAAGAAATCACATTAGGATTCTCTTTTTAAGCTGTTCCTTAAAACACTAGTGCTTAGTAAATCTATTGGAGGCAGAAGCAGTCAAGGGTAGCCTAGGGTTAGGGTTAGGCTTAGGGTACGGCTTAGGTTACGGCTTAGGGTACGGGTTCGGGGAGGGCTTCGGGAACGGCGTAGGGTATGGGTTAGGGTTAGGGTTAGGGTTAGTGTTAGGGTTAGGGCTCGGTTTAGGGTATTGTTTAGGATTAGGGTACGTGTTAGGGTTAGGGTAGGGGTTAGGGTTAGGGTACGCTTTAGTGTTAGGGTAGTTATTAAACCTATCCCACTCTCTAGATACCCCTTAGCACGTAAAGGAATATTATTTGGAGGTCCAGCCATGGAGAAGAGTTTAAACACTAGGATAAGATAAGGAACACAACCATTATAAAGAAATCACATTAGGATTCTCTTTTTAAGCTGTTCCTTAAAACACTAGTGCTTAGGAAATCTATTGGAGGCAGAAGCATTCAAGAGTAGCCTAGGGTTAGGGTTAGGCTTAGGGTACGGCTTAGGGTACGGCTTAGGGTACGGGATCGGGGAAGGGTTCGGGAGCGGCGTAGGGTATGGGTTAGGGTTAGGGTTAGGGTTAGTGTTAGGGTTAGGGCTCGGTTTAGGGTACGGGTTAGGATTAGGGTACATGTTAGGGTTAGGGTAGGGGTTAGGGTTAGGGTACGCGTTAGGGTTAGGGTAGTTATTAAACCTATCCCACTATCTAGATACACCTTAGCACGTAAAGGAATATTATTTGGGGGTCCAGCCATGGAGAAGAGTTTAGACACTAGGATAAGATAAGGAACACACCCATTATAAAGAAATCACATTAGGATTCTCTTTTTAAGCTGTTCCTTAAAACACTAGTGCTTAGGAAATCTATTGGAGGCAGAAGCAGTCAAGGGTAGCCTAGGGTTAGGGTTAGGCTTAGGGTACGGCTTAGGGTACGTCTCAGGGTACGGGTTCGTGGAGGGCTTCGGGTACGGCGTAGGGTATGGGTTAGGGTTAGGGTTAGGGTTAGTGTTAGGGTTAGGGCTCGGTTTAGGGTATTGTTTAGGATTAGGGTACGTGTTAGTGTTAGGGTTGGGGTTAGGGTTAGGGTACGCGTTAGTGTTAGGGTAGTTATTAAACCTATGCCACTCTCTAGATACACCTTAGCACGTAAAGGAATATTATTTGGGGGTCCATCCATGGAGAAGAGTTTAGACACTAGGATAAGATAAGGAACACACCCATTATAAAGCAATCACAATAGGATTCTCTTTTTAAGCTGTTCCTTAAAACACTAGTGATTAGGAAATCTATTGGAGGCAGAAGCATTCAAGGGTAGCCTAGGGTTTGTGTTAGGCTTAGGGTTAGGCTTAGGGTACGGCTTAGGGTACGGGTTCGGGGAGGGGTTCGCGAACGGCGTAGGGTATGGGTTAGGGTTAGGGTTAGTGTTAGGGTTAGGGCTCGGTTTAGGGTACGGGTTAGGATTAGGGTACATGTTAGGGTTAGGATAGGGGTTAGGTTTAGGGTACGCGTTAGTGTTAGGGTAGTTATTAAACCTATCCCACTCTCTATATAACCCTTAGCACGTAAAGGAATATTATTTGGGGGTCCAGCCATGGAGAAGAGTTTAGACACTAGGATAAGATAAGGAACACACCCATTATAAAGAAATCACATTAGGATTCTCTTTTTAAATTGTTCCTTAAAACACTAGTGCTTAGGAAATCTATTGGAGGCAGAAGCAGTCAAGGGTAGCCTAGGGTTAGTCTTAGGCTTAGGGTACGGCTTAGGGTACGGCTTAGGGTACGGGTTCAGGGAGGGCTTCGGGTACGGCGTAGGGTATGGGTTAGGGTTAGGGTTAGGGTTAGTGTTAGGGTTAGGGCTCGGTTTAGGGTATTGGTTAGGATTAGGGTACGTGTTAGGGTTAGGGTAGGGGATAGGGTTAGGGTACGAGTTAGTGTTAGGGTAGTTATTAAACCTATCCCACTCTCTAGATACCCCTTAGCACGTAAAGGAATATTATTTGGAGGTCCAGCCATGGAGAAGAGTTTTGACACTAGGATAAGATAAGGAACACACCCATTATAAAGAAATCACATTAGGATTCTCTTTTTAAGCTGTTCCTTAAAACACTAGTGCTTAGGACATCTATTGGAGGCAGAAGCAGTCAAGGGTAACCAAGGGTTAGGGTTAGGCTTGGGGTTAGGCTTAGGGTATGGCTTAGGGTACGGGTTCGGGGAGGGCTTCGGGTACGGCGTAGGGTATGGGTTAGGGTTAGGGTTAGGGTTAGTGTTAGGGTTAGGGCTCCGTTTAGGGTACTTGTTAGGATTAGAGTACATGTTAGGGTTAGGTTAGGGGTTAGGGTTAGGGTACGTGTTAGGGTTAGGGTAGTTATTAAACCTATCCCACTCTCTAGATACCCCTTAGCACGTAAAGGAATATTATTTGGAGGTCCAGCCATGGAGAAGAGTTTAGACACTAGGATAAGATAAGGAACACACCCATTATAAAGAAATCACATTAGGATTCTCTTTTTAAGCTGTTCCTTAAAACACTAGTGCTTAGGAAATCTATTGGAGGCAGAAGCAGTCAAGGGTAGCCTAGGGTTAGGGTAAGGCTTAGGGTACGGCTTAGGGTACGGGTTCGGTGAGGGCTTCGGGTACGGCGTAGGGTATGGGTTAGGGTTAGGGTTAGGGTTAGTGTTAGGGTTAGGGCTCGGTTTAGGGTACGCGTTACGATTAGGGTACGTGTTAGGGTTAGGGTAGGGGATAGGGTTAGGGTACGCGTTAGGGTTAGGGTAGTTATTAAACCTATCCCACTCTCTAGATACCCCTTAGCACGTAAAGGAATATTATTTGGAGGTCCAGCCATGGAGAAGAGTTTTGACACTAGGATAAGATAAGGAACACACCCATTATAAAGAAATCACATTAGGATTCTCTTTTTAAGCTGTTCCTTAAAACACTAGTGCTTAGGAAATCTATTGGAGGCAGAAGCAGTCAAGGGTAGCCTAGGGTTAGGGTTAGGCTTAGGGTACGGCTTAGGGTACGGGTTCGGGGAGGGCTTCGGTTACGGCGTAGGGTACGGCGTAGGGTATGGGTTAGGGTTAGGGTTAGGGTTAGTGTTAGGGTTAGGGCTCGGTTTAGGGTATTGGTTAGGATTAGGGTACGTGTTAAGGTTAGGGTAGGGGTTAGGGTTAGGGTACGCGTTAGTGTTAGGGTAGTTATTAAACCTATCCCACTGTCTAGATACCCCTTAGCACGTAAAGGAATATTATTTGGAGGTCCAGCCATGGAGAAGAGTTTAGACACTAGGATAAGATAAGGAACACACCCATTATAAAGAAATCACATTAGGATTCTCTTTTTAAGCTGTTCCTTAAAACACTAGTGCTTAGGAAATCTATTGGAGGCAGAAGCATTCAAGGGTAGCCTAGGGTTAGGGTTAGGCTTAGGGTTAGGCTTAGGGTACGGCTTAGGTTACGGGTGTGTGGAGGGGTTCGGGAACGGCGTAGGGTTTGGGTTAGGGTTAGGGTTAGGGTTAGTGTTAGGGTTAGGGCTCGGTTTAGGGTACGGGTTAGGATTCGGATACATGTTAGGGTTAGGGTAGGGGTAGGGTTAGGGTATGCGTTAGGGTTAGGGTAGTTATTAAACCTATCCCACTCTCTAGATACACCTTAGCACGTAAAGGAATAATATTTGGGGGTCCAGCCATGGAGAAGAGTTTAGACACTAGGATAAGATAAGGAACACACCCATTATAAAGAAATCACATTAGGATTCTCTTTTTAAGCTGTTCCTTAAAACACTAGTGCTTAGGAAATCTATTGGAGGCAGAAGCAGTCAAGGGAAGCCTAGGTTTAGGGTTAGGCTTAGGGTACGGCTTAGGGTAAGGCTTAGGGTACGGGTTCGGGGAGGGCTTCTGGAACGGCGTAGGGTATTGGTTAGGGTTAGGGTTAGTGTTAGGGTTAGGGCTCGGTTTAGGGTATTGGTTAGGATTAGGGTACGTGTTAGGGTTAGGGTAGGGGTTAGCGTTAGGTTACGTTTTAGTGTTAGGGTAGTTATTAAACCTATCCCATTCTCTAGATACCCCTTAGCACGTAAAGGAATATTATTTGGAGGTCCAGCCATGGAGAAGAGTTTAGACACTAGGATAAGATAAGGAACACACCCATTATAAAGAAATCACATTAGGATTCTCTTTTTAAGCTGTTCCTTAAAACACTAGTGCTTAGTAAATCTATTGGAGGCAGAAGCAGTCAAGGGTAGCCTAGGGTTAGGGTTAGGCTTAGGGTACGGCTTAGGTTACGGCTTAGGGTACGGGTTCGGGGAGGGCTTCGGGAACGGCGTAGGGTATGGGTTAGGGTTAGGGTTAGGGTTAGTGTTAGGGTTAGGGCTCGGTTTAGGGTATTGTTTAGGATTAGGGTACGTGTTAGGGTTAGGGTAGGGGTTAGGGTTAGGGTACGCTTTAGTGTTAGGGTAGTTATTAAACCTATCCCACTCTCTAGATACCCCTTAGCACGTAAAGGAATATTATTTGGAGGTCCAGCCATGGAGAAGAGTTTAAACACTAGGATAAGATAAGGAACACAACCATTATAAAGAAATCACATTAGGATTCTCTTTTTAAGCTGTTCCTTAAAACACTAGTGCTTAGGAAATCTATTGGAGGCAGAAGCATTCAAGAGTAGCCTAGGGTTAGGGTTAGGCTTAGGGTACGGCTTAGGGTACGGCTTAGGGTACGGGATCGGGGAAGGGTTCGGGAGCGGCGTAGGGTATGGGTTAGGGTTAGGGTTAGGGTTAGTGTTAGGGTTAGGGCTCGGTTTAGGGTACGGGTTAGGATTAGGGTACATGTTAGGGTTAGGGTAGGGGTTAGGGTTAGGGTACGCGTTAGGGTTAGGGTAGTTATTAAACCTATCCCACTATCTAGATACACCTTAGCACGTAAAGGAATATTATTTGGGGGTCCAGCCATGGAGAAGAGTTTAGACACTAGGATAAGATAAGGAACACACCCATTATAAAGAAATCACATTAGGATTCTCTTTTTAAGCTGTTCCTTAAAACACTAGTGCTTAGGAAATCTATTGGAGGCAGAAGCAGTCAAGGGTAGCCTAGGGTTAGGGTTAGGCTTAGGGTACGGCTTAGGGTACGTCTCAGGGTACGGGTTCGTGGAGGGCTTCGGGTACGGCGTAGGGTATGGGTTAGGGTTAGTGTTAGGGTTAGTGTTAGGGTTAGGGCTCGGTTTAGGGTATTGTTTAGGATTAGGGTACGTGTTAGTGTTAGGGTTGGGGTTAGGGTTAGGGTACGCGTTAGTGTTAGGGTAGTTATTAAACCTATGCCACTCTCTAGATACACCTTAGCACGTAAAGGAATATTATTTGGGGGTCCATCCATGGAGAAGAGTTTAGACACTAGGATAAGATAAGGAACACACCCATTATAAAGCAATCACAATAGGATTCTCTTTTTAAGCTGTTCCTTAAAACACTAGTGATTAGGAAATCTATTGGAGGCAGAAGCATTCAAGGGTAGCCTAGGGTTTGTGTTAGGCTTAGGGTTAGGCTTAGGGTACGGCTTAGGGTACGGGTTCGGGGAGGGGTTCGCGAACGGCGTAGGGTATGGGTTAGGGTTAGGGTTAGTGTTAGGGTTAGGGCTCGGTTTAGGGTACGGGTTAGGATTAGGGTACATGTTAGGGTTAGGATAGGGGTTAGGTTTAGGGTACGCGTTAGTGTTAGGGTAGTTATTAAACCTATCCCACTCTCTATATAACCCTTAGCACGTAAAGGAATATTATTTGGGGGTCCAGCCATGGAGAAGAGTTTAGACACTAGGATAAGATAAGGAACACACCCATTATAAAGAAATCACATTAGGATTCTCTTTTTAAATTGTTCCTTAAAACACTAGTGCTTAGGAAATCTATTGGAGGCAGAAGCAGTCAAGGGTAGCCTAGGGTTAGTCTTAGGCTTAGGGTACGGCTTAGGGTACGGCTTAGGGTACGGGTTCAGGGAGGGCTTCGGGTACGGCGTAGGGTATGGGTTAGGGTTAGGGTTAGGGTTAGTGTTAGGGTTAGGGCTCGGTTTAGGGTATTGGTTAGGATTAGGGTACGTGTTAGGGTTAGGGTAGGGGATAGGGTTAGGGTACGAGTTAGTGTTAGGGTAGTTATTAAACCTATCCCACTCTCTAGATACCCCTTAGCACGTAAAGGAATATTATTTGGAGGTCCAGCCATGGAGAAGAGTTTTGACACTAGGATAAGATAAGGAACACACCCATTATAAAGAAATCACATTAGGATTCTCTTTTTAAGCTGTTCCTTAAAACACTAGTGCTTAGGACATCTATTGGAGGCAGAAGCAGTCAAGGGTAACCAAGGGTTAGGGTTAGGCTTGGGGTTAGGCTTAGGGTATGGCTTAGGGTACGGGTTCGGTGAGGGCTTCGGGTACGGCGTAGGGTATGGGTTAGGGTTAGGGTTAGGGTTAGTGTTAGGGTTAGGGCTCCGTTTAGGGTACTTGTTAGGATTAGAGTACATGTTAGGGTTAGGTTAGGGGTTAGGGTTAGGGTACGTGTTAGGGTTAGGGTAGTTATTAAACCTATCCCACTCTCTAGATACCCCTTAGCACGTAAAGGAATATTATTTGGAGGTCCAGCCATGGAGAAGAGTTTAGACACTAGGATAAGATAAGGAACACACCCATTATAAAGAAATCACATTAGGATTCTCTTTTTAAGCTGTTCCTTAAAACACTAGTGCTTAGGAAATCTATTGGAGGCAGAAGCAGTCAAGGGTAGCCTAGGGTTAGGGTTAGGCTTAGGGTACGGCTTAGGGTACGGCTTAGGGTACGGGTTCGGGGAGGGCTTCGGGTACGGTGTAGGGTATGGGTTAGGGTTAGTGTTAGGGTTTGTGTTAGGGTTAGGGCACGGTTTAGGGTATTGGTTAGGATTAGGGTACGTGTTAGGGTTAGGGTAGGGGTTAGGGTTATGGTACGCGTTAGTGTTAGGGTAGTTATTAAACCTATCCCAGTCTCTAGATACCCCTTAGCACGTAAAGGAATATTATTTGGAGGTCCAGCCATGGAGAAGAGTTTAGACACTATGATAAGATAAGGAACACACCCATTATAAAGAAATCACATTAGGATTCTCTTTTTAAGCTGTTCCTTAAAACACTAGTGCTTAGGAAATCTATTGGAGGCAGAAGCAGTCAAGGGAAGCCTAGGGTTAGGGTTAGGCTTAGGGTACGGCTTAGGGTAAGGCTTAGGGTACGGGTTCGGGGAGGGCTTCTGGTACGGCGTAGGGTATTGGTTAGCGTTAGGGTTAGTGTTAGGGTTAGGGCTCGGTTTAGAGTATTGGTTAGGATTAGGGTACGTGTTAAGGTTAGGGTAGGGGTTAGGGTTAGGGTACGCGTTAGTGTTAGGGTAGTTATTAAACCTATCCCACTGTCTAGATACCCCTTAGCTCGTAAAGGAATATTATTTGGAGGTCCAGCCATGGAGAAGAGTTTAGACACTAGGATAAGATAAGGAACACACCCATTATAAAGAAATCACATTAGGATTCTCTTTTTAAGCTGTTCCTTAAAACACTAGTGCTTAGGAAATCTATTGGAGGCAGAAGCATTCAAGGGTAGCCTAGGGTGAGGGTTAGGCTTAGGGTTAGGCTTAGGGTACGGCTTAGGGTACGGGTTTGGGGAGGGGTTCGGGAACGGCGTAGGGTTTGGGTTAGGGTTAGGGTTAGGGTTAGTGTTAGGGTTAGGGCTCGGTTTAGGGTACGGGTTAGGATTCGGATACATGTTAGGGTTAGGGTAGGGGTAGGGTTAGGGTATGCGTTAGGGTTAGGGTAGTTATTAAACCTATCCCACTCTCTAGATACACCTTAGCACGTAAAGGAATAATATTTGGGGGTCCAGCCATGGAGAAGAGTTTAGACACTAGGATAAGATAAGGAACACACCCATTATAAAGAAATCACATTAGGATTCTCTTTTTAAGCTGTTCCTTAAAACATTAGTGCTTAGGAAATCTATTGGAGGCAGAAGCAGTCAAGGGAAGCCTAGGTTTAGGGTTAGGCTTAGGGTACGGCTTAGGGTAAGGCTTAGGGTACGGGTTCGGGGAGGGCTTCTGGAACGGCGTAGGGTATTGGTTAGGGTTAGGGTTAGTGTTAGGGTTAGGCCTCGGTTTAGGGTATTGTTTAGGATTAGGGTACGTGTTAGGGTTCGGGTAGGGGTTAGGGTTAGGGTACGATTTAGTGTTAGGGTAGTTATTAAACCTATCCCACTCTCTAGATACCCCTTAGCACGTAAAGGAATATTATTTGGAGGTCCAGCCATGGAGAAGAGTTTAAACACTAGGATAAGATAAGGAACACACCCATTATAAAGAAATCACATTAGGATTCTCTTTTTAAGCTGTTCCTTAAAACACTACTGCTTAGGAAATCTATTGGAGGCAGAAGCATTCAAGAGTAGCCTAGGGTTAGGGTTAGGCTTAGGGTACGGCTTAGGGTACGGCTTAGGGTACGGGATCGGGGAAGGGTTCGGGAACGGCGTAGGGTATGGGTTAGGGTTAGGGTTAGGGTTAGTGTTAGGGTTAGGGCTCGGTTTAGGGTACGGGTTAGGATTAGGGTACATGTTAGGGTTAGGGTAGGGGTTAGGGTTAGGGTACGCGTTAGGGTTAGGGTAGTTATTAAACCTATCCCACTCTCCAGATATCCCTTAGCACGTAAAGGAATATTATTTGGGGGTCCAGCCATGGAGAAGAGTTTAGACACTAGGATAAGATAAGGAACACACCCATTATAAAGAAATCACATTAGGATTCTCTTTTTAAGCTGTTCCTTAAAACACTAGTGCTTAGGAAATCTATTGGAGGCAGAAGCATCCAAGGGTAGCCTAGGGTTAGGGTTAGGCTTAGGGTACGGCTTAGGGTACGTCTCAGGGTACGGGTTCGTGGAGGGCTTCGGGTACGGCGTAGGGTATGGGTTAGGGTTAGGGTTAGGGTTAGTGTTAGGGTTAGGGCACGGTTTAGGGTACTGGTTAGGATTAGGGTACGTGTTAGGGTTAGGGTAGGGGTTAGGGTTATGGTACGCGTTAGTGTTAGGGTAGTTATTAAACCTATCCCAGTCTCTAGATACCCCTTAGCACGTAAAGGAATATTATTTGGAGGTCCAGCCATGGAGAAGAGTTTAGACACTATGATAAGATAAGGAACACACCCATTATAAAGAAATCACATTAGGATTCTCTTTTTAAGCTGTTCCTTAAAACACTAGTGCTTAGGAAATCTATTGGAGGCAGAAGCAGTCAAGGGAAGCCTAGGGTTAGGGTTAGGCTTAGGGTACGGCTTAGGGTAAGGCTTAGGGTACGGGTTCGGGGAGGGCTTCAGGTACGGCGTAGGGTATTGGTTAGCATTAGGGTTAGTGTTAGGGTTAGGGCTCGGTTTAGGGTATTGGTTAGGATTAGGGTACGTGTTAAGGTTAGGGTAGGGGTTAGGGTTAGGGTACGCGTTAGTGTTATGGTAGTTATTAAACCTATCCCACTGTCTAGATACCCCTTAGCACGTAAAGGAATATTATTTGGAGGTCCAGCCATGGAGAAGAGTTTAGACACTAGGATAAGATAAGGAACACACCCATTATAAAGAAATCACATTAGGATTCTCTTTTTAAGCTGTTCCTTAAAACACTAGTGCTTAGGAAATCTATTGGAGGCAGAAGCATTCAAGGGTAGCCTAGGGTGAGGGTTAGGCTTAGGGTTAGGCTTAGGGTACGGCTTAGGGTACGGGTTTGGGGAGGGGTTCGGGAACGGCGTAGGGTTTGGGTTAGGGTTAGGGTTAGGGTTAGTGTTAGGGTTAGGGCTCGGTTTAGGGTACGGGTTAGGATTCGGATACATGTTAGGGTTAGGGTAGGGGTAGGGTTAGGGTATGCGTTAGGGTTAGGGTAGTTATTAAACCTATCCCACTCTCTAGATACACCTTAGCACGTAAAGGAATAATATTTGGGGGTCCAGCCATGGAGAAGAGTTTAGACACTAGGATAAGATAAGGAACACACCCATTATAAAGAAATCACATTAGGATTCCCTTTTTAAGCTGTTCCTTAAAACACTAGTGCTTAGGAAATCTATTGGAGGCAGAAGCAGTCAAGGGAAGCCTAGGTTTAGGGTTAGGCTTAGGGTACGGCTTAGGGTAAGGCTTAGGTTACGGGTTCGGGGAGGGCTTCTGGAACGGCGTAGGGTATTGGTTAGGGTTAGGGTTAGTGTTAGGGTTAGGCCTCGGTTTAGGGTATTGTTTAGGATTAGGGTACGTGTTAGGGTTCGGGTAGGGGTTAGGGTTAGGGTACGCTTTAGTGTTAGGGTAGTTATTAAACCTATCCCACTCTCTAGATACCCCTTAGCACGTAAAGGAATATTATTTGGAGGTCCAGCCATGGAGAAGAGTTTAAACACTAGGATAAGATAAGGAACACACCCATTATAAAGAAATCACATTAGGATTCTCTTTTTAAGCTGTTCCTTAAAACACTAGTGCTTAGGAAATCTATTGGAGGCAGAAGCATTCAAGAGTAGCCTAGGGTTAGGGTTAGGCTTAGGGTACGGCTTAGGGTACGGCTTAGGGTACGGGATCGGGGAAGGGTTCGGGAACGGCGTAGGGTATGGGTTAGGGTTAGGGTTAGGGTTAGTGTTAGGGTTAGGGCTCGGTTTAGGGTACGGGTTAGGATTAGGGTACATGTTAGGGTTAGGGTAGGGGTTAGGGTTAGGGTACGCGTTAGGGTTAGGGAAGTTATTAAACCTATCCCACTCTCTAGATATCCCTTAGCACGTAAAGGAATATTATTTGGGGGTCCAGCCATGGAGAAGAGTTTAGACACTAGGATAAGATAAGGAACACACCCATTATAAAGAAATCACATTAGGATTCTCTTTTTAAGCTGTTCCTTAAAACACTAGTGCTTAGGAAATCTATTGGAGGCAGAAGCAGTCAAGGGTAGCCTAGGGTTAGGGTTAGGCTTAGGGTACGGCTTAGGGTACGTCTCAGGGTACGGGTTCGTGGAGGGCTTCGGGTACGGCGTAGGGTATGGGTTAGGGTTAGGGTTAGGGTTAGTGTTAGGGTTAGGGCTCGGTTTAGGGTATTGGTTAGGATTAGGGTACGTGTTAGGGTTAGGGTAGGGGTTAGGGTTATGGTACGCGTTAGTGTTAGGGTAGTTATTAAACCTATCCCAGTCTCTAGATACCCCTTAGCACGTAACGACTATTATTTGGAGGTCCAGCCATGGAGAAGAGTTTAGACACTATGATAAGATAAGGAACACACCCATTATAAAGAAATCACATTAGGATTCTCTTTTTAAGCTGTTCCTTAAAACACTAGTGCTTAGGAAATCTATTGGAGGCAGAAGCAGTAAAGGGAAGCCTAGGGTTAGGGTTAGGCTTAGGGTACGGCTTAGGGTAAGGCTTACGGTACGGGTTCGGGGAGGGCTTCTGGTACGGCGTAGGGTATTGGTTAGGGTTAGGGTTGGTGTTAGGGTTAGGGCTCGGTTTAGGGTATTGGTTAGGATTAGGGTACGTGTTAAGGTTAGGGTAGGGGTTAGGGTTAGGGTACGCGTTAGTGTTAGGGTAGTTATTAAACCTATCCCACTGTCTAGATACCCCTTAGCACGTAAAGGAATATTATTTGGAGGTCCAGCCATGGACAAGAGTTTAGACACTAGGATAAGATAAGGAACACACCCATTATAAAGAAATCACATTAGGATTCTCTTTTTAAGCTGTTCCTTAAAACACTAGTGCTTAGGAAATCTATTGGAGGCAGAAGCATTCAAGGGTAGCCTAGGGTTAGGGTTAGGCTTAGGGTTAGGCTTAGGGTACGGCTTAGGTTACGGGTGTGTGGAGGGGTTCGGGAACGGCGTAGGGTTTGGGTTAGGGTTAGGGTTAGGGTTAGTGTTAGGGTTAGGGCTCGGTTTAGGGTATTGTTTAGGATTAGGGTACGTGTTAGGGTTAGGGTAGGGGTTGGGTTAGGGTACGCTTTAGTGTTAGGGTAGTTATTAAACCTATCCCACTCTCTAGATACCCCTTAGCACGTAAAGGAATATTATTTGGAGGTCCAGCCATAGAGAAGAGTTTAAACACTAGGATAAGATAAGGAACACACCCATTATAAAGAAATCACATTAGGATTCTCTTTTTAAGCTGTTCCTTAAAACACTAGTGCTTAGGAAATCTATTGGAGGCAGAAGCAGTCAAGGGTAGCCTAGGGTTAGGGTTAGGCTTAGGGTACGGCTTAGGGTACGTCTCAGGGTACGGGTTCGTGGAGGGCTTCGGGTACGGCGTAGGGTATGGGTTAGGGTTAGGGTTAGGGTTAGTGTTAGGGTTAGGGCTCGGTTTAGGGTATTGGTTAGGATTAGGGTACGTGTTAGGGTTAGGGTAGGGGTTAGGGTTATGGTACGCGTTAGTGTTAGGGTAGTTATTAAACCTATCCCAGTCTCTAGATACCCCTTAGCACGTAACGACTATTATTTGGAGGTCCAGCCATGGAGAAGAGTTTAGACACTATGATAAGATAAGGAACACACCCATTATAAAGAAATCACATTAGGATTCTCTTTTTAAGCTGTTCCTTAAAACACTAGTGCTTAGGAAATCTATTGGAGGCAGAAGCAGTAAAGGGAAGCCTAGGGTTAGGGTTAGGCTTAGGGTACGGCTTAGGGTAAGGCTTACGGTACGGGTTCGGGGAGGGCTTCTGGTACGGCGTAGGGTATTGGTTAGGGTTAGGGTTGGTATTAGGGTTAGGGCTCGGTTTAGGGTATTGGTTAGGATTAGGGTACGTGTTAAGGTTAGGGTAGGGGTTAGGGTTAGGGTACGCGTTAGTGTTAGGGTAGTTATTAAACCTATCCCACTGTCTAGATACCCCTTAGCACGTAAAGGAATATTATTTGGAGGTCCAGCCATGGAGAAGAGTTTAGACACTAGGATAAGATAAGGAACACACCCATTATAAAGAAATCACATTAGGATTCTCTTTTTAAGCTGTTCCTTAAAACACTAGTGCTTAGGAAATCTATTGGAGGCAGAAGCATTCAAGGGTAGCCTAGGGTTAGGGTTAGGCTTAGGGTTAGGCTTAGGGTACGGCTTAGGTTACGGGTGTGTGGAGGGGTTCGGGAACGGCGTAGGGTTTGGGTTAGGGTTAGGGTTAGGGTTAGTGTTAGGGTTAGGGCTCGGTTTAGGGTATTGTTTAGGATTAGGGTACGTGTTAGGGTTAGGGTAGGGGTTGGGTTAGGGTACGCTTTAGTGTTAGGGTAGTTATTAAACCTATCCCACTCTCTAGATACCCCTTAGCACGTAAAGGAATATTATTTGGAGGTCCAGCCATAGAGAAGAGTTGAAACACTAGGATAAGATAAGGAACACACCCATTATAAAGAAATCACATTAGGATTCTCTTTTTAAGCTGTTCCTTAAAACACTAGTGCTTAGGAAATCTATTGGAGGCAGAAGCATTCAAGAGTAGCCTAGGGTTAGGGTTAGGCTTAGGGTACGGCTTAGGGTTCAGCTTAGGGTACGGGATCGGGGACGGGTTCGGGAGCAGCGTAGGGTATGGGTTAGAGTTAGGGTTAGGGTTAGTGTTAGGGTTAGGGCTCGGTTTAGGGTACGGGTTAGGATTAGGGTACATGTTAGGGTTAGGGTAGGGGTTAGGGTTAGGGTACGCGTTAGGGTTAGGGTAGTTATTATACCTATCCCCCTATCTAGATACACCTTAGCACGTAAAGGAATATTATTTGGGGGTCCAGCCATGGAGAAGAGTTTAGACACTAGGATAAGATAAGGAACACACCCATTATAAAGAAATCACATTAGGATTCTCTTTTTAAGCTGTTCCTTAAAACACTAGTGCTTAGGAAATCTATTGGAGGCAGAAGCAGTCAAGGGTAGCCTAGGGTTAGGGTTAGGCTTAGGGTACGGCTTAGGGTACGTCTCAGGGTACGGGTTCGTGGAGGGCTTCGGGTACGGCGTAGGGTATGGGTTAGGGTTAGGTTTAGGGTTAGTGTTAGGGTTAGGGCTCGGTTTAGGGTATTGGTTAGGATTAGGGTACGTGTTAGTGTTAGGGTTGGGGTTAGGGTTAGGGTATGCGTTAGTGTTAGGGTAGTTATTAAACCTATGCCACTCTCTAGATACACCTTAGCACGTAAAGGAATATTATTTGGGGGTCCATCCATGGAGAAGAGTTTAGACACTAGGATAAGATAAGGAACACACCCATTATAAAGAAATCACATTAGGATTCTCTTTTTAAATTGTTCCTTAAAACACTAGTGCTTAGGAAATCTATTGGAGGCAGAAGCAGTCAAGGGTAGCCTAGGGTTAGGGTTAGGCTTAGGGTACGGCTTAGGGTACGGCTTAGGGTACGGGTTCGGGGAGGGCTTCGGGTACGGTGTAGGGTATGGGTTAGGGTTAGTGTTAGGGTTTGTGTTAGGGTTAGGGCACGGTTTAGGGTATTGGTTAGGATTAGGGTACGTGTTAGGGTTAGGGTAGGGGTTAGGGTTATGGTACGCGTTAGTGTTAGGGTAGTTATTAAACCTATCCCAGTCTCTAGATACCCCTTAGCACGTAAAGGAATATTATTTGGAGGTCCAGCCATGGAGAAGAGTTTAGACACTATGATAAGATAAGGAACACACCCATTATAAAGAAATCACATTAGGATTCTCTTTTTAAGCTGTTCCTTAAAACACTAGTGCTTAGGAAATCTATTGGAGGCAGAAGCAGTCAAGGGAAGCCTAGGGTTAGGGTTAGGCTTAGGGTACGGCTTAGGGTAAGGCTTAGGGTACGGGTTCGGGGAGGGCTTCTGGTACGGCGTAGGGTATTGGTTAGCGTTAGGGTTAGTGTTAGGGTTAGGGCTCGGTTTAGAGTATTGGTTAGGATTAGGGTACGTGTTAAGGTTAGGGTAGGGGTTAGGGTTAGGGTACGCGTTAGTGTTAGGGTAGTTATTAAACCTATCCCACTGTCTAGATACCCCTTAGCTCGTAAAGGAATATTATTTGGAGGTCCAGCCATGGAGAAGAGTTTAGACACTAGGATAAGATAAGGAACACACCCATTATAAAGAAATCACATTAGGATTCTCTTTTTAAGCTGTTCCTTAAAACACTAGTGCTTAGGAAATCTATTGGAGGCAGAAGCATTCAAGGGTAGCCTAGGGTGAGGGTTAGGCTTAGGGTTAGGCTTAGGGTACGGCTTAGGGTACGGGTTTGGGGAGGGGTTCGGGAACGGCGTAGGGTTTGGGTTAGGGTTAGGGTTAGGGTTAGTGTTAGGGTTAGGGCTCGGTTTAGGGTACGGGTTAGGATTCGGATACATGTTAGGGTTAGGGTAGGGGTAGGGTTAGGGTATGCGTTAGGGTTAGGGTAGTTATTAAACCTATCCCACTCTCTAGATACACCTTAGCACGTAAAGGAATAATATTTGGGGGTCCAGCCATGGAGAAGAGTTTAGACACTAGGATAAGATAAGGAACACACCCATTATAAAGAAATCACATTAGGATTCTCTTTTTAAGCTGTTCCTTAAAACACTAGTGCTTAGGAAATCTATTGGAGGCAGAAGCATTCAAGAGTAGCCTAGGGTTAGGGTTAGGCTTAGGGTACGGCTTAGGGTTCAGCTTAGGGTACGGGATCGGGGACGGGTTCGGGAGCAGCGTAGGGTATGGGTTAGGGTTAGGGTTAGGGTTAGTGTTAGGGTTAGGGCTCGGTTTAGGGTACGGGTTAGGATTAGGGTACATGTTAGGGTTAGGGTAGGGGTTAGGGTTAGGGTACGCGTTAGGGTTAGGGTAGTTATTATACCTATCCCCCTATCTAGATACACCTTAGCACGTAAAGGAATATTATTTGGGGGTCCAGCCATGGAGAAGAGTTTAGACACTAGGATAAGATAAGGAACACACCCATTATAAAGAAATCACATTAGGATTCTCTTTTTAAGCTGTTCCTTAAAACACTAGTGCTTAGGAAATCTATTGGAGGCAGAAGCAGTCAAGGGTAGCCTAGGGTTAGGGTTAGGCTTAGGGTACGGCTTAGGGTACGTCTCAGGGTACGGGTTCGTGGAGGGCTTCGGGTACGGCGTAGGGTATGGGTTAGGGTTAGGTTTAGGGTTAGTGTTAGGGTTAGGGCTCGGTTTAGGGTATTGGTTAGGATTAGGGTACGTGTTAGTGTTAGGGTTGGGGTTAGGGTTAGGGTATGCGTTAGTGTTAGGGTAGTTATTAAACCTATGCCACTCTCTAGATACACCTTAGCACGTAAAGGAATATTATTTGGGGGTCCATCCATGGAGAAGAGTTTAGACACTAGGATAAGATAAGGAACACACCCATTATAAAGAAATCACATTAGGATTCTCTTTTTAAATTGTTCCTTAAAACACTAGTGCTTAGGAAATCTATTGGAGGCAGAAGCAGTCAAGGGTAGCCTAGGGTTAGGGTTAGGCTTAGGGTACGGCTTAGGGTACGGCTTAGGGTACGGGTTCGGGGAGGGCTTCGGGTACGGTGTAGGGTATGGGTTAGGGTTAGTGTTAGGGTTTGTGTTAGGGTTAGGGCACGGTTTAGGGTATTGGTTAGGATTAGGGTACGTGTTAGGGTTAGGGTAGGGGTTAGGGTTATGGTACGCGTTAGTGTTAGGGTAGTTATTAAACCTATCCCAGTCTCTAGATACCCCTTAGCACGTAAAGGAATATTATTTGGAGGTCCAGCCATGGAGAAGAGTTTAGACACTATGATAAGATAAGGAACACACCCATTATAAAGAAATCACATTAGGATTCTCTTTTTAAGCTGTTCCTTAAAACACTAGTGCTTAGGAAATCTATTGGAGGCAGAAGCAGTCAAGGGAAGCCTAGGGTTAGGGTTAGGCTTAGGGTACGGCTTAGGGTAAGGCTTAGGGTACGGGTTCGGGGAGGGCTTCTGGTACGGCGTAGGGTATTGGTTAGCATTAGGGTTAGTGTTAGGGTTAGGGCTCGGTTTAGGGTATTGGTTAGGATTAGGGTACGTGTTAAGGTTAGGGTAGGGGTTAGGGTTAGGGTACGCGTTAGTGTTATGGTAGTTATTAAACCTATCCCACTGTCTAGATACCCCTTAGCACGTAAAGGAATATTATTTGGAGGTCCAGCCATGGAGAAGAGTTTAGACACTAGGATAAGATAAGGAACACACCCATTATAAAGAAATCACATTAGGATTCTCTTTTTAAGCTGTTCCTTAAAACACTAGTGCTTAGGAAATCTATTGGAGGCAGAAGAATTCAAGGGTAGCCTAGGGTGAGGGTTAGGCTTAGGGTTAGGCTTAGGGTACGGCTTAGGGTACGGGTTTGGGGAGGGGTTCGGGAACGGCGTAGGGTTTGGGTTAGGGTTAGGGTTAGGGTTAGTGTTAGGGTTAGGGCTCGGTTTAGGGTACGGGTTAGGATTCGGATACATGTTAGGGTTAGGGTAGGGGTAGGGTTAGGGTATGCGTTAGGGTTAGGGTAGTTATTAAACCTATCCCACTCTCTAGATACACCTTAGCACGTAAAGGAATAATATTTGGGGGTCCAGCCATGGAGAAGAGTTTAGACACTAGGATAAGATAAGGAACACACCCATTATAAAGAAATCACATTAGGATTCCCTTTTTAAGCTGTTCCTTAAAACACTAGTGCTTAGGAAATCTATTGGAGGCAGAAGCAGTCAAGGGAAGCCTAGGTTTAGGGTTAGGCTTAGGGTACGGCTTAGGGTAAGGCTTAGGTTACGGGTTCGGGGAGGGCTTCTGGAACGGCGTAGGGTATTGGTTAGGGTTAGGGTTAGTGTTAGGGTTAGGCCTCGGTTTAGGGTATTGTTTAGGATTAGGGTACGTGTTAGGGTTCGGGTAGGGGTTAGGGTTAGGGTACGCTTTAGTGTTAGGGTAGTTATTAAACCTATCCCACTCTCTAGATACCCCTTAGCACGTAAAGGAATATTATTTGGAGGTCCAGCCATGGAGAAGAGTTTAAACACTAGGATAAGATAAGGAACACACCCATTATAAAGAAATCACATTAGGATTCTCTTTTTAAGCTGTTCCTTAAAACACTAGTGCTTAGGAAATCTATTGGAGGCAGAAGCATTCAAGAGTAGCCTAGGGTTAGGGTTAGGCTTAGGGTACGGCTTAGGGTACGGCTTAGGGTACGGGATCGGGGAAGGGTTCGGGAACGGCGTAGGGTATGGGTTAGGGTTAGGGTTAGGGTTAGTGTTAGGGTTAGGGCTCGGTTTAGGGTACGGGTTAGGATTAGGGTACATGTTAGGGTTAGGGTAGGGGTTAGGGTTAGGGTACGCGTTAGGGTTAGGGAAGTTATTAAACCTATCCCACTCTCTAGATATCCCTTAGCACGTAAAGGAATATTATTTGGGGGTCCAGCCATGGAGAAGAGTTTAGACACTAGGATAAGATAAGGAACACACCCATTATAAAGAAATCACATTAGGATTCTCTTTTTAAGCTGTTCCTTAAAACACTAGTGCTTAGGAAATCTATTGGAGGCAGAAGCAGTCAAGGGTAGCCTAGGGTTAGGGTTAGGCTTAGGGTACGGCTTAGGGTACGTCTCAGGGTACGGGTTCGTGGAGGGCTTCGGGTACGGCGTAGGGTATGGGTTAGGGTTAGGGTTAGGGTTAGTGTTAGGGTTAGGGCTCGGTTTAGGGTATTGGTTAGTATTAGGGTACGTGTTAGGGTTAGGGTAGGGGTTAGGGTTATGGTACGCGTTAGTGTTAGGGTAGTTATTAAACCTATCCCAGTCTCTAGATACCCCTTAGCACGTAACGACTATTATTTGGAGGTCCAGCCATGGAGAAGAGTTTAGACACTATGATAAGATAAGGAACACACCCATTATAAAGAAATCACATTAGGATTCTCTTTTTAAGCTGTTCCTTAAAACACTAGTGCTTAGGAAATCTATTGGAGGCAGAAGCAGTAAAGGGAAGCCTAGGGTTAGGGTTAGGCTTAGGGTACGGCTTAGGGTAAGGCTTACGGTACGGGTTCGGGGAGGGCTTCTGGTACGGCGTAGGGTATTGGTTAGGGTTAGGGTTGGTGTTAGGGTTAGGGCTCGGTTTAGGGTATTGGTTAGGATTAGGGTACGTGTTAAGGTTAGGGTAGGGGTTAGGGTTAGGGTACGCGTTAGTGTTAGGGTAGTTATTAAACCTATCCCACTGTCTAGATACCCCTTAGCACGTAAAGGAATATTATTTGGAGGTCCAGCCATGGACAAGAGTTTAGACACTAGGATAAGATAAGGAACACACCCATTATAAAGAAATCACATTAGGATTCTCTTTTTAAGCTGTTCCTTAAAACACTAGTGCTTAGGAAATCTATTGGAGGCAGAAGCATTCAAGGGTAGCCTAGGGTTAGGGTTAGGCTTAGGGTTAGGCTTAGGGTACGGCTTAGGTTACGGGTGTGTGGAGGGGTTCGGGAACGGCGTAGGGTTTGGGTTAGGGTTAGGGTTAGGGTTAGTGTTAGGGTTAGGGCTCGGTTTAGGGTATTGTTTAGGATTAGGGTACGTGTTAGGGTTAGGGTAGGGGTTGGGTTAGGGTACGCTTTAGTGTTAGGGTAGTTATTAAACCTATCCCACTCTCTAGATACCCCTTAGCACGTAAAGGAATATTATTTGGAGGTCCAGCCATAGAGAAGAGTTTAAACACTAGGATAAGATAAGGAACACACCCATTATAAAGAAATCACATTAGGATTCTCTTTTTAAGCTGTTCCTTAAAACACTAGTGCTTAGGAAATCTATTGGAGGCAGAAGCAGTCAAGGGTAGCCTAGGGTTAGGGTTAGGCTTAGGGTACGGCTTAGGGTACGTCTCAGGGTACGGGTTCGTGGAGGGCTTCGGGTACGGCGTAGGGTATGGGTTAGGGTTAGGGTTAGGGTTAGTGTTAGGGTTAGGGCTCGGTTTAGGGTATTGGTTAGGATTAGGGTACGTGTTAGGGTTAGGGTAGGGGTTAGGGTTATGGTACGCGTTAGTGTTAGGGTAGTTATTAAACCTATCCCAGTCTCTAGATACCCCTTAGCACGTAACGACTATTATTTGGAGGTCCAGCCATGGAGAAGAGTTTAGACACTATGATAAGATAAGGAACACACCCATTATAAAGAAATCACATTAGGATTCTCTTTTTAAGCTGTTCCTTAAAACACTAGTGCTTAGGAAATCTATTGGAGGCAGAAGCAGTAAAGGGAAGCCTAGGGTTAGGGTTAGGCTTAGGGTACGGCTTAGGGTAAGGCTTACGGTACGGGTTCGGGGAGGGCTTCTGGTACGGCGTAGGGTATTGGTTAGGGTTAGGGTTGGTATTAGGGTTAGGGCTCGGTTTAGGGTATTGGTTAGGATTAGGGTACGTGTTAAGGTTAGGGTAGGGGTTAGGGTTAGGGTACGCGTTAGTGTTAGGGTAGTTATTAAACCTATCCCACTGTCTAGATACCCCTTAGCACGTAAAGGAATATTATTTGGAGGTCCAGCCATGGAGAAGAGTTTAGACACTAGGATAAGATAAGGAACACACCCATTATAAAGAAATCACATTAGGATTCTCTTTTTAAGCTGTTCCTTAAAACACTAGTGCTTAGGAAATCTATTGGAGGCAGAAGCATTCAAGGGTAGCCTAGGGTTAGGGTTAGGCTTAGGGTTAGGCTTAGGGTACGGCTTAGGTTACGGGTGTGTGGAGGGGTTCGGGAACGGCGTAGGGTTTGGGTTAGGGTTAGGGTTAGGGTTAGTGTTAGGGTTAGGGCTCGGTTTAGGGTATTGTTTAGGATTAGGGTACGTGTTAGGGTTAGGGTAGGGGTAGGGTTAGGGTATGCGTTAGGGTTAGGGTAGTTATTAAACCTATCCCACTCTCTAGATACACCTTAGCA